>NC_136413.1:119767500-120367500 GCF_051521515.1 Lactuca serriola
CTCCTAGCATGTACACATTGTTTTTCTAAACAATAGTTATGCCATACTCCAAGTATGCACACTATGTTTTTCTATGATCCTTACATTGTGATGTAGATCAATTGAACATGATTCCAATGATACTCATTTCACAATCCCAAATCCTTATTGTAAATGTGAGAATCCCCGATTCCTATCATTTACAAAAAAACTGTTAGATGTTAAACTTTTATGCAATGTTCCTCTTGTAATGATTACTCACAAATTCACGAAAACCTTGTCACTAGTCATTACTGCGTATTCCAAGGAGATCAACTCTATGGAAACGAAGTCTCATATTCAAAGTAAATTGCTTTGAACATCCTTCTTGCATTAAGGTTTTCTAATCTTACATAGATTGAATAACTTCCACCTATGGAGACATTTCCATAGTCCCATTTTGACTATCACTTTCGAACAAGAGTTACTTCTTTTCAGAACATGTCAATACGGTCCTTTCCGACAACTTACATCATACTTCCAACTTTCCCTGAGCAACCAATCTTTGGCGAACCTCAGATTTGTCCTCGACAATTGCTTAATCACTTTAGTCATATCCAGTTCTAGACTTTTCCCTTCTCAATGCCTTAAGCATTTGGAAAATTTAGAAAAGATGAATATTATAGTACATCCAATCGATCCTATATCCCAAACATATGGGACACGATTCATGATGTTTGACATAAAGACATGATACTAGACCAGTCTTTTGCTACAATATTTTTTTTATTTGCCATGTTTTCAAAATTTAACTATGAAGAAGGATGCCGTAGTCATAATTGAATTTTGAGAACGCAATATATATATATATATATATATATATATATATATATATATAGAATTTCTTCAAGTTGAACCATTCCAACATAAAATTCATACATATATATTCTTGACTAAAGATGATTAAAATCTCAATCTAAGCTTTAGAATTGAAACGAAGTATAATTTCCTCTCCCTTAATTATAGCAAAACAACTTTTCAACCCCTGCAACTTCACGAATTGAAACTTTTTTTTTCTATAATTAACATTGCTAGCTTGCAATAATAGTAATCACAATTATCATGCTCCCACTAACATGATGATTATTAGCATAACACTTATGCTCCCACTAGCTCTGACATATTTCCAGAAATCTGTTGGACTTCTGAAATTTAGATTCATACACCCTTTCTTAGATAGCTCACATGTGTGTCTAAACAATTTTCAGAACTATGAAAAGGGATACCGTAATCATAGTCTTAATTGTTTAGACCTTTGCTATTTCTCACAAGTCCATGTTAGTGTGCCGGTTAACCACACGCGCTCCACTAACGACTTTTGAAAATGCAAATATCATAATTGCTATCTACTTAAAATCTACTCAGTGAAAGCGTTTCCTCACCATCATTTTCATGAATCTGAGAGAAACCTTATGACACTCAGATTTTATAGTGTATGAGTTCCTATCCATGTGAATTTGTGAAAATTATAATCACAAGATAAGGTTAGTGACAAATTCAGCCTTACATGGATTAAACTTGTTTGATCTTAGTTTCTTGTCACCTTGGTAGCACAAGGCCCACCAATGCTTCCAAGTGGAACTCTGATAACTCACATGCAAATTCAACTTATTTGAAGTAGGTACAGAAATAAGAATTATGTCAACATGATAGGTTGCAAACCTTAAGTCGTGTGCTAGTGATAAATTACAGGTTTTACACTTGATTAAATCTTGAAACTCTTTCAGGATCTTTAAGGCTCCCACTGTCCCCTTGACATATAAGTTTCACCAGTCAAAAACCATTCCTTGATAAAACAAATATTCAAGGGATAGTGCGGATTCTTATCAAGACTAACACTTCACATAATTGGTCTTAGTTGGTCTTTGTCTCACCCAAGACATCACAACTTACCAATCTCAAATGTACAAAGGTAGAAACATTTTACACTACATTTGATAAGTGTTTTAAACCTTACTTTATGTCACTCAAAGTTACAATCTTGGAGTATGACTCTAAGAATTGTTTTGGAACGAAGTATGACTCATCTTATTGATTTTAACCAATCCAACAATTCATGACCTCTCTTCTTAGCCATAACAATGCACTAAGACGTCCTTAGAGTATGAATTTGTGATATGGTTTCATAATCATTAAGATGATCATGAAATACGATACTAAAGTACTCTCCCATCCTTTCAGATTTGAGAAACTTTTATCTTTCTGCCTAATTTGATTCTTCTCATTTGTTTTGTCAATCATTGTAACCTTTCCAATGTTACAGAATTATACTTAACCTTATAAGTATAATCATATTTACTAATCTTTAGTAAATCATGACAAATCAATCTTTGTGGTGGACCTTGACCAGCGCACACCTAGTGTACCTAATTCCTTAGCCCTTCAACTGACTCACATATACATGTGATAAAAGAATTAGTCTTAATTTTCAAAGATGAAAATTCTCATTCATCATACAATACAACTTGTATGATTCCAAGTTTCTGTCCAATTGAAACTTGGGTGATGAAAAACTTTCTTCATTTGGTAAATTCAGACACTACCACAAATGAAAGAATCAAATCCACTTTCCAATATTGCTATTACTGGAAACATATAAGCAACAATTTTTTCCACAGATGCCATTGTAAGGATATTTTTTAAAATAAATAAAATTAAAAACCTTTTTTTTCTTTTATTTTAAAACTTTGCGGAAAAACGTATCCTTACAATCCATATGAAAACCTTGTTGTTATCTATTCATAAGCAATATATTATAACTCTTAAGCAACAGCTCAAAATTCTGATTGCCGAACCATGCGATCGAAACCCACCTTTGCAATCAGAATCAACATATACTTACTCTAAGCTTCCTATCTTTTCTTTGATTCTTAAAAACATCAGCATGTGACCCATTCACATTATGTAATAAGAATCTCCAAATAGGAACTTAATAGAGTTAAACAGTGGACTTTACCTGAAGTAGAGTCAAACCTCTTGACTTGATCAACCTTATGACCTTTCAGGTGAATAGGGCAGCTTCGCAACCAATGCCCCTTCCTTTGGCAACAAAACACATGGACCCTTTGGTAATGGCACATGAGACTATCTCAGAATTTGCCTTTCTCTTTACTATTTGGTCAACCGAGTTGACTATAGCCGATCCCTTTCCATTGGGAAGAGAAATCCTTTTCTTGATATCCGATGCTACCATTGTCAATGTCCATGTAGACTTGGGAAGTTGTTCTTTTAATCAAATTTGCTTTACTGGTGTTCCAAATCATTGCTGATTCCACAACACCAAGCAAATAGATAACACCATTAAGGGTCATGTCATAGTCCGTCTCATAGTAGTCCTAAAGAGACTCATTATGTTACTAAGAAAGTGATTGAACATCCAACTTTCACGGGACTTTGACACCCAACTCTCCCGGCTTGTCAATATGTGACTTTATCTCCAAAATGTGAGTACACATAGACTATGCTTGCCAATAGGGATTGAGTGACTTTAAACTTTTCAAGAACTTGTGGGTGAGGGAGAATAATTGGAGGAGGTGGAGGAAGTGAAGCATGATGTTGAGGGACACCATCTTCAAGAGATTTGGGAAGATCATAGTTGTCTGAACCAGACATCTATAATGGGAGAAAATCAAGTTAGTTGATTAATTTGGAAGAGGGATGCCGTAATCCAATCTATAAAATATTAAGGCTAGGACCCAACACAATATTTTATAATTTGGAAGAGGGATGCCGTAATCCAATCTATAAAATATTTGAAGGTAGGCGAATGACGATTCACCAACTTCCACCAAAAAAAAAAAACGAAATAATTTATTAGGTTTTAATTGGATTTGAAATTCCTAGATCTTTTGAGATTCATTGAATTTTTCAATGGAATGTTTCAATCTCGAGTGTGCCCTCTCAAATTTTGTGACTGGGATGCCGAGGATCACAAAACAAGGTGTGAATAACCATACCAATTCACTTGGTACCCTTAATATTATCACCCAATCAATGTGTCGGTTAACCACACACGCTCCATTGATCTATGACAAACATTAAGTCACCCTTCGTGATCCTTACTAGTCCAAGTTAGTGTGTCGGTTAACCACACACGCTCCACCAACGACTTGGTAAGGTACAAAGTGTGAATTCCATGGGCTAGCACCAAATTCACATTTTTCCTAAAGTAACTAAGATTGGGAATTATATAAAACATTTAGTTACTTTATAATATTCATCATACTTTTAATGAGAATTTAAAGTCATTGTCCTACCCGTTCGGCTAACGACCCTCCATCGATCAAGCAAGCGGTGGGTGAGAGTGGACACCCATTAAGTCGCCATTTTATAGGCAACAACCTTATACCCACCTTATAGACCGGCTTCGTGAATGAGGCCTACTAACGGTAAAACGAGTTGTTCTTATACATATATATAATAATTAACTATTAATCTTATAATAGTATAAGTGTAGAATTTTAACTTTTAAAACTTCTAGGGTATGGAATTAAAGTTTGTGTGAGACTTTACAAATTCCAAAACTTGAGGGCAAGTTTTGAACAATTCATAAACTTTTGGATATTCATAACTTATGAGTTTTAATTAAGTGTTTAATAATTTTAATGAAGAGTCTCTTGGAAATCCATAACTTGAGGACAAGTTATGAAGTCCATAAAAGCATTTATTAGAAAAACTCTTCTAAAGTGTAACTTATGACTTCTTAAAAAAAAATATTTAAAAGAAAAAACTTTTGGAATTCCATAACTTGAGGACAAATTATGAATTCCATTAAAACACATTAAGATCAAGAATTAACTAACAAACAATTTGCAAATAATTCCTATGATCTAACAAAACTCATATGAACATGAACATCCACATCAACAATTTCAAGAATCATATGAACACATATAAACTTGAAATTTTGATTATAACTTTGAAATTCGTCCATCATCATCATTACCACATCAAAAACAGGTTTTATAAGTTCAAAACAGTTTATGGTAATGATTCTAGACCGATTCCAGCACCAAAACTCGAAAATAGTTTATGAACTGACTCGGCGAGTTGGTTGAATATACACATGGACTCGGCGAGTACCATGAATGGACTCGGCGAGTCGGCTGTGCAGAATGCAGTTTTTCGACATTTTTCAGCAATTTTCATCAAGTATTCAAGAAAACAAGCCTAGGCTCTGATACCATTGTTGGGTTTTGAGCAATCTAACAATTACTAAGTGTTTATGCAACCCTAATAAACCTTGGATCTATGTTTTCTTCTAAAATACATGCAAATAATAACTTCCAAGGTTTCTTCCTAACTAGCATAGCATAAGGATTATGAATCATAAAAGTACTAGTAGAAATACATACCTTTTGATGATGGTTGATTGTTTGGAGTTTGAGAGCCAAGCACCAATAGTGTGAATGCCTCAAATGGAATCACAAATCACCACAAACACTTGGAAAACTTTGAGAGAGTGTATACACACATAGAAAATCGGCCACACACACAAAACCACACTAGTGGCTATTTCATGCAACATAAGCATGCTTATATAGTGTACATGGTTAGAGTGAAACCCTAATAACCCATGACCTTTCCTTTTCCAAGGATCCATGGGTTAAAGGCTCCATGGATCATCCATGGACTTCCATCCAAGCCTAGCCCATTAACAAATGAGTGTTAGCCCACACTATATAAAACCAATAGCCCACAATCTAATTAGTCTTCCTTTTAATCTCTAAATTAATTCATAATTAATTTAAGACTAAGACTAATTAAATAACATGACTTCATATTAATATATTATAACTTATAATATATTAATAAACATATGTGTATAACTCTCATAAAATTATCCATAAATAGTTCGGGTGAAGTGCAACCCAAATGGACCATGCCGGGCCGGGTCAAGTATGTACCAAATAAGTTATGGACTTAGACACCTTATCCAACAATTTTGTCTATTAGGATCCTGATGACTGGGTTGACGGTTAGGATCCTAAATTGTTTTGATGTTGGTTGTCTTATCATGGTTTCTGGGATATTCTGATAATTTAGAAGGATCATCAATCAGTGGGATCATTACATGGATTATTGAAATTCTTGTCTTTGGTGGGATCCTAAGAGAAGATCCCAGGTTGGCCAATGCATCCGCTTTAGCATTATCTTCTCTAGAAACTTGGTTTAGGCTATAGGCTTCAAATTTAGAGGCTAATTTTTTAAGAATTTGAAGATATGATGTTATCCTTTCGCCTTTAACTGCATAAGATCCATTATAGTGGTGAGTAATTATTAACGAATCTACGAATACCTGAAGATCCTTATTTTGAAGATCATTGGTTAGTTGCAGTTCCATAACCAATGCTTCATATTGTACTTCGTTGTTGGTTACATCAAAATCACAACTAATAGACTGGGGTATTATGTCCCCTTGTGGCGATTTTAGGATGATCATTACCAGTTCCTCTATGGTTAGATGCTATGTCCGTGAAGAGCAACCATCTTCACATATATTATTCTTCTAGGAGTTGTCTTATCTTTATCTCAACTTCAGATTATAGATCATTACTAGAGTTAGCCACAAAGTCTGCTATTGTTTGTGACTTCATTGTTGATCTTGGCTCATACTTTATATTGAACGTGTCGAGCTTTACCGACCACTTGGCCATTCCAGCTAACATCTCTAACTTTCTAATAACATTCTTAATTGGCTAATTAGTTTTTACATGCATGGTATGAGTTTCAAAATAATGTCTTAATTTAGTAGAAGTCGTTACAAGTGCTAGTATTAATTTTCCAAGATGAGAATACCTAGTTTCATCATCCAATAGACTTTTACTTACATACTATATGAGATGTTGGTCCCCATTATGTTCCTTGGCCAGGACTGCACTTACAACATTCAAGGATAATGAACGGTATAGGAGGAGTGGCTTTCAATCTAATGGTTTCACTAGTTGGGGTGCTTAACTCAAACACTTTTTGAGTTCTTGGAAGGCTTTTTTGTGCTGCTCATTCCATTCGAACTTCTTGTTTTTCTTTAGGAGATCGTAGAATGGTTTACACCTCTTTAAGGAACTTGAAATGAACCTGTTAAGATCCGCTACTCTTCCACTCTATCTTTGGTCGTCGTTGTGGTTGGGGATTTTAGATCAATTATGGCTTTGATCTATTCAGGTTTGGCTTCCATCCCTCTCTTGGTGACTATATATCCAAGAAACTTTCCTGCTTTCATCCCAAAGTGGCATTTGGAAGGGTTCAACTTCATATTGTATTCGTCTACAATATCGAAGGCTCCTTGAAGATCCTTGAGGTGATCTTCAAATCTCTTAGATTTGACTACTGTTAGGTGCATTTCATGCATTCATTTTATCGTTTTAATCCATAAAAGTTCATTGCATTTAGGTTTAAACTCATGCATTTTACATATTTTTCGGGATTTTTCATGATGCAATTCCATTCACACACTTTTGTGACATTTTAGGGACTTTTGAAGGTAGGATCTTAGTTGAGGTGATGAATAAAAGAAGTTAAAGAGGTTTCGGGACAATTGGAGCATCGAGGAGGAAGTTATGAAGAAATGAAGATTTTGGCTTTATAGAGGTTTACACGGCCGTGTAAATGAAAGCCTTGAGTTTACACGGGTCGTGTAAACTCATATTCAATTGTAGTGTACTTCAAAGGCCTGGTGGATTTGAGCATTTTACTTCTAGAGTTGACACGGCCGTGTAAATGGTCAGTGTTGGTTTACACGGGCCGTGTAAACGTGTCATCAGTTTTAAAACAGTTTCATCCTTTGTAAAAGCGAGACAGCCAGTTCCAGAAAAAAGTGAAGTCATATTTTTTAGGAGAAGAGAAAGGATTTTGGGAGATTTTGCATTCTGTAAGTCAAATTAAGGATTAAACTTGTTGAATTTGTAGTTTAATTTAGACATGTGTGGCAGATTTCTAAATTATTTCTGATTCTTAATTCTTAAGTATTTGTTGTTAGGTTGTAATTTACACTTGATTTATGTTTAACATCTAGTAATCTTTTATTTGATCTTAATTATGTGTTTGATTGGTTCTCTTTTTCACTTGATCTACGAATTAGGGTTCTTATCAATCTAGTTAATCAAATTATAAAATCCGTATATGTTTTATGATTTGATGTTAGTAACATGCACTTGACTTGTTGTATTTAGATCAAAATAAGTGTAATCAAAGCTTAAATGTTCCTAATCCCAAGCTTAAGAGGAATGTTGAACATTGTTGGTAATTGTTGCAAGAACTCAATGTCCTTTAACGATTTGATGCAAGTACTTATTTGAATTGAATCAATTAAATGAAGTTTTATTTGAAGAACATGTTTCGAATAAAACACTTTTGTCAAATTAGATATTAGAGTTTATTAATATCTAAATTACCAACCTAGATTAAACATAAGTCATAACCATATTACATATTTCAACATAATACATATATAGGAATCAAAATCAGAAATGTATTTCTTTTACTGAATTTTGTTTTCAATCTTATTTATTTATGAATTTCAATTTTAGTTTAAACATAATCCCCCATTTTAATATTGTTTGTATAATGTGTGAGAATATGGCTAAATAAGGAGTCCCATATTCCTATGGACCAACCCTGGTTACTCTATACTATCTTTAGTGTATGAAGTAGTAGTGATTTGAGTTTTATTGTTATTACTTTATCCTATTATTTGTTGGTTTGATAGCCAAACAACAACCATCTTATCAATATACACTTCCATTGTGTCCCCTAATTTGTCCTTGAACAATCGATCCACTGGCTTCTGGTATGCTGCTCCTGCATTTTTAAGACCAGAAGGCATCGCTACATAGCAATATATACATATAGGAGTGATGAAAGCAGTATCATCTTGATCTGATGGTTCCATCTACATTTGTTGGAATCCTAATGAAGCATCCATGATTGTTAGTAGCTCATGTTCTGCTGTGGCATCTATCATCGAGTCTATGTGCGATAAAGGGAAAGGACCCTTAGGGCATGCCTTATTAAGATCTGTGTAATCTGCACACACACTCTATTTTCATTCTTCTTTTGGAACACAACTACATTTGGTAGCCATCTTGGGAACTTCACTTCTTTAATCATCCGTGTTCTGAGAAGTTTTTCAACTTCTTCTTGAATGATTTGGTTCCTCCCGGGTGCAAATTTCCTTCTTTAATTTTTTGGTGTATAGGCCTAAAAGAAGGATCAATCTTCAGTATATCTGTCATAATTTTCTTATTTATACTTGTCATATCCTCATGCTTCCAAGCAATGGTATTGTTTCTATCTTTTAAGAACTTTATTAGTTCTTGCTCGATTTGTTCTAGTATTGAGGATCCTATGAGGACTCTGGATTCATGATCCTAGAGGTTTAGGAGCACTTCCTTCACATATTGCTCTCTTGCTTATAGCACACCTCATGCCCCTTATTTAATTTCTATTCTTGTCATGGCATTGTTGAAGATTTTGTCACACCCCCAAACCAAGGATGGCGGAAACGTCCGGGGGTGGAGGACTTCATGTAGAGTATCACAACAACGAGTATAATAGTGCTCAAATTAAATACAACCATCATAAATATAATTGAAAGAGTTATACTAAAGTATATGTTTACATGATTTGAATCAATTACATTATGATACAAAATGAACTGTTTGACGATTCATCGTCCCATCCTCAAAACGTGGTTGATTTCCTGATTCATTTAATTCCTGAGAATACAAGTAGTTTGAAAAAGTGTCAACACAAAGGTTGGTGAGTTCATAAGCTTTTGACGGTAAGAGTTTGAAAATCAATCTCTATAAAGAGATGTATGTTACCAAGAAAAATCCAATATTTTCCTTATAAAAGTAATGTGGTCCTAAATACCAGGACCGAAAATGAACAAGTATTTGTCATACTTAAAGATATGAAAGTGGTTTCAAATTGACATAAAACCCTTTTTGATATGAAGACGTACAAGTATTTTTCCATACTTAAAGTAATTTCAGTGAGCTAAATCGACATAACTCGCTAAATTAAAGTTAGAACTCGTAAATCTTATGATTTGTTAATACCACATGTGAGCTATCATAACCATACTTGACATTAACGGCCTTGTAATTACGACGTTCTTCAGGCGTCGGAACTGTTATGACACTTGTCACCTCAGACCTGCCGGTCTAGCTGTTGCAAGCAGCTCTGGTGTGGGTTTGTCAAGCCCAATATAGATCTATACACAACTATCACGTTCTCCCTACAAGAGACTCTGGTTACGATTTACAGGACTTTTTGAATTGGTTACTTTGGAAGTAACCCGAAGCGAATGACTCACAAATTTATTCATTAACAGATTTACGTGAACTAAACTGAAAACCTTTGGTATATAAGTTGAGAAGTAAATGATACATAAACTATACCTATTATAGTTTATCCAAAACGTTTGTAAAGTATGAAAACTCTTTTATGAAAACGCTTTTGTAATGAATTTACACTTAACGTAATGAGAGTTCCCTTTTGTATAAATGTACCCATCTGAAAATATATTTGTATTATGTAAGGTATCATAAACTATACCCATTATAGTTTATCAAAACAAGGGTAGAAATGGTAAAGTACATAAACTATACTTAACATAGTTTAATAATGCATTTGTATGTAATGATGTACTTTAATTATAACACTTGGTTATTTCTATGTATTATCTAGTAAAAATTCATTTGTTAAATGTGTATATCTAGATATGAATACAAAAATGTCACATAATACAATATCACATAATCACATAATGATATATACCATGTTCAACATGTTACAAGGTGATATGAAATTTATTATGTTTTTCTATTTATAACAATTTATGTAACTGTTATTGGAAAATTTGTAGAAAAATCATAAAATGTCCAAATCAAGTTCTGTAACTTCTGAGAGTTTGAAAAATGAGTCTAGTTGGTTCATAAATTTTTCCATAATTTTTAGAGATCTCTAACTTGTGTAACCAAGTCCATAATCACAGACCGGTCCGGATTGGTGTTTGAGATGATAGTCAGTTTTGTAAATATCACCATAAATTGTAGAAAAATCGTATGGAGATATGCAAGTAGTCATTTTAAATCTAAGAACCGGAACTACTTACACCTAAAACAATTTTGTAAACAAAGATGTTTAAGTTGTCCAAAACAGTCCGTGAATGGGGTCCAACTTTTCTGATGTAGGCTGTTAGAAAAGTTTAGTTTTGTTCTTGTTGTTTAACTTGTATTCCCCCCCCCCCTAAAAACTTGAGAAAACATGAAAATATAGGGGTATGAACTCACCTTGAGTGGTTTCAGTAGGTAAGTGTTGAAGAGGAGAAGTGTTCAACCCAAGAACACTTGAAGAATCACTTGAAGATTCGAACATCTAACAAGAATGTGATGATGTTTGAGTAAGCAATCTATGATTTTTAGTGGGAGGATGTGTAATAATCATAAGAAAGGTGATGATACTTACTAATTGTAGGAGAAGAATCTTGGAGTATGCCTTGAAGTTCTCGAATTTGAGAGAAAAGGATGAGAGAGTTTGGAGTGTGGTTTTTGGTGAAAAATGAGAGAATGAATGGAGTGTGAGGAGAGAGGGTGGATGTTCCGTCCCTAAGAATGTGGGAATAGTTGAAAATGATGATAAATGACCTATGAAGTGACTAGGGATGGGCTGGTGGTGAATAGTGACATGGAGTGGGTATGGGAGTGGTTGCTTGTGTCATAGAAGTAAGTAAAGTCAACACTCTACCTTTGTACTTCACCCACTCTCTTTTGGATAAGGTTTTATCCTTAAAAACGTGATTAATTAATATTTTAGGGGCCTTATATTTTAAAATAAAGTTTTGGGTGAAAATCCCGTGTTAAAACAATTAAAAACGGGCCTAAAACGCGAATTTAGTCGAAAACCGGGAGAAAAAGCATTCCCAGCGAGACCTCTCGGTCCTAGGCCGAGGTTCGGTCCTTGCTGGTGCTGAGCCGGAAGCGAGATGCGAACCAGAAGAAGAAGGCGAAGGCGAGGGGCTTAGTCCGAGGGCTCGGTCCGAAGGGTCAGAAGCGAGGGTTCGGCAGGCCATCAGAAGAGAAGGTTCGGTAGCCATTAGAAGAGAAGAGGTCAGATCCGAAATGTGCCGAACGTTCGGGTTCGGTTGAGGCATGCGAGGTTCGGGCCCGAGAGGACCTTTCGGGTTCGGTTGAGCAGCCTTCGGCTCAGAAGGGTTCGGTTCCTAAGAGGGGTTTCGGCTCCTTAAGTCCGTTTTTCGCGTAGACTTCCGTTTTTGGGCTGTTTTCGCCAAATTCGAGGGTCGGGATGCCCTGAGTGATTATAGAGAGTTGGGAGAGATTTCGAGAGAGATTTGAGAGAGATTCCACATACTCAGAGAGATTTGGGAGAGATTTGACATACTTGGAGAGATTTCACATACAAAGAGATATTTGGGAGAGATTTCACATTCTTAGAGAGATTTGGGAGAGATTTGACATACTTGGAGAGATTTCACATACAAAGAGATATTTGGGAGAGGTTTCACATACTTAGAGAGATTTGGGAGAGATTTGACATTCTTGGAGAGATTTGTCATTCAGAGTGCGATTTGGGAGAAATTTGACATACTTGGAGAGATTTCACATACAAAGAGATATTTGGGAGAGATTTCACATTCTTAGAGAGATTTGGGAGAGATTTGACATTCTTGGAGAGATTTCTCATTCAGAGAGAGATTTGGGAGAGATTTGACATACTTGGAGAGATTTCACATACAAAGAGATATTTAAGAGAGGTTTCACATACTTAGAGAGATTTGGGAGAGGTATGACATTCTTGGAGAGATCTCACATACAAAGAGATATTTGGGAGAGGTTTCACATACTTAGAGAGATTTGGGAGAGATTTCACATTCTTAGAGAGATTTCTCATACAGAGAGAGATTTGGGAGAGATTTCACATACTTAATGAGTATGCAACATCGTTTTATCGGTTTGGCTCGTCACATACCATAGATTTGGGTTAAGGAGATCTGGATGTACGCACTTTTCGATTTATGATCTCTCATTAGAATAGAGAGCTGTTTAGAAATTACATAACGTAAACTCTTAGTACCTACGGGCAAATTGAGTTGACCGGTTAGACTTGTTGACTTTAGTTGACTTTGATATGACCGAAAATTGACGGTTGTCACAGATTTCATCGAGGTCTTGTAGCATTCTTTATATTCTTGTTGATCCTCGATGACCTTCATTATTGCCCATGGGGTAGGCATCTTTATGCACTGGTGATACATCGACGGGACTACTTTCATGTCATGGATTCATTATATTCCGAATATAATATTATAGGAAGATAAAGCATCACTAATGAAAAAATGTTGCATCAAATTTACCCCTACGATGTAGATGGGTAAATTGATTTCTCGAATGGTGTGCTTTGTTACATCACTAAATCTTATTAGGACCAAGGATCTCTTGATGATTTTGGATTCCGGGATTTCATCCTAGTTAGAGCATCTAAAAGTACGATGTTCACTGAGGATCCTCCATCTACCATGATCCTTCTGACGAAGTGGTTATCGATATATAGAGTAATTACCAACCCATCATGGGGAGGATTCCATATCTTTTCTCTATCCTGTTTGTTAAAGATGATCTCCTTGCTGCTTGTTATCGATGTGTTTTTCGGGGTCTTTCCTCCTTTTCCGTCTTGGACAATTTAGCATGACTTTTTGCAACATAATAAAAGTTCTACAGATGTCAGATCAGTTAGAAATAACATTGATTACCTTGGCATCTGATGGAAGGGATCCTAGATTTTCCAGGATCTTGGCAGGGTCTTTCTTTTTTTCTTTGGATCTTTCTTTTTTACTTTGTAAGATCTCTTTGTGATAACCCTTGCTTAGGAGATAACCAATATCTTTCTTGAGGGCTATGCATTCCTTAGTGTTATTACAGGAATCTTCACAATACGCACATCCCTTGGATTTGTCTTTCAAGCTATTCTACATTTCTCCCTTTCTTGGGCATCTCACTTTGTCATCAAGATCTTGTATGGGGAATATCAGACCTAAAACATCCATAAAGAAGCAATAGCCATTAGTTTTAGCAAATTTGTCTTCTTCCCCTTCATCACCGAGGGCATTAACCTTATTATGACTGGATATGGAATTTGGTTTTGACTTATAAGATTTGTGGGCTGTGGATTCAACCTTCCTGTTGGGATTGTCATAGGAACTTGGAATGTCGGCCCTCTTTTGTATTTCTTTGTATTCTTCCAATATGAAGAACCTTAGTGACTAACTTCTGACTTCATCCAAATGTTTACGTGGAGTCATTAAAAGATCTTCATAGAATGGAGGATCCTTGTTAGTCCCAATCTCTTAGATCCAAATCAGTGATCAAGTGGTATTACAATCAATTAGAGTATAGAAAGAGTACAAGATGAATCAAACCAAGCATGCACACATCTATATCATATAAACGTCAAGTACACCTTGGAAAATACACACATGCATCATGATCTAACTGACACAGAAACATGCTATTTATACCTACACACAGCAGCACACAAATATACAGCCACACACACACTTGTACGGCTGTACAAGGGGTGTACGGCCGTACATATGTGTGCGGCCGCACACATCCACAATCAACATACAACCACCAAAACCCTCCAAAGCCCTACCAAGACCTATGCATCACAATGGCTAGCCCAACCCACTAAATCATATCCCATCAATCTCCCCCTTGGTTTGCCGCTAGCATATACATGGTCTTCACTCTCTAGGATTCTCGAACACCTTCAGGTCGGATTTTCCCATGGATCCCATCCATAGCTTTCCATTGATGATTGTGGCGACCATTCCTGTGAACTCCTTGGCAACAGCCTCCATGACCTCTTTTCTGCAAATGATTTGGTGACGAGCCAAGGTACAAATGTCTCTTTCTCTGAATCTGAGGAGATCTTTTGCACTAATAAGCCTCAATACTTTTTCGCTATTCTTGAACTTGATGGCAGCAGTAGCAGTTTCATCATCATATGCCCAAAATTCCATGTTGTCAAGATATCCCTCATAAAAGTGTTGAGGGATAGGAATTTCTTTCAGTTGTTTTGTTGCTGGCCACAGTATGATCTTCATTGGCTCACCAGATTCAGGATCAACAACATCCTTATCTTTTGTATACAGGGCTTTTGAAGTTTTCATCTTTGAGAAGTTTTACCTGAACTGCCTGTCTAGAAATCGTTTGAAGTTAGACGCACTGGGTTCTTACGAATGATTATGAAATGGGGCCCTTGAAAGTTTGGCAATATCAACTTTCCTCCATGAGTTGAAGTCATGGATGCTCTAGTAGTATTTAGGAATTCCAGAATTTCTCTTTACGACCCACATGTTTACCTCATGATCAAAGGCCCACATTTTGATCCCTGAGCGATCACCATACTCATCACCAAACTTTCTTTTTTTAAGATCCGTTACTGTCAAAGTAAGATCTTTTGCTTTGTGATTTTCGTTCGAGTTCATCATGAAAAGTAATCCTTCATTTTTATTAGCAGTGACGGTCCTTTTTCCATGCTTGATCATGATCCGATATCTAGCATTATCAGGCTCTTTGTCAAAACGATCAATAATGATAGTTGTCCTTGGAGGAGGTTGATTAACAAGAAGGTGGCCTTCTGAAAACTGGGTGAGAGCCATGGGAGGATCTTCAATCCTATGAGGTTGTTGAAAAAGAGACTGGAACTTCTCGCCAAAGACTTCAAACAGTTTGTTCTTTAACCCAAAATAAAAGGCAGATAAAGATCCAAGATTAGTTTGCAGATCAGTAATCTGCTTAGTCTTTAAAGCATTTTTTGCTTGAAGCTCAGCAATATAGTTACCGTGTTGTTCAAGCATGACATCCTTCTCGATGTTCTGCTGTTTCAGAACACCAATTTCTTCTTCAAGTTTAGACACCAAAGTCTTGTCTTCCTCTGAACGGCCTTCCTCAAAAGATATCCCTTTTCCGTGCGAGTAAGGTTCTTGATCTTGCTGAGCCAGGTGCCTTGCAAGTCTAATTGATGCTTCATCTAGCCTGGAGGAAGAGTACTCAGGGACAGATGAAGATCCCCCAGCTTCATATATAGATCTTTGTCTTGGTTGGATTATAGGTAGTGCAGAAACTGTTGTAGTGACTACTGTGGATGGAATTGGAAGTTGTTCTGGAGTAAGCACACCTGACCTCGAATCAAAACATCTTATTCTTATCATAGGCATAGAGGTATGCATCTGTGTTGGACCGCTAGAGGATGGTACTGGTGTAGAAGTAGCTGTAACAGAGGAAGGAATCTCTGAAACTGCATCCCTATGACTTGAAGTATCCACCATCAATCCGGATACAAGAGGCATAGTTTTGATAGTGTCACGATCAACCCTAGACTTAGTTGCCTTTTGAGCAGCTTCATTGTCATTGAGAAAGTACCCATCAGCGAACACAAAGCTTGGATCAAGGTCATCAACATCAAGATCAAAGTTGAGTGGTAATTCTTTATCATCAAGGCCGGAGAAGTCCATTCCTTTGTGAAAATCGTCATCACCAACATTTTCTTCATTGTTCCCTTCCTCACTGAAATCACTTAGGATCTCCACATTTTGCATCAGGCCATGTTCTTCTGTCAAAAGTGCAGTAGGGGTAGCATGAACTTCCTCGACTTCATCTCTAGACTTTGAAATAACAATCTCATCGGTCTTAGCCGGGTTAGAGAGAGCATCAGATTCAGATTGATCATCCTCTCCTGCAAAGATTCCAAGCTTGATCAGAGGGAATTTTCCTTCAAAGTTGACCTTTTCCAGGTCGATTTTGCTTCATAAGTCCAAAGGCACTTGAGCCAATAGACTTGAGATCTAGAGTCTCTCCTCCCCTTTCTAATTCAGGTTGATTGACGTTGAAGATGAGCTGCAAGAATCTTGGATACATAAGGAATGTGTCTCTCTTGTTTCCTTCAATGTTCAAAATCATCTCATTCAAGATAAATTTGGAAAATTGAAGTCTGTTCTAGAGGCTAAAGCAGCAATGGCTCCTGTGTTGGCTAGAGATATCTCATTTGCCCCTGATCTTCGTCCTGAAATGCAACTTACAAACACATGAGCTAGGAACTTCCAGCATGGAGGTAATAACTTCTTGAGGGTGGGTGGAAAGGTTCCTTCATATCCCATCTGGTTTAGGGTCTCTTGAGTGCTGTTTAGATCAACTTCCATTGGGAACTCAGACTAGTCACTGATCAGCAAAGATTCTCGAATGATTTGTTCAGTGACCAAAACCTTCATTCCACGCACAAATGCCTCAAGAACTTTTATACCCAGATTGTTCTTCTTCGCAATAGCATTGCTCCAGAGTTCTTTAACCATTCTTTGAAAGATGATCGGACTTGAGGTGAGAGCATGAAATAGGCAGCATCTTCGTAATCCATTCACAATGAATTGAAACTTGGAGTGAGCCTCTGGAGGATCAGCAAGGAAGATGGCTAAGTTATGAACTCTAGCAAATTCGGGTCTTGCCATACTGAGCTGAGAAAAATAAACAGAAAGATTCATCAATAATCATCAAATATTTCCCAAAGTTTAATTTGATACAAATTTCATAAAACAAAGTCTAAAAGTTTTAGGGCAAATTTGGGTGTACAACCTCACACAAGTATACGACCATACACTAGTATGCGACCGCGCACGAGTGAAGGGACGCACACGAGTGAACGGGCGCACATAGGTGCGCGACCGCACACGGTCCAAAAGTCGCCGAAAAATCTTTTCCCTTCAATTAAGCCCTGAATTCATAGTCGATTTAGCTTAGAAACGTTGTTATGAGGTTCGGAACGGTTATACCTTTGCAGTTTTGTGATTGATTTCAAGCGGAAACGAGTTTTAAAAACTTTTTGACAAGAGAGAGAAAGGAAAGTAGTGTGAGGCCGTCTTCAAGGAAGTGAAAGAAAAAAGGAAGCCCAAACAGGTTTTTGACCATGATACATTTTAAAAAAATAATAATAAAACAAAATAAAATAAAATAAAACGAATTCCTAAAACTAGAAAATTAGAAAATAGAATAAAATAAAATAAAATAAAAATAAAAACAAAATAAAAATAAAAATATGGAGAAATTTGTTATACAGGGATCAAGGTTGTTGGACAGTCATAATTCACTTATCGATACCTTTGTCTTGACGTTGACATCTGATCGATTGTCGGTATTGTGGTCCACTTAAAAATGAATTTTTTTGATAGATTTTTGTATTTAATGTAAGTGACAGGTCATTGAATCTTATTAGATAATGATCTTAGAGACCAATCAGCTGACGACGACCAAGGGTATTGTTGTCCACCTAAATTGAGCAGCGAGATCTACAGACAACCAGTAAGTGTTAAATTTTAATTGTATTAGAACGTTTTTCCCGCTTCCTGATATGCCCCAGTAATCAAGGACTTCCAGAATACTCCTTACATCGGATGAGCAGACAATTATTGAGAAAGAAGTTAGATTCAGAATGCATATGTTGTATACTTAGGTAAAATCTCTTCCAATCACGTAGAGAGTGAAACATATGACTAACCAGAAATTAGAGGGATTGAGAGATAGAAGATTGCATATGCTGTATACCAGGTCAGATTGTTACTCACACAAAGGAGACAACATATGACTAACAAATAGGAAGAATAACATAAAAGAAGATACAGAGAGACAGAGTTGCATATTTTATAGTCCAGGTCGGATCTTTCGATCACACAGAGGAAGTAACATATGACTGATAGTAAGAAAGAAAGAAAATAACTTTCTACAGACCTAATTTATCGGAATTCCCCAATTACCCCGTCAATATCGGAATTAAGGACACAATCCAAACATCGAGGGAAAGTCAATCCACAGTTCTAAATATAGATCATTTAGTGTATTCGCAGATTCCCATGTATGTCTCTCTGCTCAACCTACCCAAGCGTTGTATTATCAGACTGAATAGGACTATCTATGTGAAAATTTGTCAAGTTTCTAAACTTCTTAAGTTCATATGATCCTAGTCAAGTCCATTTTGAAAAACTTTCATGTCTACCAGCACAGCGAATCATAGATCTAAAACAATTCATCTTTGGTACCATACATAGATTCAGATTGTCTGTTATCACATGATTATTTCACTTCCCCAAACATCTCCTACAAACAAGATTTATCAGTAACATATATTTTTTTTTGTTTTTCTGATTTTCTTAATGTTTTTGGGATTTTCTGATTTCTAATTTTTGTTTGGTTTTTGATTATTTTTGCCCCTAAATTTGTGCATGGGTGAGAATGAAAATGCGGAAATTTAACCTATCCTAAAACAAAATAAAGAAATTAGACCTCAAAACGTATCATTTTCAAAAAAAGAATCACAAGCACATCGAATCGAGCTTTGTTAAACGGCTTGGTGAACAAATCCGCCACATTATTTGTAGTGGAACCTGTTCCAGCCGAATGAGGGAACGCTCATAACAATCTCTGATAAAACGAGTTTTGATGTTAATGTGCTAGGTTTTTGAGTGCTTGACTGGATTTTTAGTGATCTGAATGGTAGCCTCATTATAACACAAGATAGGGGTTTGTAAATAATTCAAACTGTAATCCAACAACTGATGTTGGATCCATATAACTTGAGAGCAACAAGCAGAGGCAATAACATATTCCGCTTCTGCTATTGAGGTTGAGACCGTGTGCTTCTTCTTACACTGCCAAGACACCAGCCGATCACCAAGGAATTGACATCCTCGTGATGTAGATTTCCTGTCAAGCTCACAGCCTCCATAATTACTATCAACAAATGCATATAAATTAAATTCAGAATTTTTCGGATACAAAAGACACAAATTAGGGCTGCCTTTGAGATACCGAAAAATTCTTTTTACAGCAATAAGATGTGAAAGTTTAGGATTAGCCTCATAGCGAGCGCATTGACAAACTGAAAACATGATATCTAGACGGCTTGTAGTTTGATACATCAACGAACTGATCATTGATCTGTAGTGAGTTTGATCTACAAATTCGCCATCAGTATCTAGAGTCAGTAGGGGTCTCTCAGCCATTGGCGTCAAGGCAGGTTTTGCGTCTTAAAACCCGAACATCTCAAGTATATCCTCCACATACTTTGCGTGATGGAGCAGGATTCCGGTTGATCTTTGTGGGACCTGAAGCCCCAAAAACATGGTCATCTCGCCCAATGAACTCATCTCAAACCTCCTTTTCATCACTCATCAAATTATTTGCATAGTTGTGGACACGTAGACCCGAAAATGATGTCGTCAAGATAGATTTGCACCAAGATTTGATCCGTACCAACATGCTTTATGAACAACGATTGGTCGGTTGTTCCTCGTGAGTAGCGATGTTCGAGCAAATGCTTTGTGAGAGTTGCATACCATGCTCTAGGAGCTTGATGCAATCCATACAAAGCCTTGTCTAACTTATAGACATGGTTGGGAAACTTCGAGTTATCGAACCCTAGCGGTTGATCAACATAGATTCCTTCCTTCACCTTGCCATACATGAAAGTAGTCTTGACGTCCATCTGATATACTGTGAAGTTCATGTAGGAAGCATAAGCAAGGAAGATACAAATAGACTCCAAGCGAGCTACATGAGCATATACTTCAGTGTAATCAAGACTCTCGATCTGTTTGAACCCACGAACAACCAACCTAGCCTTATTTCGAACAATTATCCCTGAATCATCCTGGTTATTACAAAAGACACAACGTGTGCCAAGAGACTTCCTGCCCTTGGGTAACTCAACTAGCTTCCAAACCCCAAGTTTTTCAAATTGGTTCAGCTTTTCATGCATATCATCTACCCAACTGGGCTCATTCAAATCCATTTCTACATTCTTTGGCTCAATTTGAGAGATAAAGCAAGAGTAGAGACATGTATTGAAATCTCCACTCTGACTTCTTGTTTTCACACCATCGCCCAGCTGGCCAATGACATTCTCGATCAGATGATTGCGTTGAATATGAGAGTGGATCTCCTAGCAGATATCATTGAGTGAATCGAGAAGATTATGAATATTGATAGCTCCATCATTTGCTGAAAGATCCATATCAGATGAACCTGTCTCGTGTGATGTATCTGCTATAAACTCATTAGCAATTTGTTCAGGAAAGAGTAGTTCCATGAAAGTTGAGGTAAGAACGGAAGCATCTCTAGACATAAACTCTCTTTCAACATGAGTAAGAGGTGTAGCATCAGCATCTGGAGTATCATGTTAAGCGTGAGATTCTGGACGACTAAGTGGAACAGATGACTCCCCCTCAGGTGAAGCAGATGACTCCCCCTCAGATGGAGCAAAAGATACCGTTGGAGGTCTGTAAACAACTTCTTCGTCTTCGTCTTCAGAGACAATCTTCGAACCAGAGAAAGAACCAGATGAACCATCTGAATACACATTAAGTGATCTAAACAATGATATGTAATCAAACAACCAATCGGGTCCCACTTTAGCATCCGTTTCATTCTCCTCCAACCAACGCACATCAAAGGATTCCAAAATTTGCTTTGTCTTCTTGTTGTAGACCCTATATGCATTGCAAGCAGCATACCCCACGAAATAACAGTCATTTGCTTTGGCATTAAATTTGTGGTTGGATTCTAAGTGAAGAAGGGTGCAAGGGCAACCAAATACTCGGAAGTGGCTAACTGATGGCTTGTATCCATATAAAACAGGAAGCTTGGAATCACAAAGCATCGTCCTTGCAGCGTCTTGCAATGTTCGATTTCTTCGCTCAGCAACACCATTTTGTTGAGGTGCACAAACGGAACTATATTGATGTACAATTCCCTTTTCTGCGCAAAAGTGATCAAGAACAACATTTTTGAATTCTGTTCCATTATCAGTTTGAAGCACCTTCACTTGATGGTTTGTTTGTTTCTCAATCATCACGATGAACTTCTTTATCAAATCAGCAACCCCATCTTTGTTGGATAGGAGGAAGACCCACATGAAATGAGAGAAATCATTAATCACAACTAGACTGTACGAACTTCTGTTGATGCTTAAGACGTTGACCGGGCCAAATAAGTCCATATGTAATAACTGGAGCACCTGACTAATTGTGTTAACCTATTTTGGCACGTGCGGTTTTCTGAGATGTTTGCTCTGGGCACAAGACACACATTTTTCAAACGTTATG
The DNA here is from genome assembly GCF_051521515.1 of Lactuca serriola. NCBI lineage: Eukaryota > Viridiplantae > Streptophyta > Magnoliopsida > Asterales > Asteraceae > Lactuca > Lactuca serriola. The sequence goes on from NC_136413.1 coordinate 119,789,693, forward strand.
AAGTCTCTGACGGGAATACCATGGACCATTTTGTTTTTTGCAAGACGATTCAGGTTCTTCGCATTTGCATGCCCGAGTCTTCGATGCCACAACATAGCATTTTGTTTGGAGACTTTTGAAAAGAGGCTAGTGACTTTATCAGGGATGTTGCTATTCATGTCAATTTATTTAGGCATTTCCATCCCGCTTTGATTTTACTAGAATCCATTCTTCCGGGATGACAATGCCAGGCTTTAAGATCAGACATTCCTTATCAGTGAAGTGGGTTGAATAAACTTTGTCACAAATCTGAGATACACTTAACATGCTATGCTTTAACTCGGGAGTATAGTTAACGTTCTCAAAACATAGCACTCCATTAGACACATTTCCTTTCTGAGTGATCTTACCACCTTCTCCACCCGCAAAGGAAACAAACCTCCCATTAAAAGTCTGAATGTTATTCAATTGGGAGATGTCTCCAGTCATATGCCGGGAATAGCCGCTGTCGACATACCAAGGTCTGGCGACATTCCTCTGCAACTGTCCCTCCAAAATGAGCGGGATCATTTAGATTTGGGAACCTAGGTCATCATTTTCCTGGGTTGACCCTTCAAACTCACAGATTTATCCTTTGAAACTTTCAACTTGGAATCACCATGTAAAATTCTTTTAGAGGAAGATGATGATTGGTTGGAAATTTATTTGGGCATCCACTGATATGTAGGTTTATTAACAATCACAGGTGGTTTTGCAGTAGTTTTCTTTTCAGTTTGCACTAAGCGTTTGGATTTTCTACCAGGACTGATTGAGGATCCAGAACCACTCTCTGATGAAATCGATCTCGACAAAGCCTTTTTCGATTTTGGCAAACTATTTACGATTTTGTTATTAAAAACCTGTTGATTCCTTTGAAAAACAACCCTTTTCTTGTTTTGATCATCCTTCCAATCATCATCCCAAGAACGAGTTCTAGAGGACTTTCTAGCAAAAGACCTTCCTCTAGTTTCGTTCTCTCCTCCGGGAGACAATAATGTACAAAATCCTATTTGGACAATTTCTAGCTATATGACCACTAATACCACAATTAAAATAAATTTGTGTATTATTAAAATTGGTGTTGTCCTTTGATTTCTTTTCTTTAATGACAGATTTACTTTTCCCACAAGAACATGTGCAAGAAACAGATTGTGCGGTAAGTGAAGGTGCATTAGATGGTGTGACATGTGGAATTGGAGTGTTTTCATTAGAAGCAACACAAGCATCAAAATTTTCAAATAAATACTTCAAAAATAACTTAATTCAACATCAGCAGGTGCAAAAGTATCACAAAAAACATTGTCATTTTTATCATCAGAAACAATAAATTCTTTATTTGGAACAAAAACATCAGGTTCAGACTCAGTTTTGTTTCAGAAACGGATCCTTGAACTTCGTGCTTTGACTGATCTAAGGATTGATCTACAGGGGAAGTAGAAATGTTACTATTTTCAACATTAATAAATCGTCCGGTAACAAAATTAGATGGCTTGCCATAAACCATAAATGGTTCGTTGTCAATTTCCTCATTAGTTAAAGGGTGATACTGATATGTATGATTAAAAGGAGGAGGTACATTATCGTATCCAAGACCCTTTTGCTGGTTTCGTTTAACCTGCAGGCAATGGTCAATCACGTTGGCAACTACCTCGCTTGACACATCAAATTTTTTTAAATTAAAATTTGCATATTCAAAATTGTCTTTTAATGTGTCAAGCTCAGTAATTAACTCAGCATTCTGTCTCTTGATATAATCATAGTTTTCACATTTATTACTGTAGTCCTCCTAAAGTCTCCTGAAGACCTTGATTGTTGTTTCTAACTGGGCCTTTAAGGGTTTTTGTCTTTTTCTAAGTTGGTAGCCCTCATATCTAAGGTCTTCTACTTCTCTATGTAAAGATTCTATTTCATCGTGAAGTATTTTAACATAATCAATACATGCATGAGAAACAGGAGGGTAAACTTACCTCAATTTTCTTCGGTTCGAAAATAGAAGAAACCATTAGAGCAAACTGCAGCTCCATCATCCTTTCTTCAGGATTATCCTCATCATTCTACACAAGGACATCATCATTTACTTGGTCCAAGTGAGCATTTTCAGGTCCTGAAATATTCAGGGCTTGAATCTGATCTTCCCAGTCAAATGACTGGGCGACCATTGCAGTCTCACTGTTAATCGTAGCACCACCACAATTATTTCCCATAGCAACTAATTTTCTGTCATTGTTCATCCTTCGATCTGGTCTCAGGCACTCACGAGAAAAGTGACATGGCTCGTGACAGTTGAAGCATTGCGACTTTCCTTTGTTAAAGCCCACTTTCATGTCAGCATTCATTCCCCAGCTATTCTTTCTAGTCTTCTTTGCGAACTGATTTGCCCAGAACACTTCCATTGGAATTTGCCAGGTAATATCCATTTCTTCCACATCTTATGGATGAATTTGATCCAAGTCAGCAAATGACAGTTGAGGTGGAAGCTCTCCGGCTAAAAGGGCATTATAACAGTTGACAAGTCCAGTAACAAAAGCAAGATGCTCATCATTTTCTTTGGAGTTTGAGGAAGAGGCCACAATTGGCATATTGGAGGAGGGAATAGCTTGTAGAACAGCAGATGGAGACACGGATGACACAGCAGAAAGAGGTGTTGCTGATAGAGTAGCAAAAGTTTGAACTTGTGGTTGTTGAATAGCAAATGCTTGTCCTAGAGAGGAGATCAGTGATGAAAGAGAATTTTTGAAGAAATCCCGAGATTTGCAGTCAAAAAGGAATTCACATGATTAATTTCCCGCTATTTATCATCAAGATCAGAGGCTTTGATGATAGCCGTTGTTTCAGCAAGAGTTAGACGATACAGATCTTTGGTTTTCTTAATAACTGCTACATTCATGTCCCAAGACTTAGGAAGAGCGTTCAAAAGCTTTTTATTTTTCTCAGACTTGGTCAAGAAAATCCCATAAATGTTCATCTCAGTAGTGAGAGTTGTGAATCGCTACAGCTGCGCCTCAAGAGTTTTTCCGGGAATGTAGTTGAACATATTGAATTTTTATTGTAGCATATCCTGGCGGCTTTCTTTCATATCCTCATTTCCTTCATATACCTCAATCAAAGCTTCCCACAAAGCTTTAGCTGAAGTATACTCTTTGAAACCTTGAGCTATATCAGGAGATAAAGCTATGGTCAGAGTGGCCAAAGCCCTTTCCTATCATTCAACTTTCTCAAAATCCTCATCTGTATAGTTCTAAACTGCTTTGTCCATTTGTTGTCCCGCAACAGTTGTGGTAAATCGGACTGCACCCTTGATGATACTTCGCCAAACTTTGAAATCTTTCATTTTGATATATTGTTCAATTTGGTATTCCTATTCAGGAAACCAATCTGCAGACAGTAGTCTTGAAATACGTGTTGTTGTGCCTATGACATTGTCCAGTTCGTGACGATGTCTTTGACTTTAAGAATCCATTTTTGATTGAACAATGACAAACATATAATAATTTGTCAACCAAGATGAGTGTAACCACCCACCCAGCCTCTCACTACAACCACACACACTTGACAGCACACCTAACCGCACACTTCCAGCACACCTAACCCCACACCCGACAACACACCTAACCGCACACCCGACAACACACCTAGCCGCACACCCGACAGTACACCTAACCACACACTCGATATCACACCTCCGACCGCACACTCTCTACAGCTAACCATACACTCTTAGTAGCACACTCAAAATTCAATTGACACTGATCCTGATCTGATACCAATTGTTTGTCCCAATCTATTACATCCATGTCAGTGATCAAGTGATATTGCAATCAATTAGAGTGTAGAAAGAGTACAACATGAATCACACCAAGAATGGACACATCTATATCATATAAATGTCAAGTACATCTTGGAAAAGACACACAGGCTACTTATACCTACACACATCAGCACACAAATGTACAGCCGCACACACACGTGTACGGCCGTACATGGGGTGTACGACCGTACATACGTGTGCGGCCGCACACATCCACAGTCAATATACAACCACCAAAAACCCTCTAAAACCCTACCAAGACCTATACATCACAATGCCTAGCCCAAACCACTAAATCATAGCCCATCAATCCTTCTTCAAACACATCTTAAAGGCCTCCACGGTAGTGGTCATGTTAATGTTTTGTATGTTTAGAGCTTCCCTGCCAAAACCATTTCACAAAATCCTGTAAGGATTCTTTGGGATCATGTACCACCCGATAAAGATCACTATTGACCCTTTCAAACATTCTGGTATACGAAAAATAATTATTAAAAAAGGTTAACTCATGAGCAAAAGAGGTAATAGCATAAGGAGGAACGATAAGAAGCCATTTTAAGGTTGATCTTGTAAGAGTTGATCTGAAGCCTTTGCATAAACAAGCGTCTGTTAAGTGTGGTGGAATGGGAATGATCTCCGTTTTCTCTCTCTCTCTCTCTCTCTATATATATATATATATATATATATATATATATATATATATATATATATATATATCCCTCTCTCTACTGTGTGATATGTTCTTAAGGATCCGTGGTTCTATATATCCCTCTCTCTACTGTGTGATATGTTCTTCAGGATCCGTGGTTCCATCGAAAGGCTTCATGCTAGGAGTTTGGAAAAACTTAGGAACTTTGGTATTGACTATAGAGTGGATAAATCTTGAGATCCTGTGACTTATGGAGGACGCTTCTTGTATGGGTTAAACAACACATGGTACGCTTGTGATCATTTATCTTAGTTATCGGAGTTCTTTGTCAATAATTGGACTTATTCCTGCATCAAGATCCATAAAGTTAGTATTGATAGTGTTAATATTAAAGAAGTTACTAGTATTTCTGCTATTAAGTGTATTAATGGTCTCATCAACATCCTGGGTTGCAGGAGTTTGGAAGTTTGGGATGGTTCTCCCTGTTGGGGTAGCAACAGATGCTGGAATTGTCAAATATGGTTGTCAAAATTCAGGATCCTCGGTTGTAAGATTAAAGGTGTAACCTCTTGAGGTTTGCAGATCTCTTCCCCTAGCCTTTGCACTTCCTTGAGCAACATTCTTTTTTCTTTTGATTGCTAAGCCACCTGCTAGGTCAACGTATTCATCATGGAGAAGAGTTTGTTATTGGAGACCGAGGAAGGAGGATCCTAGGATCCCAGGAATCCTAGAGCAACCGGAAGAGTATTCTTCATTGACACATTATAAGTTTTCCTCTGACCACGTAGCTTGCTTATAAGAGGTGGAAGAGTTTTTTTTGGAGGGACAGAGGGTAGAAAGGAGGAAGAAAGGGTTGGTTGCATAGACATGATTTTCGAGGATTACGAACACCACGGCCGCATGGTGGGCTCCAAATTGTTTTGCTCGAAAATTGACTAAGCAAATATTAACCAAATTGAATGAGTGGTTGTGATGTTTGTTGGAAAAGTGTTTGTCGAAATTAGAATAAGATTTCATAGGTTGTTTACAAGGAAAGTCATTGATCCTTCCTAGAATCTCTGACACAAAACTTAAAGAGGTGATAATGATCACCTGCCTTGTTAATTTTTATTAATTTAAAGATGAGTTACACATGATATGATGAAGATATGAGTACAAGTATTGCAGTAAGTCTAGGTGTGTAGCGTGCAAAGTACATTTGTATTTATACTCTAGTCTAACTAACAATAAGTCTGATTTGATTTGGTATTCATGGGTCTTTCACCTGCATGAAGTGTTTCTTCGTTGATAATGAGTATTATATTGACTAATTCCACACACATCAGAAAAATACAAGAAACATATCCGTTAGAAATGTTCGGAAATAAATATAGGAACGTTCAGGATCTTGAGATATGTTTGGGATCCTAAAAGTTTTTAAAGATCCAGGATCCTGAATAGGTTTAAGAATCTTGGGTCTAACACTTATCTAACTCAATTACAATAAGATATGACAGTTATTTATAAAGCATATAAGTTAGCGTTAGAAGTTAGTGATAAGGTGGATAGTGAGTTGACCCGACTTAGACTACAATTTGAAGGTCACAAGCTTAAGATTGAATTGTTAGAGCGAGAACTTGTAATGGCTAATGATGAATGTATTATTTTGAATGAAATATGTGAAATTTCAGTTAGTGAAAAAAATCTTTTTGTTTGTGATAACAAACATCTTAAAGGCAAAACTGATAGTTTTCATTACTCTATTGAGGTTCTTGAAGCTAATGAAAAAATGACTCACAACTTTTGTCATCCCTGGTCCAAAGCACCTAGTCTTGGAAGTGAACTTCCGAAACCAATTGCTCGTCCCTTGAAGGAACTTCAAAATTTAACGTTTATGTGAGACATTATGAACCATACTTTCTTAGACACCCACGTCTCACCATTTTCGTCCCTTCATGAGACCTTAGAAAAATATCAATATTTGATTCTTGAATTTTAACCAATCACTATTACATTTCCTAATTCCATGCAATTTCCGCCTCTGATATCCCTGGACCTGAATCATTCTTTGGAACTTCCACGCAACACAAGTGGTATTGGAGTTTATATTCCAAACTATGTTCCTCTAAAAAATTGTGTTATTAATGAAATCATTCATGAGACATGTGGACATGACTCAGACCAAACTAACTCATTTTGGGCGTCCCTTGATAGATGATGACTCATAATTTGATTCCTTTGTGTCAAGCTGAAAAGATGTTTCTAGGAGTACTTTTGTTCCTATCAATCTTTGTTTCAAAAATCCATCTGTAGGACAATATTTTAAGTTAACTTCTGACTCCAAGAAGAAGCCTTGGTTGAACAAGAAGGACAATGTTTGTCCAAAAATAAAGGCTAGGAAAGCTCTTGCGAAAGAAAATAGGACTAGACAAAACTCTAGGTTCCTTAAAAAATCTGATAAGAAAGTCCCTCAAATGTTGCCAATCCAGCTACTAGCAATCACAACATGTTCATGCATATTAAGATTATTAAGAGACGTAATGTTCTTGTTAGCTCGGATACCCGCTCTATAAAATCTAATAATGTTGTGAATTTTCAAATGAAAAATGATTCAATTTGGAAAGTGCCTTCTTTAGTGTTCATTTCTACCTTAGATGGCACAGTTTTCAAAACAAAACTAGCTCAATAATCCATTGTGCCAAAGTAGGAAATGAACAAAGGAAAAAAAAATACTCGGAATGTCACTAATAAGAAAGCTTCGAAAAATTCAAATCCAAAATTTAAATGGATTGTCAAAGGAAAAAAAAATTCGAAGCATGAACCTCAAAATTTGGTTCACTCTAAACCAACTCGGAATTTGGTTCATTCTGAACCACCTCGGAACACTGTTCCTCCAGGAAAAGTAGTTATCAAACAACCGAGTGTTGAGTATGACTTTTGGATCAATAAAAATACAATGACATTTTGTTTCTCTCCAAAAGAGACTCGGAAAGAGCACTCTAAGACATCACCAGTTCAAAAACCAAAGGATATGTCCAAAGCCCATGCCAAAGCCCCAAGCCTAACACAGAGTCTAAAAAACTCTGCCACTCACTGATTTTGAAGAGTTTACAATATGGTATATTTATAGTGCTTGTTCAATGCACATGAGTGGACAGAAAGACTTTATGCGTAATCTAAAGCTTACTCCAAATAGTGGGTATGTTACATTTGGCAATAATTCAAACTCTCAAATTCGATGTTCTGGCATTCTAACCAACGAAAAATTTATCTTTCTCTAATGTGGCATACATTGTTAGTCTCAAGCACAATCTGATCATTGTGTCCCAAGTCACTAATACGAATCGAAAGGGTTGAGTTTTGTAAAAAGCATAACTATGTTATGACGAAGGATAGAAAAGAATGCCTCATTAAGTTTGATCGAAAGCAGAATACGTATCCTTAACTTATCAACATGATCATCAAGAAGCCTCAATTGTGTCTCCTTTTAAAAAGTTGTTCCTAACATAAGTTGGCTTTGGCATCGGAGGTTTCCTCATCTAAACTTCCGATACATGAATGATCTGGTTTATGGTGAAATGGTTTGTGGTTCCCACTCCTCAATTTTTAAAACGATCATCTCTACGCTACATGCGAGTGTGGGAAGAAATCTAAGAAAGGTCATCATATTCTAATTAAGAAATCAATTTCGGAACCACTCAAGCTTCTTCACATTGATCTTTGTAGGCTCTCTGCTGTTGAAAGTTTACATCATAAAAAGTACATTCTTGTGATTGTTGACAACTACACAATATTCACTTGGGTTTTCATTCTGAGATTGAAACCACTTTGGAGCTCCTTAATTTCATTAAACGATTTGAAGTCCTCACCAAGCTGCTTGTTCGAAGAATTTGTAGTGACAAATGGTTCTGAATTCACTAATGTCATGATTGAAAAGTTTCTTACTGACAAAGGCATTTAACACAAATTTACACCCCACAACAAAATGGAGTTGTTGAAAGAAAAAATCACACCTTAGTTGAAGCCGCTCGGTTAATGTTGAATTTCACAAACCTTCCTCTTTATCTTTTGGTTAAAGCATTCTCAATAGCTTACTTCACTCTAAATCAAAGTATCATCAACCCTCATCTCAATAAGACTCCATATGAAGCATTGATTGGTCGCAAGCTGAGTATCTTTTTCTTTCACATATTTGGATGTAGATGTTACATCAAAAACAATCGTGATCATCTCACTGAGTTTCAACTAAAGTTTTATGAAGCTATCTTTCTAGGATAGTCAGCCAAATCAAAAGCTTACTAGGTTCTTAATCGTCGCACATTCTGGAGTTTGATGCTCCACCTCCTGGTTCTCCCAATCCTTAAGTTATCTATGAAGTCAATTTCAAATGCTTGTTTGGACCAATAGAAACAGCTCTTGATTCGGAATCTTGATCAAGATCATCTTTAACTGCCACTCCTATTTCTCAAAATATCTCTGCTCTGACCCCAAATTTCCAGTATTGCATTCCAAAGTATTCCCATTTCGAGTTGAGGGGGAGAATACCTCTCCTTCTTTTCCTCAAGGGTAAGAAAACAATCGAAGCCTTGAATCGAATGTCAATAAATTTCGAAATGTAGCAAATCCATTATATGGAAATTATCCCATTCCAAACGACATTGAAGACAATGTCCACTTCTTTGAATTTACAAAAAAAGACAATGCCGATATATCAGGTTCATAAGTTCATGGGGAGCATCATCCTCAAATTCAAACAATTTAGTGGGAGCAACATAAGCCTATTGTTAATGTTAGATCATTTGCTGCTCAACAACTTCCAAGATTATATGTTTGGAGTAAGGATCATCATCCAAATCATGTTATTGGAAATCTCAATGTCGGTGTTTAAATTTGCTCTACTACTAAGATTCAAAATGAGCGTCACTTCTCGGTATTCATGTCAATGCTTGAACCTAAATCCATTAAAGAAGCTCGAGAACATTAAGATTGGATTACAGCCATTCAAGAAGACTTCGCAAAATTCGATCGAAATCAAGTGTGGACTTTTGTACCTCCTCCTTAGGATCACCCTATAATCGGAACTCGATGGGTTTTCCGAAACAAACCCGACGATGCAGGAGTTATTATTCACAACAAGGCTAGATTAGTGGCTAAAGGATTTTCTCAAATTGAGGGTGTTGATTATGATGAAACCTTTGCTAATGTTGCTTGTCTTGAAGCCATCCAAATATTTCTTGCTTATATTGCTCACAAGTGCTTCAAAGCTTACAGAATGTACGTCAAGAGTGCATTTCTCAACGGCAAACTTGATAGTGAAGTTTATTTCAAACAGCCTCCTGGGTTCATAAATCTATCCTTTCCGAATTACTGTTACAAAGTTTAGAAAGTTGTGTATGGCCTCAAGCAATCTCCATGTGCATGGTACGACACTCTCATTTGTTCTATTAAACGTTATGGTTTTCAAAGAGGAATTATGTAACATCGAGGTGTTGTGGTAATTTCAATTTTTACCCTATGTATGAATAAATATTGCATTTTAGTCCTTGAGTATAAGAAAGAGTGTGAAATGGCGTTTAGTGGCATTTTGGTGATTTTGGACAAAAAGGTAGTACATTGAGTCTACGTTGTGTATGCTAATTGTACTGTGGCGCATCCTAGTACGCTGGGCGTACACCACATACGCAGGGCGTATGTGAGAAAACTTCAAAACCATATTTTTAGGGTTTGGTCCATACATAAGCATCATTATCACCTCATTTCTCATTCTCTCATCAGCCTCCATCTAAGAAAAAATCCCTCTAGCAACCCTAAGTGAGAAGAGTGCATTTTGAGCTGATATGTGTGCTTTGGTGGTGTTCTTGAAGAAGAAAAAGTTGGTACAAGGACAATGGAGCTTGGAAGCAACTTTGATCCAAGATTATCTCCTGGTTAGCAACCTCCCATAGGTAAAAAAGCTCATAACTTGATCACCCTATATTGTATATCTAGCCATTTCTTCATTTATGGCACTTTTGGTCCAAAATATGGTGATTCTTGAGCATGACACGCTCTTAACCAAATAATTCATGCTTTCAGACCTTATGAGCGGTCTTGAGTCATAAAAATGCGGTCTTGACACTTAGTTTTTCAGCATGCATGCTCTAGAAGGTCTTAAGGAATTAAGTAGTTGGGATTTTGTGTATTAAGCACTTAATGGACATGCAAACTCTTAGTGGTATTTTAGACTTGGATCCGAAAGATTGCTGTGAGAGCTTAATGCGTTAAGCTCTTATTGAGAAAATACAAATCTGAGCGTACACCCTGTGTAATTTTGAGTACGCAACGCATACATGGTCAAATTCCCAAGTACGGTCAAAGTTTGAGTACGCTCCGCGTACAAGCCATGGGTTGACTCGGTTGACTTGTTGATTTTGACCAGTTTTGACCAAGAGTATTTTAGGAAGTGTTATGAATTTAGAATGGGAAATGTTTTGACATTAAGGATTTGGATTGAGCTGGTTGTCGGAGCTGGGAGTTTTCCAGAATGCATTCAGATTGTGAGGTGAGTTTTCCTCATTGTAATCGTAGGTCGAAGGCACCAAGGCCAACCCAATAGATTATTTATCCTTTTCAGGATAGTGATATGATAGTTGTAGTTCTTTAGTGTATCCAAATGATTATCTGTGTTGCTGCCTCTATATTTATGATTGTTTGTTGCATATGTCGACATGTTGTGTTGGATTGAGGTGGTCCTGTTTTATGTTGTAGGCCAAGATACCTAGGGAAGACCGGATATGCTATAGGCTCTACAAGGCGGTCCAGTCAAGCCGAAAACCCGTGGAGCAGTCCGGATAGGCTACAGGCCCAAAGAGGCAGTCCACTCATGTCAAAGGCTTGTAGAGTGGTCCAGATAGGCTTTAGGCCCTACGAAGTGGTCCACACGGGTTGGCTGTTCATATTGTATGCTTGTCTATTGTAGTGTACTAGTAATTTCAGGGAACTTACTAAGCTTTCGCTTACCGTAACGTCCGAAAATGATGATACAAAATTTCCGTTTATAGGTTAATAAATTGTTAACACACAACAACTCCATAAAACCAAGGTAATCAAGATTTAGAAAAATATCATTAAATCAAAGTAATTCACAAAATGCGGAAACATGTGGTGTGTGCTCTGCAATCATCCCGACCCCTTCCACTTTGAACCAAAGTACCTAAAACATAAAATTAAAACCATAAGTACATAGCTTAGTGAGTTCCCCATGATACGACATACCATACTTAAATAAATCACACATTCCCCCTCCCCCCAATTTGGCCTCACCCGGTCTCAAGTCCCATTCGGCCTCGGGCTTCGAGCCCCGCTCGGATTACAGTTCTGTCATTCGCTAGGCCCCGCCTAATATTGCGCCCTGCCTGATACACACAAAATCATATAACCGTACAAACTACTAACATATGCAATAATCATAAAGACTATAGCATTCCATAAAGTCGTGGAGCCTCGCCCAGTATCAGGCCATGCTTGATAATCATAAGACACATATTGATAATTGACATACAATATCCTCTTTAGGCTTCGCCTGGCATCGGAACTTGCACGGTAAACATATCATCATATAAAAGACAAAAGAGTCAAACAAACATCTAGCATCCAAAAATAAAACCATGGGATGGAATTGGTGCCTTCGTCACGCTAAACCCAATGAGGAGACTCAGCTCGCACTACCGAAACACACAGACGATCTCTGGCTACTTGCTGACAGATTTCCTAACTGTCAATATCAAAACAACATCCAATTACCAATTAGGTTCCAAACAATAACCATAATCCATACTTGGCGTAAAAATACCATTTTATCCCTAATCCAGCTTGGTCCAAGACCAAGACCCAACTCATAACCTGAAAGGCCCAAAAGTCGTGTGGACCACTTCGTAGGGCCTAAAGCCCAAGACCTTACATGGGCCATAATTAGGCCTTACATGGCCTCACCCTAAAGCCCAACCAAAATTCCTAGTCCAAGACACTCACACTCAGATGGCCCTTTAAGAGCTCAAACACCCAAGCCCAATAAGGAAGCCCAACATGAAGCCTAAAAGGCCAAAACCCCCCTGACTAAGTAAGTAGGGCGTACTCAGCTATACGCTAAGCATGCATGCAATTTTGCTTGTACGTTGCGCGTACAGACTTGTACGCCCAACGTACTCCTCCTTGAAGCCATTTTTGACATTAAGCTCTTAATGCTTAATTCCAGAAGTCCAAACCATAGATCTAGATCATAAAGCCACTGACTTTGTGACTTTGCATGACCCAAACAAACCCACTCTCAAAATATAACCTTTTACTTCCATTAAATGAGCTCAAACTCAAGAATGGGGTATTCTAAGCCCTAAAGGTGCCAACTTTATGAATCTAGGACTGTAGAAACACCAAGAGTGGCAACTTTATGCTCCAGGAATGGCATCAACCACTAAATCTCATCCATAGGACCAAAATGAACAAAAAATCATACATGCTATGTCTAAGCTAACAGCGAACAAGGTTCAAACTTTTTACCTCAAACAAGCTGGAAATGAAGCACATAATCCAGATCCATAAGCTCATCCTTTATTCACAACCTTGTATCAAACTCCATCTTCTTTGAAATGACCCTAAGACACCAAAATGCACATCATGAGCTCAAAATTACAACCATGGAGGCTTTGAGATGATTTCTAGGGTTTTGGGAACTTGGAAGCTGGTATAAGGACAAAAAAGAAAAAAAGAAATACGTAATGAGATTATTTACAGTACATCATCGAAATTATGGTTTTCATTAGGATGCACGTACGCCCCACGTACACCATTGTACGCCCTGGGTACAAGCTCAAAGGCGTGATCCTGCTTCGCATATGTACGCCCTGCGTACACCATTATACACCCCAGGTAATGACTTTAGAACTAGTACACCATGCGTACATATGTGTGCCCCTTGTGTACACCTTAACCCCTTAACCCTAATGTACTTCGAAGGTCATAACTTCTTGTTACAAACCCGATTTCGACGATCCTTATATGCCATGAAAAAGGTAATAGGAAGCTCTACACTTTAATTAAATCATAGTTTAATTTCCATTTCCCAAACATCATTCAATTTCCATAAAAGTCGAGCTCACAAATTGCCGAAATACCCTGCGACTTCAATACGCAAACCGAATACCCGAATCATCCAATATACAACATCCACCTCCAAATGAGCCTAAACTTAACTTGGTTAAGGATCCCAAGCATGCTAACACCTAATCCTTGATCACCACCTCGAAATGGAAACGATCTGAAACAGGGTGTCACAAATCTCCCCCACTAAAATTTGATTTTGTTCTCGAAATCATTCCTTACCAACCCTCGCAGGGTTCTCCAACCTACAGATGAACGAATCCTTTCACCACCTGAAAATAATCCCTTGCAAAATAACCACATATACGCATACTGAGACATGAACTCTCGAGATGGTCAGAATCCCTGAGAGACTGCCCATACAGAACCATTGCTAAATCCATTTCAGTTATCTTCCATCTAACTACTTAACTTTTGATAACTCGAGGTACCCACTAGAAGGCAGAACACAGACCAAATATACTAGTAGGACACTAATAATTTACACGAGGCTCAAATAATCCTTTGAGTAGGAGAGTTATCCCTGCAATGGTTATACTCAGACGAGAGCTCTGCAACAAGGTCAAATGATTTACTCTGAGATTGTCCAAACCCAACTGCAAGTGGCCTAACATCTACTTCGAATAACAAGCTACGCTATACACAAGTTCCAAATCAATAAGACCACCCTGTCTTATCTTGATGCCCTTCACCAATAAAACCAATCCAATACAAAATCCCGAGAGCTTGATCTATCATCAAAATTGAACCCATTCATTACCCGTGAACCATTTGAATGATACCTTCGGCATATAGATACCCCAATCCTTATTGCACTGAAATGAAAACCACTCAAAGAACACATACAATACCCCACTCGAGATCGTTTCCAGAAACCAACCCGATACTCATCTCATAACCCGAGATCCACGGATCTTCACTTGCATTCCACCCAAGACCTTCTGATAATGAGAACCCCTTGCTAGACCGAGATATAAAGGTTCCCAATCATCTTCGAGACTATCAATATTGCACCTGGTCCAACCACCAGGTTCCCCAGATTATGATTAACAAGGCCACCCCGCCTTAATCCCCTTTGGGTTACACACTGACCACTCACTTCATTCTACAACTCAAGATCTAAAACCTTGATCCAACGGTCTCTACTAGCTCCCACCTGTGTTTCCATAATCAAATGGGCCTCACCCAAGAGTCCTACCTAACTAAACCTTGGAGCCACCTCACTCATGAGTTCTACCCACGGAGAGCTACACAGGCCTGAGTTTGCCTCGGACCCTAATCGTCCTCAACCCAAAACAAAGAAATACTCCTCAAAAATCTAGTCCGGCATGCCCAAGGCATGTACTAATTCCCCCATTACACTCATGAGCACCTCTAATGATTGTCTACTTCAAATAGGTGAATGCTATGAACCTATCGTAGTCTTATAACACTTCTAACCAACCATAGTTACCACCCATGGCCTAACCACATGCTAATCATCACACCCCACTCACCCTGAGCTGAAACCTACACCCAACTGCATCTAATCAGGTGTTCGGGTCATGCTTCGATTTTCAAAGCCCTTAATCTAGGCTCAACCACAATCCTGCGATGCGTAATAAGGAAGACGCAAACCAACGGTTGGAAGTTTCCTGAACTCCTACTTATACCATCTCAAAATAAATGATCACTTGTGTCGTCCCTCTTCATGGACAAGATGTGAAACTTGCCCTAGTTCACACCCTTCCTGTCTTCCCAAAAACCAGATCAATTCTCCCCTACTTATATTTGATGATGTTCTTTCATCCCTTAAATCTGATGGATTCCCAACCCATAAACCTTATATAGCATTAACCTCCTATGACATGAGCTTATCAATACTAATGTCCCATCGCTAGCTAAACACAATGATCGCCTACTTCCTGAAATCCTAAAGAATACTCTTGAATCCATAACTAGTCTGATAATCCAAATCAGTTCCCATGATACCATGCCAATTCCTTAAGTTCTTATGCTTGTGACCGAAAACCACAACCCTTGCAATGCATTGACGAACATCACTCCAATTTCCATCCACAAAGAATCACTAAACTCTGACTGACTACAATCCATGCGAAAATACAACTCCCCTAAAAAATCCAATTATCAAACTGAAGGTTTTTGAGCATTCTAACACTCCTATGGTGTACATCCAACCCTAGATTCTTTGGATGTATTTTTTCTCTATTATACATCCATACATTCAATATTGCAAAGAATCATCCTAACTAGCATATAATGAAACCCACACAACATGAAATACAAGTTAGATGACATACCTTTTAGTGTAGTTGGAAGCCTTGAACATTTAAGAGCTTAACACCAATAGTATGAATGCCTCAAATGGAATCACAACACATCCTGACAAAGGATAACATAAGAGAAGAATTCATACACTCAAAATCGGCTATGGCTCTCCAAGAACACATGCATGGGGTGATTTCTTGAGATACGTGTTTCTTATATAGTGTGGCAACATTAGGGTTACACAATGTAGACCGTAATGTGCATGAATTTCCATATTCTTCATGCTCCATGGGTTTAAACATCCATGGATAATCCATGGGTCACCACATGGGTTTAGCCCAGCATAAAGAACTGTGGATCATAAGCCCACATTACAAGAATGAATGATTTACACAATTAATCCCCATATATTTAGTTAGTCTCTTTTGATCAAAAAATTAATTCCAAATTAATTCTTTATCAATAATAATTAAATAATACAATTTCATATTAATATATTAGAACTTATAATATTTTAATAAATCATAAATAACCTCTTATCAAAAGTCCATCCTATTTAATTGTCCTTATGATATGCAACCCAAATAGACCATGCTACTCATGGGTCAAGTACATACCAATTATAGTTATGGACTTAGACACTAATCCAACCGTCTCCCGCTTGGATATGTCTAATAACTATTATTGCAAGTATGACTCCATAACCCGACTAACAATTGTAGCTCTTAAAAGCCGTTGTCGAACTCTGACCTAGTCAATGATGCGTGCATTAGATAAGGGATCATGTATTCCTCTATTCTAGATATCATATGGATTAAGACATGGATTATAATCATTCTCTTTGTCCATCTGTTGTTTCCTGATTTCTGATTTATGATGACTGACTAATTGAACAAATCAAATCAGTCCGGACTTCGCCAAGCACTTTAGGGTGTCATCAGTAAATCATTGAGGGGCCCACATATATCGCTTTAATCCACATGGGGTAAAAGGAACGGATAAACTTCGACCCAAATGCTTGCTTATACTTACTCACCAAATTACACACAACAATATGTTTTATAACACCAAGTTACTGGTGCGTTTACACACGTCAATGTGCAACCGACTTGCAACTACAACTCACATGTCTCCGTTTCAAGTATATAAGATATTATCGTATCACAATCACTCATGATAAAATCCATGAAGTGATTCAAATGAGTGTGGGTTGAATCAATTACTCGAATCTTATTGCAAGAGCACTCATGAACACTGCAACTATGTCTTAGAAAAACTACAGATCCATTCATGATAGTCTTGCCTCAATACCTACTTCCAAAGTATGATCAATTGTGGATGATTTGAATAACCTAGTTATTCGGGAAGTGAAAACATGAAAAGTGAAAGACAAGGATCATACTAATCCTATATGTCCCCAAAACTTTTGAGTAATATTAATTATTCGTTATTCATTGTATAATGTTTCGAATGATTAACTTAATACTTGAATTAGAACAATAGTTATGCCATGCTCCAAGCATTCACACTATGTTTGTCTAAACAATAGTTATCCCATGTTCCTAGCATGCGCACTATGTTTGTCTATGGTCCTTACTTTGTGAAATAGATCAATTGAAAAACATTTCAGTGATGCTCATTTCACAATTCCAAATCCTTATTGAAAGTGTAAGAATTTAAAATTCTTCTCACTACTAGAAGGTGTTAGATTCTAAACTACCGTGCAATGATTCTTTTGTAATGTCTAGGTACCAAAAGTCATAGAGACTTGACCAATGATATTACAAAATGTTCCTTTGGAGATTGTTACACGGCAATTCCATGTAAATGAAGTCTCAAATTCAAAGTACATTCCTTCGAACATCATTCTTGCATAAAAGTTTCTAACTTTCTCATCTATTCTTCAACTCCTAATATGGAAACATTCCATATTTTCCATACGAAAATTCATTAATAAGAAACTCCTGTCGATTCATAATAATGTCAACATGGTCCATCCATTACTATACTTCCAACTGTACTTAAGCAACCAACCCTTAACAAACCTTAGATTGTTGTTTAACAACTTTAATCATATCCAGTTCTAGTCCTTTTTCCCTTTTAATGCCCTAGGAATTTGGAAAATTTTAGAACAAATAAATATTATAGTACATGTAATCGATCCTATACCCGAAGCTACACGATTCATAAAGACATGATATCTAACCAGTCTTTCACTACAATATTTCTATTTTCCATATTCTCATGATTCAAATTATGAAAAGGGATGCCATAATCATAATCATATTTTGAGAATGCAATTAACATAATCAAGACTGAATTTGATTAAAATCTCACAATCTAAGCTTTTAGATTTGAAATGAAGTATAATTTCCTCTCCCTTAATTATAGCGAAACAACTTTTCAAACTCTGCAACTTGAAAATTGAAACTTTTTTTTCTATAATTAACATTGATAACTTGAAACATTTACCATAATTGATTACCCTACCACTAGCATAATAATTATTATCTTACTAGCATAATACTTATGCTCCCACTAGCTATGACATGTAGTCAGAAATCAGTTGGACTTCTAGAAATCAATACTTACTGATTTTCATTACCAAAGTTCAGATTTCTAACACGAGATGCTTTGATAAGACATTATCTAGGCATCTCAACCTCATACACCTTTCCTTAGATAGCTCACATGTGTGTCTAAACTATTTAAGAACTTACACCAATAAGACTCAAATGTTTAGACCTTTTGCCATTGCTCACAATTCAAATTATGAAAAGGCATGTTGTAATCATAATCAAATTTGAGAATGAGAATATCACAACTACTATCCCCTTAAAATCTACTTAGTGAAAGCGTTTCATCACCATCATTTTCATGAATCAGAGAGAAACCTTATGACACTTAGATTTTATTGTGTATGTGTTCCTATCTATGTGAATTTGTCAAAACATAATTAAAAGGCAAGATTAGTGACAAACCCAAACTCTTATGGATTGAACGTGTTTTAATCTTAATTTCATGCCACTTGGTAGCACAAGGGCCTCCCACGAACTTCCAAGTTGTTAAGCAGTTTACCCTGACTGATCAATTAAACTTTCATTGATCCAGGTGCATCGCCTTATGCAAACAAATGAGAACTCATAGCACTCACACGCATAGTCAACTTCGACAGGAATGAGCATAGAAATAAGAATATGTCAACACGATAGGTTACAAACCTCAAGATGTGTGCTAGTGATAAACAATAGGTTTGTATTCTTGGTTAGTCCTTGAAACTTGTCAAGATCTTTAAGACTCCCACTTTCCTCTTGACATATAAGACTCTCTTTTTAAGAACCATTCCTTGACAAACAAATATTCAAGAGTTAATGCGGATTCTTATCAAGACAAACACTTCACACAATTTGTCTTAGTTTGTCTTTGTCCTATGCAAGACATCACAACTTACCAATTTCAAATGTACAAGAGTAAGAAACATTTTACTCTACATTTGACAAGTGTACATGCAACCCTAGATGCTTTGGATCTATGTGTTCTCTATTATACATGCATACATTCAATATTCCAAAGAATCGTCCTAACTAGCATACAATGAAACATAAACAACAAGAAATACAAGTTAAATTACATACCTTTTAATGTAGTTGGAAGCCTTGAACCTTTAAGAGGTTAGTACCAATAGTATGAATGCCTCAAATCGAATCACAACACATCCAGGACAAAGGATAACTTAAGAAAAGAAGTCATACACTATATGGGTTACAAAATGTAAACCCTAATGTGCATGACTTTCCATATTCTTCATGCTCCGTGGCTTTAAACCTCCATGGATCATCCATGGGTCACCACATGGGTTTAGCCCAACATAAAGAACTATGGATCATAAGCCCACATTACAAGAATGAATTATTTACATAATCAATCCCCATATATTTAATTAGGGCTCGTTTGTTTTTTTGAAAAAGGTCTTTTTGGGCTCTTTCATCTGTGGGCGGGTAGACATTTGTCAAATAGATTGTTTGTTTTCTGGAAGACAAAATAGCCCAAAAAGTCTTTTTCATCACTTATCCGGAAAGACCTAATAATACCCCTTCTAACCTTTGAATACATTCGTCGCCTCCATCGCCCCCATTCGATCTCCCCCCTTTCACGACTGCATCTTCTCACACCGGCGATCTCTCCACAACAGCCAATTTCTCCATCGGACGGTTGTCTCGCTCTACCTCCGCCGTTCCACGCTGTCGTCGTCCCCGCCGTCGGCGCATCAGGTATTGTTCCAGCTCCTCTTTATCCTTATGTTTTTGGCTGTTCTTGACTCTTCTTTTATATGGCTCTTTTTTCTCCTGTCTCGTTCTTTTCTTACCCTTTCTCAACTTGTATTATCAATTTAGACTCCATTAATAGTGAAATCCCATCACCATTTTGTCAATTAAAAACGTTAATGTTATTTGATTTCTCAAATAACTTCCAATTTTCCTTCCTTTATGTTTTAAACTCAATCTTAAAATCAATATAGGATTAACTGTTAAGAATTTTGAGAAACTCTGAAAACCCGTTTAATTTCTGATTGCAATAATGGGAGGGATGTGAACTTGGTGTTGAATTTCATAGGTAGACCATATATTTTTAAGATTGAAAATTAGTATATATATTTGACATAAGTAGAGTACCTTTTAGCATATGAATGATGTTCTGATCAGAATAACATCAATTCTCATAACAAGGAGACTTGATTGCATTAGAATGTTGTACTCTATGCTTGAAAATGAGTATATTTGATGTCATCAAAGCATGCATTGTCAATGTTGTTGATTTCTCAATGTTGTTGATTTTGTTACATGCTTCTAGTGTAGTGCTTTGATTTAATTTTATTTCTTGATCAACATCATGTTATTTGTCATCAACTTTAGATTCATTTGAATCGAATGTTTCTATTTTATGTTGTTTGTGTTGTAATCCGTAGATATCAATCATCAAGTTTTTTATTTTTAGTTTTTTAAGTCGGTTCTTTCATGGACTTAATTTATAAAGTTATTATATATAGCTTGTCTAAATGGGAAACAAACTACAATGGTCGAACGAGCAAGTAAAATGTTTATTAGATACGTGTATCGAAGAGGTCAACAGAATTGGTAGAAAAGGAGGTAGCATGCAAAAGGAGTCTTGGGTTACGTTAGGGAAAGCTCTAAAAGAAAAGTTTGACATGGATACTTCACAAAAACAATTGAAAAATGATTTTGATAATCTAAAAGCTAAATACGTAGGGTGGAAATATTTGAGAAACAAGTCAGGGAATTTATACAATGCTCAAACAAATTCATTTGCCTTGGTGAACACAGAATGGGAAGAATTCAAGAAGGTGTGTGTATATAATTTAATTTTTTTAGTTTATGTCCAATTTTAATAATGATGTCAAAATACTTATAATTACTATTAATCCTGGTTTAGGGTCATCCAAAGGCAGGATGATTGAGGACACACCCATTGCCTTATCCCAACCTTTGTGCATCTTTGTTTGATGGAAGTAATGCCAGCGGTAGCATCAAATGGACCTCTACTCAAACTACACTCGCAAATACATCATCTTCTTCTCATCGTGTCCAAAGACTTCTGATTGATGACAACCCTTTTAATGGCCTAGAAGATGATGATGATGATGACGCTTCCAATGAAACTAGTGCTCGAGATCCTAGTGATAAAGCTCATGGTGGTTCTACTAAGAGGCCTAATAAAAGGAGTAAAACCACTGATGCTTCTACTGAGAGGCCTGATAAAAGGAGTAAAACCACTAATGCTTCTACTGAGAGGCCCGATAAAAGGGCTAAAACCAGTGATGCTTCTACTGATAGGACCGATAGGACCGATATGGATAAAGCCTCTAAAACCTCTGTTAGTCTTGATGATTTGAGTCTTGATATGCAAAAAGCTCTGCAACATATGGTGAATAGCAAGGAAGGACCAACAGTAGAAGTGTGTTATTAGAGGTTGAAGCTAGTTGAATTACACCCAATGGATCCTATATTTTTGGCAGCCTTTCACCTTTTTGGAATGTCCATGAATATGAGAGAGGCATGGATGACATTGCCACCGATACCTGGGGTCTTAAAAGGTTGGATAAAGATGACTGGCACCACATTAGGGATGTTTAAGCAGTCTTTATGCTTATGTTTTTTCTTTCATTTTGAACAATTATGTGTTTCTTGAACTTATGTTTGACATTTTGTTTTTTTGCTATCATTTGAATGATTGTGTACTAATTTGACACAAATATTGCTAGTATTGGGATTATATACTTATTTGAAACAAAATGTATGCTTTGAATATGCTACAAATGTTTATGTTTTTTGATTTAGCATATTAGGGTTTAACAAGTGTTGATGGTTTAACAGGTTCACAATGGATTACGATAAAAAGTTGCGCCTCCTAATTGTTATGTATTTGTATCTTCGCTTTTTTTGGAGAAGAGGTTTGAAAAGAATGCGAGATAATACCTCAAAAACTTCTGGGCATCAATTCACATTAGATTTATTAGAAGGAATTAATAATCAATGCATTGAACTCTTACGTATGTCACGTGATTCTTATGTTCGGCTTTGCACACATTTTAGAGTAAAAAGTTGGTTAAAGGATAGTAAACATATATCGGTTGAAGAGAAAATGGCGATGTTTTTGATGATGATTGGTGACAATCAACGTTATGTAATCATCAAACGTAGATTTCAACACTCAAAACAAACGATTCATAAGTATTTTTATGAAGTATTGGATAAAATGATGGTGTTTGCAAAAGATATAATAGTACCAACTTCCTTTAATCCAAATCCAAACATCCTGGGACATAATAGGAGGTTACGAAGAATTTTCAGAGGAGCGGTTCATGCGCTTGATGGAACTTTGGTACATGCTATTGTCCCTCTCGACAAACAACATTTGTATAGAGGAAGGGGAAAAGACGACTGCTATCAAAATGTATTGGCAATATGCGACTTCAATATGATTTCTACATTTGTCGTGGCTGGATGGGAAGGGATAGCTCATGATTCAAGAATATTATCTGAAGCTTTAACAGATCGAGATGCACCATTTCCATTTCCACCACCAGGTTTGTTTACATTTTCAATTTAATATTTCTACTTTTTTTTAAGTTAATTATTTCCTTATATTTACATATAAGTACTACCTTTGTGATACACACTCGAGGATTTATGGCTCCTTATCGTAATGTGAGGTATTGGCTTGGAGATTTTCATCGAAGACGTGCATTACCCAACATATAAAAATTTAATCACTCACATGCAAAACTTTGAAATGTCGTTGAACGTGCTTTTGGTATCTTGAAAGCACGTTTCCCTATATTGAAGAGAATGGCTCCATTTCCATTGGTTATACAAAGAAACATCGTCATTGCATGTTTTGCGCTTCATAATTATATAATCAAAGAGGGATTAAGTGATGAGTATTTTTCTCAATATAATCAAGTCGATATATCACTTCAAAGAAACAATGTACAAGACGATGATGATAAGGAGGAGGATGACGTGGATAAGGTACAACCACACGGAAGTGCAAGAGACCGGGAATATATGGTTCATCTACGAGATCAAATTGCTGACCACTTAATGCGTGTAGAATGAATGATTTCATAAAAAATTGTTAGTTTTGTGAATTTAGTTTTAATATTGTAAGACAATCATCAAAACAATCCTTTATGTTTTTAAAAATATCAACCTTAATAAGTAAGCGGCCTTTCGGTTTGAGTCGAAATATATATAGTTTATGTAATGTTTTAAAAAATATTATATGTTTGAAACTGTATGAAATTTTTATTGGCAAAGTTTGAGTCAAATATTGGCTAAGTTTAAGTCAAATATAAATTTTAATATATTAGTAATGTATGAGATGCTGAGTTTTTAGCATTTGAGCTTTGGTTGTTTCAACATTAATTTCAAAGATTGGTTTTGTTTTTGAACAATGAAAATTAATGCAAATCGGGTGGCAACGTGTAAGTATACAATTCTTATTAAGAAAAAATCTAATGTGTATTTTTACGTTGCTTTTTTATATTATCTAATATTTTCTTACAAAATACTATAAATCTATTAAATTCTTCGTAAATATTATTAAATGGATAGGTTTTTCAATTTATTAAAAACCAACGTGAATTATGTTGGAATAGTGTCTAAGGTTGCAACTATATTAGGCAAGTATTTGACCCGATTGTGCATGGTCCTTTTGGGTTGTCTTCACCATAGCAATTTGATAGGATGATTTATTATGAGAGAATAAATATTATTAATATATTATGAGAATAATATAAGGAATAATAATATTGTTATTTGCTTAATATAAGTCATAAATTAATTAGTATTAATTTGGTGACTTAAAGAGATTAATTAAATAAGAGGGTATAAACTGTCAATTGTTTGATAGTTACACTTTAGACTGTAAATCCTTATTGGATGAAGGGTGGATGGATTCTAGCGCTAGGGATAGCCTCAAATCGTCCAATGCTTATCTAAGGAAAGGATTTGGATTTCTTTAAGGAAAGATTATCCAACTAGGGTTTAAGGTGAAACCCTTAAGGAGTCTACAAGTATAAATAGACCCCATGGCCAAGGGAAATCGGCATCTCATCAAAAGTGGAGAACCCCTGGCCGATTTCTTCCTAACCTCTCTCTCAAATCATCCTCCTTGCTAGTTGGTGTTTGTAGGCCATTAGATGAGTGACAATTGTGACTCTAGAACTCCAACACAACAAGATCAAACAAGAGATTGAAAGGTAAACTTCTAGATCTGATTTTGTATTGTTCTTATACCTAATTAGTTATTATAAGTCTTGGATTTAAAGCATGTTTAATTAGAAAGCCTAGATCCAAGCATTAGGGTTTTGCATGCGCACATAGGAAAGTTCTTATGGCTAAAACCTATCAGTGGTTTCAGAGCCTAGATTGGTTTCTATTAAATTGTTGCTTGTTTGTTTGAAACTTGTTTGCAAAATTCGAATTTTGTGTCTCTGTGTCATGAACTCGATGAGTCCCATGGTGGACTCGACGAGTTGGCCTGACTCGACGAGTTCGAGCGTCAGGAAGGGCCAGTTTCGGGATTTTTTTCATATTTATCTTATGGAAACTTGCCTTTATCATATTAGATCAACCTTAATCCAATTTTCTGATATATATATGACTATAATCTTGATCTAATTAAAGATAGTTATCAACTAATAAAATATTTAATTTCCTTATGTGATAATTAATTAATTATTTTGATTAAATTGGTAATTATCTTGCAAGAAATCTTTAAATAAATCAAATATGGATAATTATGGACTTAATTGTTAATAATAACTATTTGTTATTTGATCCTCCATGTTCTTTTGCGAGGCTGCCGAGTTCTTTTGCTCTTTTTCTCTTCTCTTTCTCCCGTTTTGCATCGTTTAGCGTGCCGTTTATACTCCGAAGCCCCGGTAACATTCCTGAGCCCCGAAGCAAGATCCGAAGCCCCGAGAATCCCGAAGAGCGTTATTCCCGAGCCGAAGCTCTGCCCGCGAGGAGCCCAGTTTTTGTGAAGATCTTCCAGATCTACGGAGAACACTACTTCTACAAGTCGTAGTGCTGTCCGATCATCTTCTGATCAAGTGAGTGTGTAGTTGCTTTCTTCTAACACATAATTATGAAGTATTTCTATACAAAATACTTGTTATGTGTATAATTTTCTTGTTATGTGTGTCAATGTATATTCACTTTCTTCTATCTCATAGATCCGATTTGTTCTCTATGAAATACGTGTTATGTGGGTGTGCCTCATCTGTGATGTGGAATATGTATGGAATGAAAATGTTATACAGGTTTTAAACTATGTATAAAAATATATATTTTTATCTACTAATATGTTGGGTAGAACATGGGTAGATAGTTGGTGTGTAATAAACAGACGAGAGGCCTCGATGTTGTTGTTGTTGATCTAGTTATTCAACGGAGTATGGATAACGACCACAAACTTGTTGGATTAGTGTCTAAGTCCATAACTATTTTGGTATGTACTTGACCCGATGGTGCATGGTCCTTTTGGGTTGCCTTCACCAAAGCAACTTGATAGGATGAATTACGGAGAGAAAGGATTAAATATGATTTATTAATATATTATGGGAATAATATATTAAAGGAGAAATCATATTGTTTAATTAATATTAGTCAATAATTAATTGGTAATTAGTTTTTGTGACTAAAAGTGATTAATTAAACTTAAGGGACTAGTCAATAATTTGGGCCATGGATTGCCTTATATTAAGGAGTGGACGAATTCTATGGGGGAAACCCATGAGGAAATCGTCCAAGGCCTTTAAGGAAAGGAGTCCATGGGTTGCTTAGGGCTTAAGCATCCAAATTAGGGTTTCCTTGTTAGATAACCCTAATAGCCTCACTATATATAGATCCCTTATGAACCAAAAACGTGGTTAAGCATCCTTCTAGGGTTTCACACGTTTTAGGGCAACCTCCATCCTCTCTCATCTTCATCCTCTTGCTCTTGGTGTTTGTGAACCATTAGAGGAGTGACATTTGTGACACTAAGCTTTCTATAGTCAATACAAGAAGGATTTGGGATTGTTATTGCTACATAACAATCAAGGTATGATCTAAACCCTAATTATACGTTATATTGATTATCATATGTTAGATCTAGGGTTTATAGTCTTGGATAACTTGCATGTACAATAGAGAAATCTAGATCCAAGCATTAGGGTTTGTATGAGCACATAGGATGTTCTTATGACCAAAACTCATCAGTGGTATCAGAGCCTAGATTGGTTTCTATTGTATTGATGCCTTGTATGTTGAAAAAATTCGTTTTTTGTGGTTTTGCTTGCTGAACTCGTCGAGTCTCTAAATGAACTCGCTGAGTCCATGATGACTCGACGAGTCCATGCCTGACTCGACGAGTCGGCTGGTCAGAATGAGGGAAAACCGGGATTTCTTACTGTTTTTGCTTGAGGATACTTTCCTTATCATATTAGATCAATATAAATCCGATTTTTTGATATATATATATATATATATATATATATATATATATATATATATATATATATATGACTATATTCTTGATCTAATTGAAGATATTTATCAATTAATAAAGTATTTGTTTCCTTATGTGATAATTGATTAATTATTTTGATTAAATTGGTAAATTGTTTTGCAAGAAATCATTAAATAAATCAAATATGGATAATTATGTGATTAAATGTTAATTAAGACTATTTGTTATTTGATCCTTGTGTTATGAAAAGTTTCATATTTCCCCTTTAGGTTTTATAGTTTAAATTTGAACTCAATAGTTTAGTTTTGAAATTCAAATAGTTGAAACCCTAATGTTTTGAAATGGTTCAAAACTTCCCCTCAAGTTTTGGAATTTAAATTTTGATTAATAGTTTAATTTTTATGTATATTTAAATTCTAAACCTAATGTTTTGAAATGTTTCAAAACTTGCCCTCAAGTTTTGGAATTTAAAAGTTGATAAAAAGTTTAACTTAGGAATGTTAAATTCTAAAGCCCTAGTATTGTTTTGAAAAAGTTCAAATCACACCCTTATGGTTTTATTAATTAATTAAGGTGTATAATTAAAAGAGGTTTAATAAATCCATAAAAGTTTTGGTTTAAAATTTAATTGAATTGAAGGTGTAATTATTAAATTTGACCACCTAGTATTTTAAAAGTGTAAAATACACCCTATACTATGTATAACATTAAAAGTCTAACATTATATATATGTATGACTAAAGGTCACTCTTACCATTAGTAGGCCTCATTCACGAAGCTAGTATATAAGGGGTGTTTAAGGAAATTGCCTATAAAATGGCGATTGAATGGGTATCCACTCTTACCCACCGCACTCTTGACTAGTGGAGGGTCGTTAGCCGAACGGGTAGGATAGGACGAAACCTTCCATTATAAGTATAATGAAGTATAAAAGTAACTAAATGTTTTTCAAATTCCCAATCTTAGTTACTTAGGCAAAAGTGAATTGATGCAATTCCATGAAATTACACTTTGTGCCCTTGCCAAGACGTTAGTGGAGCGTGTGTGGTTTACCGGCACACTAAATGGTTCTAAGCAAAGGTAGCAAATGGTGACTCAATGTTTGTCATAGTTCGATGGAGTGTGCGTGGTTTACCGTCACATCGAATAGGTGACTGTAACATGTGGGGGCACCATGTGGTTTGCATGGTTATTCACACCCGCTTTGTGATCCTCGGCATCCCAGTCACAAACAAGAAGGGCATATCGAGATTTAAACATGCCATTGAAATGTTCAATGAATCTCATAGGATCTAGGAGTTTTCATAGATTTAAAACTTAAATTTCTTTTTCGTTTTTCATGGTGGAAATTAGTGAATCTTCATTCACTTACCTTCAAATGTTCTGCAATTTGGGTTATGGCATCCCTCTCCTGAGTTGTAGACTATTGTGTTGGGTCCTAGCCTTAGTATCTCGTTTGGGTAATTTACTAAGGACTCAATCAATCAACTAACTTGAATTTGTTTCTCCCGTTTTGTAGATGTCAAAGTTCGACAACTATGGTCTTCCCAAATCCCGTGGAACAAGCATTCCACATGAAGATGGTATTCCACGATTCGATCGAGGAACAAGAAATCATGCTTCACTTCCTCCACCTCCTCCAATTGTTCTCCTAACCCACAAGATCAAAGAATTGAAAGGTTCAATATCACTAAAGCCCTATTGGAAATGAAACATGAAGATGGTAAACCTGTGTGTGCCCACGTTCTAGGAATGAAATCACACATTGATAGGTTGATAATGTTGGGTGTGTCATTCCCAGAGAAGTTGGCTGTGAACTGGGTTTTGCAGTCACTCCCCGAATCATATAATGAGTTCAAAAGAAAGTATTATATGATGGATCATGACGACAACCTCATTGACCTAACGTACATGCTCATTGATGCTGAATCAGAAATGATTTGGCAAAGAAATGGAGCGTATTTGTTGGGAGAGTCAACCGACCATGCTTCCGAGGACGTTCTAGGAGAAGCAACCTGCGTTTTCTACCAAGAGAAAGGGCGTTGGATAGAAGTCTGTCCTAAGAGCCTGAAGATTACAAAGATGGGAGAGTCAAAGAGTATGGATGTGCTTAATGTAAAATCCACTATCTAACTCCATTAAGTTCCTTTTCATTGATTCTTAATACATGATGTGATAAGATTGCATTTGAATGTTTAGCAGGATCGGTGAAAAGTAAGGAAGCTTGGTGAAAGAGCAAGATGAATCTAATCACATGAAATGGATCTTGATCGCATGGACTTGAAGATTAGATTTTGAGCTTAGATAGTTATGATAGAGTTGTTAGAAATTTTTCTTTTTGAAATACATAGTTTTCAATGGATTTTGCATTGTAAGGACAAATGTTTTCCGCTGCTTTTATAAATAAAATAAATTTTGGTTTGACTTATTTATTTATTTTTTTATTTCCTTCCAATGAAATCGTTATGAAAATTGGTGTTTGCATATTTCTATAACAAATTGATATGATTCTTATTTATGGTGTTTATGGAAAAGTCGAGAATTTACCAAATAGGGAGAGTTTCT
The DNA here is from genome assembly GCF_051521515.1 of Lactuca serriola. Classification (NCBI taxonomy): domain Eukaryota; kingdom Viridiplantae; phylum Streptophyta; class Magnoliopsida; order Asterales; family Asteraceae; genus Lactuca; species Lactuca serriola. Next base: position 119,819,152 of record NC_136413.1, read on the forward strand.
CATCGCCCAAGTTTCAATTGGACAGAAATTTGGAATCATGCAACTTGGTTGCACGAAGAATGAGAAATTTCATATTTGGAAATTAGACTAATTCATTGACAAAGTGTCAAGTGAAGGACTGAGAGATCAAGTACACAAAGTTGTGTGTTGATAAACGTCCACCATAAAAGTAACAAAGATATTCATCATGGTTTACAAAAAGCTTAGTAAATATGATTACACTTATAAGATTAAGTGTAATTATGAATTGATTAAAAGGGTTTAAATCAATAGCAAAATGAATAAGAAGAATCATGTAGGCAGAAAGATAAAAGTTTCTCCATTCTAAGAAGAAGGGAGAGCAGCTTTTGTGCTTTATGATAGGTCTTAATGATTAAGAACTATATCTCAATTGATCCTCTAAGTGAGTCTTCATACAGTTGTATGTTTAAGAAGAGGAATCAAGGATTGAAGAAATGGTTAAATCAAGAAGTCAATCATACTTCGTTCCAATAACAAGTCTTAAAGTTAAGATTGTGACAATGAGTGACAAGTATTAAGAAGGTTTATAACATTCATCAAATGTAGAATATGGAAAAAGGTTTTCTTGTTCTCGCACATTTGAAATGTTTTGATAAAAACTACGCTAACTCTTGAATATTTGTTTGTCAAGAAATGGTTATTGACAAGAGAATCTTATATGTCAAGGAGAAAGTAGGAGTCTTAATGGTCTTGAAAGGTTTCAAAAACAAATCAAATAAACCTTATCGATCATCACTAGCACACGAGTTGAGGTTTACAACCTATCGTGTAGACATTAAAGGTGAGCTTCTTAACTACTTGGAAGACATGGTGGGCAGTTGTGCTACCACAAGGCAAGAAATCAAGATTAAGAAAGTTTGATCCATATGAGTTTGAATTTGTCGTAAACTTTGGTTTTAACAAATTCACATGGATAGGAACACATACACCGTTTAAATCTAAGTGTCATAAGATTTCCTCCTTCAAGAAAATGATTGTGACGAAATGCTTTCACTAAGAAAGATTTTAAGAAGATAGTGATTGTAAAATTGCATTCTCGAATTCGATCATGGTTACGGTATCCCGTTCCATGATTTGAATTGTGAGGTTTGGCAATTAGTCTTAATTGTTTAGACACACATATGAACTATCTAAGGCAAAGGTGTATAAGTTCGAAAAGCCTTGATAAAAGGTTATCAAAGCATTAAGTATTAGAAACATGGACTTATGAAAATCAATAGGTATTGTTTTTCTGAAAGTTAAGATATTTATGAATACATGTCGAAGCTAGTGGGAGCATAAGTGTTATGTTTATAATAATCATGATGATAGTGGGAGCATAAATGTTATGATTGTATGATTATTAAGGCACATATTGCAAGTTGGCAATATTAATTATAGAAAAAAGAGTTATACCTTGCAAAGTCGTCAGGGTTGTAAAGTTGTTTTGCTATAATTAAGGGAGAGAATATTATGCTTCATTTCAAATCTAAAGGCTTAGGTTGTGGAATGTTAATAAATTTAGTCAAAGGTACATAGTGTGTTCTTAAAATTTCGATTATGATTACAGCATTCCTCTTCACAATTCGAATTTTGAGAACATAGCAAATAAAATATTATGGCAGAAGATTGATAAAGTATCAAATCTTTATGTAAGATATTATGCATCGTGTCCCATACGCTTCGGGTATATGATTGATTGCAAATGTTTAGATATTTGACCATTCTAAAATTTTCCAAATGTATAGCGCATTTAGAGGGAAAAAGGACAAGAATCGGTTTTGACTAAGATAATTAAACAACTATCTAAGGACAATCCAAAGTTCACCGAGGATTGGTCGCTTATGAGTAGTTGGAAGTATAGTATTGAAAAATATGGAAATGTTTCCATATTGGATGGACCATATCGACATTATTATGAATAGATAAGATTCTATTAAGAATGAGTTGTCATATGAAAAATATGGAAACGTGTCCATATTGGGAATTAAATATTGAAAACCTATGACTAGATTAGAAACTTTTATGCAAAAGGATGTTCAAAGGAAAGTACTTTGAGTGAGAGACATCATATCTAAGGAATTGTATCATAACAATATCCGATAGAGGACTTTGTAATATAATTGGCAATAGTCTTTGTGACTTTGGTGCAGTGATATTACGAAAGGATCATTTCATAAAATGTTAGAATCTAGCATATTCTATAAGTGGCAAGAATTTGATATTCTTTCACTTATGAATAAGGATTTGGAGTTGTGAAATGAGTATGATTGGAAATGTGTTCAATGTGATCTATTTCACAAAGTAAGAACCATAGGTAAACATTGTGTGCATGCTAGGAGCAAGGGACAAGTGTTGTAATTCAAGTAAGAAGTTGATTAACCGAAACGACAAATAATGAGTAATCGATATGGTGATAAATAAAAGGTGTTTTATTTATGCTCAAAGGGTTGAGGCCATATGGGATTAGTATTATTCCTTTCACTTTGCATGTTTTGACTTCCTGAATAATTTAATTGGTTAAGAACAATCAAATTATTTGAACGGGCCACAGTCGTTCATATGTTAGAAGTAGGTATGAATCAAGACTATCATGAATTGGTGTGTAGAATGTCTAAAAGAGTATTAGACATAAGCAAATGTTTGCTGCAACGTTCATAAGTGCTTATGAATATGAATTTAAGCATTCGATCAAACCCACGATCACTTGGATCACTCTATGGATTGTATCACGAGTGATTGGTGAGACGATAACATCTTATATTCTTGAAACCGAGATGTGTGAGTTGTATCTTGCGAATCGGTTACACATTGATAATATGTAAACGCACTAGAAACTTGGTGTTATAAAACATATTGTTGTGTGTAATTCGGTGAGTGAGTGCAAGCAAGCATTGTATCAAATTTTATCCATTCCTTTGATCCAAAGAAGGATAAAAGTGATATCTTTGGGCCCCTCGATGATTTAGTGATGACAAACGTAAATGCTCGGCCGGGCTAGGGCTAATTTGATTTGATCAATTAGTCAGTCGTCATAATTCGGAAGTCGAGAAATAGTACAAAGAGAATGATTAGAAATCATATCTTACGATATCTAGAATGGAGGAATATATGATCCCTTATCCAAAGGACACGCGTATCTGATAGGATCAGAGTTGACAGCGGCTTTGGAAAGCTACGATTGCAGATCAGTATCTGAAGTCAGTGGGATACTGTTGGATTAGTGTCAAAGTCCATAACTATTTTGGTATGTACTTGACCCGATGGTGCATGGTCCTTTTGGGTTGCCTTCACCAAAGCAACTTGATAGGATGAATTATGGAGAGAAAGGATTAAATATGATTTCTTAATATATTATGGGAATAATATATTAAAGGAGAAATCATATTGTTTAATTAATATTAGTCAATAATTAATTGGTAATTAGTTTTTGTGACTAAAAGAGATTAATTAAAATTAAGGGACTAGAATTGTAATTATAAGATAATTGCAATTTGGGCCATGGATTGCCTTATATTAAGGAGTGGACGAATTCTATGGGGAAACCCATGAGGAAATCGTCCAAGGCCTTTAAGGAAAGGAGTCCATGGGTTGCTTAGGGCTTAAGCATCCAAATTAGGGTTTCCTTGTTAGATAACCCTAATAGCCTCACTATATATATATATATATATATATATATATAGATCCCTTATGAACCAAAAACGTGGTTAAGCATCCTTCTAGGGTTTCACATGTTTTAGGGTAGCCTCCATCCTCTCTCATCTTCATCCTCTTGCTCTTGGTGTTTGTGAACCATTAGAGGAGTGACATTTGTGACTCTAAGCTTTCTAAAGTCAATACAAGAAGGATTTTGGATTGTTATTGCTACATAACAATCAAGGTATGATCTAAACCCTAATTATATGTTATATTGATTATCATATGTTAGATCTAGGGTTTATAATCTTGGATAACTTGCATGTACAATAGAGAAACCTAGATCCAAGCATTAGGGTTTGTATGAGCACATAGGATGTTCTTATGACCAAAACCCCTCAAGACTCTTTCTAGACAGTCCAGTGGAACGCTAGCAGGTTCATAACCTGTAGGTGTTGTGAACGATGTGTTCACCGGTGTACTCTATCCCCCTCATGGTTGCCTTTAGGACATCTATTGTTGAGGAAACCCCTTAGCAGTAATGTCCGTCCCGATGAAAATCCTAGATTAGGTCCCGTGAGATAGATGTTGTTTTAGGGACGTAAAGTGAGGATAACGGGAATGGGTAATCGGGTCGTTGTTGGTTGGTGAAATTAAATATAAGTATTTATTGTGGGTTGAAAACCCTATATGCTCACCAGGCTCCGAAGCCTGACCCACTCAGTTTTAATTTTATTACAGGAAGTGGCGCAAGGGCATAAGATGGATGAATCATCGAGTTGTTTTGTTTACAAGTATGTATATGTATATATTAGTTGAATGACTTGTAATGTTATTGTTTATGCTTTATGGCCTGTATCGGAACATTACATCCTGAGTTCTGATTATATAAATGAAAATGCATCTCTTGATGAAATGCTTTGATAATTATTATTTTATCATATTTTGTTTTGGGAACAAATTCCGCAACTCTTTTAAATCAAAAGGATTTACTCTGAAAGTATTTTAAAAAGCATAAATGAAACCGGTCTTTTCTAGCCGAAATTTTTGGGGTGTCACAGCAGGGTAGGAAGGTATGGGGCAATACCTTCCGTAGCCTCAATATGGTCTGAGACATCAGCAGTTTAAGACCAAGAGTATAGAGAATGTGGACTGGTAGTCATCTGGTAGGTCCAAAAGCAGATTGATCAGAAGAGGGGTTGTACCTTTTGAGATCTTTGGTGATAAAGAGATTCATGTCGTTGCCCATGCTAAGTCCTGCATCCGCTTGAAGGTCTGAGATGCATGGAGACCAGAACTTGGCGAATGTGAGTTCGGTAGAATTCTCTGTTGGACTTTCCTTGGGAATGTATTGCAAGAAGTCATCCCATAGAATCTGACCGTAGTTGGCGTCATGGCCAGTAAAGATGCTCCACACCAACTCTAAGAGCTTGAGATCCATATTATTAGTTCCTCTAGTTCTGCCGGACAGGCTGCGGATCACAAAGTGGCAAACAAATTTCCATACCACAGGAAGTTGATTTTTCTTGAATTTGCCTATGCCTTTGATCTTATTTTGGTAACCCATATGGTAGAGTGCAGAAAGGATGTCCACCATACTTGGAGTGGAAACCTTGATTGAAGGATGAACTAGCAGGTTGATGCAAGTGAGGAACTTTTCTTTAGTCAAAATGACCAAAGAATCATTTACAAGAGTCAGATGCACTTCTTGAGAATTTTCGAGGGGTCGATATGTTGAGAAGGCACATTTGAAAAGGGTTGAAAGAGGAACTACATTGGTGAATGAATCGAAGGGACCAAACAGTGGGTGATTGGACAGAAACTTGATCATCAACTTGGTCGGAGCATTGTAGAAGGAATGCTCTTCGAACACAGCCCTAAAATTGCTTGAAGGAATCATTGGCATTAGGTGTCTTGAAGCAGAGTCTGAACCAGTAGTGTTTGCTGATCCAGATGCCTTGGAGTGTTTCTTGGAGATGCCTGATTTCACCATTGTTAGGAGTTGAAGAAGCTTTGCAAGAGAAAAATAGAGTGCAAGAAAAGGTTCGAAGTTCAGAAAGCGTATACTTTTCTTGGGGAAGAATAATGGGGTTTTATGGTGGCTAATTGGAGCAATATACAATTTTACCCTAAGTGAAATTAAGTAAAATATTTGGGTGTTTTTCTTGGATTATGAGAGATAATCTCAGCCACATATTAAGAAAAGGTTTAAATCTATTTTTTGAGATTTACCAAAAAGGGTTGGCATTAAATGAAATGTCAGGTTTCAACACCACGTTCGAAGAATGTGTGGTGAGGGAGGAGTTAATCTGTTGTGTAAAGGGGAAGTTGTAACGGATTGGACGTTTTGGGGTAATAGGAAGAGACAGTTTAAAAAGGATTTGATTTTGGGAAATCGCTCTTTTTGTCATCATACCTAAAATAAGTCTGACACAAGGTTTATTAAAAAAGAATGGGATAGTTACACAAGGAATGTTTTTTTTTCTTATTTAATGAAGGATCATTAAATAGAACGCCATGATTCAAAAATTAATGAAATAGTTTGAAAATCAATTAAAGTGACTGGGCATTGAAACTTCATTGAGGATGGATCATTTGCCATCGGATGGATGACTGCGGTAGAAGAACTGAGGAGAACACTTGAACAAAGATTAGTAATAACAAACAGTAAGGACCATTGAAGTATAAGTATGATATATTGTTGCGGAACATAGGATATATCAAAACCATCTATCATAGATAACTTCAATTAGGACCGTAAGAAAGACCAAGGATGGTCCGTGGTAACTATCAATTCAGAAAGAATTGTGGGTTCGGAGTCATGATTCCTAACATTTGTAAGAAATTGTTCAGTTTTGTAGAGTCAAGTGCCTTTGTGAATACATTAGCAATCTCTTCATGAGTATGGACAAAAATTAGTTCAATGTTACCTTTCATGATGTGGTCTTTGATGAAGTGATACTGTAGTTCAATATGCTTGGTCTTGGAGTGCTGAATTGGATTGTGAGAAAATCGCTACACTTTCAAAGTCACAAAAGATTAGTATCCGCAACATTCTGTATCCGTAGTCCAATAGTTGTGTTTTCATCCATAAGACTTGCGAACAACAGCTGGCTGCGGCCACATATTCAGCTTCCATGGTAGACAATGATACACAATTTTGTATCGCTGACGAGTCTTTCACCCAGAAATTGACATCCACCAGAGGTACTTTTATGATCTAGCTTGCATCCGGCATATGCTTGCAGGCTGAAGTCGTTTCCTGCAGGGTACCATAAACCAAGAGTCTTGCTACCCTTTAATTACCGTAGAATCTGCTTGGCTACGGTCATGTGTGACATTTTTGGATCAGCCTGGTGCCTTGCACATACACCTGTTGCAAAGACTATATCTGGTCGGCTTCGGGTGAGGTACATCAATGAGCCAATAATACTTCTATAAGTCTTGTGATCAACAGATTCGCCTGAGGGATCAGCATATATCTTATATCCGAAGGCCATGGGAACCTTAGCTGAAGAATAGTTGTCTATAGAATATTTATTTAACAGTTCAGAGGTATATTTCTCTTGATGAATAAACATCCCTTGAGGGACTTGTTTCACTTGAAGTCCTAGAAAGAAGTTAATCTCTCTATTCATGCTCATTTGCAACTTGTTGGTCAAGAGCTTGGTGAATTCATTCACCATTTTCTGATCAGTTGAGCCGAAAATAATATCATCCACATATATTCGTACAAGCATTAGATGATCACCTTTTTCTTTTCTAAATAAAGTGGGATCAATCACTCCTCTTTTGTATCCGGAAGAGACAAGAAATTCAGAGAGAGTCTCGTACCATGCTCCTGGGGTTTGTTTTAGACCGTAGACTACTTTTTCAAGCTTGTAGCAATGGTCTGGGAATTCAAGACTTTCGAAGCCCGGAGGTTGCTGAAGATAAACCTCCTCTTTTAATTCACCGTTGAGAAAAGCACTTTTCACATCCATTTGATGGACCTTGATGTTCTTGTGCGCTGCGTATGCTAAGTAGATCCGGATGGCTTCCATTCGTGCTACCGGGGCATACGTTTCTTCATAGTCAATACCTTCAAGTTGACTATATCCCGTGTCAACAAGTCTTGCCTTGTTTTTGACGACCGCACTAGAATCATCCAACTTATTCTTGTACACCCATCTAGTACCTATAATGGTGTGACCTTGCGGCTTCGGACGAGCTGCCATACTTTGTTTCTTTTGAATTCTTCTAGCTCTTCATGCATTAGAGAAATCCAGTCTGGTTCTAGTAATGCTTCTTTGATCGTTCGGGGTTCGACCGAGGACAAAAGCGCTGCGTAGTCACAGTGATCAGATAAGTCCTTGAATGATCGAGTTTGGATTCCTACGGATAGGGGTGTCGATGATTTGACCTGGTGGGTGGTCTTTCGTCCAAACATGAAGACAGGGTTGCAGATGATCAACAGCTGCGGTGGAGGAAATATCTTCAATATCAGAAGACTCTGTGGTTGGAGACGGCAGTTCCCCTTAAACTTGAGAACATCTTGTTGAATTTTCTTGAACTGGGAAGGAGGGATCAGAGTTTTCTTGGGCAGATGGTGAAGGTTCCCCCTGGATTGTGGATGGGAGTGTGATAATCCTTGAATCTATTCTTGGGTCAATATTTTCAATGTTTTCATCATCCAAATCCGAAGAAATGTTTGATGGTTGAAAATCTCTGCGGATGATGATTGGAGCTGCATCTTTTACTACTGGAACCTCGATGGTTTTTGTTTGGTTCGGAGTTGAGTTTTCCCCCTCAACCGGCTAGGTGGAAGTATTTAGAGATACTTCATCGGACAGTGTTGGACCAGATACGCCAGCATGTTGTTGCTGAGCATCCAGGGACACACGGACTTCAGATAACTTGGTTGTTTCTACCGGGTCGAAGAGATCGTCATATTTTACTTCAATTATATTTAACGGACCCGAAGAGGCAGGAATATCACTTTTTAGAATTGTTGTGGTTTCGGTTGATGGAGCGGTGATACAGATGTGATAGTCATCAAATTTCACATCGAAGCTTTAAATTATCATCCTTGTGTGTCTAATGAGAACTCGTTAAGAAACCTTGTTAGTGGAGTAGCCAAGGAAGATACCTTCATCAGAATTTGTTGCGAATTTGTTGAGGTGGTCTCTGTTAATTACGAAACATATACACCCAAATATATGAAAGAATCAAACATTTGGCTTGCGGTTGTTAAGTCCCTCATACGGTGTTTTGTTGAGACGTTAACACACAATGCTTCAGTTTTGTAAAAAACAGGATGTGGCTACTGCTTCGGCCAAAAAATAGAGAGGAAGGTGAACGAAGTTGAGCATAGATCTGGCAGCTTTTACTAGACAGTGGTTCCTTTGTTTTACTACCCCATTTTGTTGTGGTGTGTAGGGAGCTGAGAAGTTGTGAGAAATGCCTTTGGAAACCAAGAAACTATTTAGGAGATGGTTAGTAAACTCGGTTCCATTATCACTGCGGATACGTCTAACTGGTTACTTCATCTGAAGTTTAATTTCCTTTATGAAGTTGATCAACACTTGTGGTGTTTCTGACTTGAGTCAAAGAAAGAAGACCCATGTGAATCATGTGAAGTCGTCCACTATGACCAATATTTATTTCTTGTGATGAATACTGGCTATGGTGGATGGACCACAGAGATCAATGTGTAAGAGTTCCAATGGTTTAGAAATTGAGGAGTCAATCACAATGGGGTGACTTTCCTTGAATTTTTTTCCACATTCACATGCAAGACAGAGAGTATCATTGCTGAACTTGAGGATTGGAAGACCTCTAACTAGTTCTTCGGTGACCAAATTGTTGATGTATCTGAAGTTGAGATGAGCGAGCTTGTGATGACATAGCCAGCTGACTTCGGATACTGCTTTAGATAGGAAGCATAACTGTAGTTTACCTATGATTAGAGACACATCCAGAGGATACATAGTACCTTCGGATCTGGACTAGATCAGACAAGTGCTCCTATCGCTTGTCATTACGTAGCAAAATTGCTCATCAAATTCAACACAATGGCCTGGTTTACATAGTTAACCAACATAGATGAGATTTTGTTTAAGGCCTTTTACATAAGCAACCTTTTGAATAGAGAAGTTTCCCATAGTAAGAACACTATAACCTCGAATTATCCCATTCGCATTGTTCCCGAATGTGACATTTCCACCGTTGCAAATTGGCCTGAAGTGTCGAAGGTATTCTAACCTTCATGTCATGTGCAAGGAGCAGGCACTGTCGATTAACCGTTCTTCTTATTGTTCCTCCATGCACAAGGCCTGAAAATTACATGGTTAGTTTAGGCATCCAAACTAGTTTGGAGCCTGGGACAAAAGATGAGTTTCTGATTGATGCATGAATCGAGGTTGCAGGGACTAGTTTCATGTCAACTTTCAATCTTAGTCCTGGGTGTTTATGAGTTTTTGGAGTGTGGCGTTTTTTTGAAAAGTTACGAGGTTTCTGAAAAGGATTAATTTTGACACGAGATTACCTTTTCTGACAACTACATTGACATTGACAAGCTGAAATTTTGTCTTTTGTTTTGAAACTTTGTTTGGTCATCGGGCGGAAGGACGAGGTAAACTTGTGACTGGTCCGAGGTTGGTAGAATCTGACATTTGAGCTGTTGGAATTTGAAAAAGTTCTTTTCGAAAAAGATTTAGCACGTGTAAATTCATTCGACCTTTTTCTAGGATTTGTAAAATGCCCTTCCACATGTTGAAAATTTGATGGGACTTTAAAAGTGATAGAGTGGGTAAGATACCTTTCCATTTTGGATCATCTGAGGAATAGATTTGAAAACCATTGCTTCGAAAAGACATTTCTTTCTTTTGGGTTGTGTCAAATGAGTTAGGAAGTAATGTTGAAACTATACATTCCTTTTTGCTCTGTAGAGGAATAATATTCATACCAGAAATAACCCTAGGCTATCAGGCATCATTTGTCAGGAAATTCTGTCATGCAATTCCTGATGATCCTTAGACTATCCCTAGCATGTTCTTCTAATATAACATAACATTAAATAACATTGTGGGTAAATTGGGGTATATTTTCTTACACCGAATGTACACAATGCATTCTTCTTTGCTTACTTTTGAAAAAAAAAATTGAAAACCAATTTAAAAACTTCTTCATCAACAACAGATGAGGGTTGAGAATTTATGTTGATCGTGCCACAGATAGGAGTTTGATCACTTGTGTGACCCGAAACCTCAGGCGCAATTTCCTCAATGACACAATTATTACTTAGGTTATGAAGTCTACCGAAGTGGGTTTTAGTATCTTTGGGAAAAGTCTTGCCATTGACTGGGAAATGAAATTCTCGGTCCGGAGGGACATACAGTCGATCTTTGTTAAACCGGGGTGAGGAATCCTTCGCGGTAGGATATCCATTAGACCTACCCCAATTGTATGTATCATCCACAATTTCATTATTAAACAAATTTTCAACATCCTCACTTTCATTGAACAATTTTTCAATTAATAGATTTAAGCGTACAATCTTACTCTGAGCTAAATCTCTCTGGTTCAAAGCTATCTCTAGTTGTGTTTCACTCAACTTTCTTGCATCTTTTTCTAACTCTAAATCCTTTTATAAGATGGCCATTTTGAGTCTTTTGTTGTTCAGTCATCCAATTACATGAAACATGTCATGGGAAGCTATGTTCTTCTCGTCTAAGGCTTTGTTGTAGTCTGCAAGGACAGCAGCACATGTGTCATTAAGATTGTCTATGAAGGGTTGACAGTCATGCATGTTATAGTTTAGAGTTTGAATCATGAGTTTTACCTGTTCGACGATGCTTAGAGTTCCATCTTTTGCCATGTAGCAGTAGTTCTTTTCCAGCTTTATAGACCCATCATCATCAGTAATTGCTAGCATGCAGATCGTGCGTTTTTCTTTGATATTGCTTATGGTTTCTTCTTCATCTCCGAATGACCAAACTTGATGGTCTCTTTTGACATAGGCCACATATGCCCTAGCCTTTTCCTTTTCCTCTAATTCTTGAGCTATTCTAAGGTAGAATGCTCTGTCTTTCATCACATTTGCATTGCAATCCTTTGCAAAATGATTCTCTTTGTTGCACTTGTGACATATTACAACATCACTTTTGTCTTCTGAGGGGGTACCTGAGTCAGAGGTTTGAATGGACTATGGTGCCTCCTGTTGTTGAGTGTTTTGAGATTGCGGTGGTGGGTGAGAACTTTTAGGATAATGAGAGTGATTTTTCTGTGGGTTGATGTTACGGTTGAAAGGAGGTTTGTTGAATTATTTATTCTTGTGAAAAGAGGGAGGTTGTAGCTGGTTGAACTGTTTGCTAACAAGAGCAATAGCCTTCTGAAATTCTTCTTCATCATCATACTCTGAGTCGGCTTCGTACGACTGAGGTGTAATATCATACGAGGGAGAGTAAGATTGATTATGAGGAGCTTGTACTACAAGAGCATGTGGTCCTCTAAAGTCAACATAGTCTTTGAGTACGGTGGATTCTTGTGCTTGCAGTTCCCCATGGAGCTTGTGGAGAGACAGAGAATGAATCTTTCTATCTCCTTGTACCATCATCTTAGCAGTAGTCCAATGTCTTCCCAAACTGTTGAGAAATTGGAGGTTTGTTTCATGGTTACTGTGGATGATGCTAGCATTTGATAACTTAGTGACTATTTGGTTGAATCTTTTGAAGGAGTCTTATAAACTTTCGGCAATATGTGCTTTGAAGTTATTGAATTCATTGAGCGCAGTTGTGAGCTTCTTATCTTGAGCTTGTTCTGAGCCTTCGTACAAATTCTTGAGAACATCCCAAATCACTTTTGCGAATTTACAATTTATGATAATGTCGAAGTGGTCAGGCGCAACTCCACAAGAGATTTCATAAAAAGCAACAGCATCATTTTCCATTTAATTGAGATCATCTTTGGTGGGACGGTTCATGACTGGTTGTCCTCCTCCTAGTCTGGTTGCGGCACCATCAGTTTGAACTGGTGTAAGAACAGGGACATGTGGTCCTTCTTCAACTGATCGCCATACATCTCTACCAAGTCTTCTTAAGTATCTTTCCATTCTCTGAGACCAGTGATGGTATTCATTTGCCACCAATATTGGAGCTTGATTTGAGCCACCAAAACTGTTGGAAACATTCAGAAATAGTGCTTGTGCCATTCTTGTATTTTTTTATTTTCTTCTATTTTTTGTTTTAAGAAATGAGCTTCAGTGGTATAGAAGGCCCTTTGAAAATCAGAGTTTTGTTTTTAAAAAAGCAACCACTATGGCTCTGATACTAATTGTAGAGAGAAAAACTTGAGACACACTTGAACAAACGTTAGAACAAGTATAGTTGTGGAATAGTTAATCTCAAAGGATCTAAAGCTCAACAATAATATGTTAACGAGTTAGATAGTTAGATAGTTAGTTGCAAAAATGTAACGAAATATAAATGACAGCAGGTGATATATCAAATAAACACATAAATTGATTCATAACATGGAATGCATTCAAACCAAGTTAGTGAGTGAGATCAAGCTTAGTGATAAAGTCACGAATGACTTGCGCTGTAGAGGAATAATATTCAGTTATGTTCTAGAGGATTTTGAGAGTAAGAAGAGATATGAGATGCATAATAGAGAGATGTAATAGATAGACTTGAAGATTGTTCAGATAGATATCTTTAACTATGAAAGAACGAGCTCGATATATAGAGACTCAAGAATTACATTTGATCAACTCTCTAAGAGTAGTCATGCAAGGCATATTGGACAATAAAGAGTGTTACAGAAATGTAGAAAGAACTAAACTAACTAAAATAAGTAAGACTACGGATGGATAGATGACTTCGGATGAGGCTGCTAATGAGAGTTTGACTGCGGAACCTTGAGGGCAACGGTAGACGAAGTTTAAGAGGGTCACTTCATGATTCAACAGCATGCTCAAGTGTATGAACTAGTAACCAGTCTCCACCAATCCTCTTCACCAGACTAAAGAAGGTTCAAAGCGTACTTGACCTTCTAGTTAGTTGGGCAGGAGAAAGTAAAGAAACAACCCTCAACAGCAAACAGCTACATCATGGGAATGATCGGATTCTAGAGTTCATAAAAAATTAGGGGTTTCTTATTGTCGAAGTCCCGATACTGGAAAGCTCTCCCCTCTAATCCCCATAACAACGATGGTCGTGGTGGCTGTAGCAGCGGTAGCCTCTGGAAGTGCAGTGTATCGGTCATCAAAGAACTCTATCATGGCGGTCTTGATAGACCCAAACAACTCTGATATCTGTCCTAGACAATAGAAACAACCTCATCATGAATCATCTCCCTGACCTGATCCTCAGTCGGCCCTGGCCTATTCTGGCCACTCGCTTCTGCTCATGATCTGGATCTCCTCGTGAACAACATACTGAAATAAACTAAAGCATATCAGATAAATTGTAATTCATATCATAGGAGTTATTCCAAACGAACAAACCCTTGGAGTTATGACTTCCCAGCTACGCGTATGGGTCTTATGCTTCCAGTAATATGGGTCTACCTTCTACACCTACCCATATTTGTCTCAGAAGATATCTCAATGACCCTAATATCACACACTAGAATATGCATACATCCTATTCACTTTTCATAGAGAAAGGCTAGACATTCCTCAACTGGCCTGCAGACCCCCACACACCTTATCCATGAGACTTCCACCAACCTACAACACTCATGTATGCTAATCATATGTGACAGTAGATCCTATTGACAATCAAATACCAGAATCTACCCTATGCCGTTCATAAAACAAGAATAAGAAATATGGATAAACCAAACATTCTTAGGATATAGAATCTTAGTTATGTACAACTGTGATGCATACACTAAGCAACTACAATAATGATGTCAACTTCATTCCAGAAATAACCCTAGGCTATCAGGAATCATATGTTTGGAAATTTTGTCACGCAATTCCTGAAGATCCTTAGCCTATCCCTAGCATGTTCTTCTAAAATAACATAACATCAAATAACATTGTGGGTAACTTGGGGTATATTTTCTTACATCGAATGATCATACACAACGCATTCTTCCTTGCTTACTTTAAAAAAAAAGGAAAACCAATTTAAAAATTTCTTCATCAACAACAGATGTGGGCTGAGAATTTGAGTTGATCGTGCCACAGATAGGAGTTTGATCACTTGTGTGACCCGAAACCTCAGGCACAATTTCCTCAATGACACAATTATTACTTAGGTTATGAAGTCTACCGAAGTAGGTTAAGATATCTTTGGGAAAAGTCTTGTCATTGACTGGGAAATGAAATTCTTGGTCCGGAGGGACATACAGTCGATCTTTGTTAAACCGGGGTGAGGAATCCTTTGCGGTAGGATATCCATTAGACCAACCCCAATTATATGTATTGTCCACAGTTCCATTATTCAACAAAATTTCAATAGCCTCACTTTCATTGAACAAATTTTCAATTAATAGATTTAAACGTACAATTTTACTCTTAGCTAAATCTCTTTGGTTCAAAGCTATCTCTAGTTGTGTTTCACTCAACATTCTTGCATCTTTTTCTAACTCTAAATCCTTTTCTAAATTGGCCATTCTGAGTCTTTTCTTGTCCAGTCGTCCTCTTAGGTGAAACATCTCTTAGGAAGCTATGTTCTTCTCATCTAAGGCTTTGTTGTAGTCTGTTAGGACGGTAGCACATGTGTCATTAAGATTGTCGATGAAGGGTTGACAGTCATGCATATTATAGTTTAGAGTTTGAATCATGAGTTTTACCTGTTCGACGATGCTTAGAGTTCTATCTTTTACCATGTAGCAGTAGTTATTTTCTTGCTTTGTAGACCCATCATCATCATCAGTTGCTTATGGTTTCTTCTTCATCTCCGGATGACCAAAATTGATGGTCTTTTTTGACATGGGCCACGTATGCCCTAGCCTTTTCCTTTTCCTCCAATTCTTGAGCCATTCTAAGGTATAATGCTCTGTCTTTCACCACATTTGCTTTGCAATCCTTTGCAAAATGATTCTCTTTGTTGCACTTGCGACATATTACAACACCACTTTTTTCTTCTGAGGGGGTATCGGAGTCAGAGGTTTGAATGGACTGCGGTGCCTCCTTTGGTTGAGTGTTTTGAGATTGCGGTGGTGCGTGAGAACTTTTAGGATAATGAGAGTGATTTTTTTGTGGGTTGATGTTACGGTCGAAAGGATGTTTATTGAATTATTTATTCTTGCAAAAAGAGGGAGGTGGTAGCCATTCGAACTATTTGCTAACACGAGCAATAGCCTTCTGAAATTCTTCTTCATCACCATACTCTGAGTCGGCTTCGTACGACTGAGGTGTAATATCATACGAGGGAGAGTAATATTGATTATGAGGAGCTTATGCTATAAGAGCAAGTGGTCCTATGAAGTGAACATAGTCTTTGAGTACGGTGGATTCTTGTGCTTGCAGTTCCCCATGGAGCTTGTGGAGAGACAGAGAATGAATCTTTCTATCTCCTTGTACTATCATCTTAGCATTAGTCCAATATCTTCCCAAACCGTTGAGAAATTGGAGGTTTGTTTCATGGTTACTGCGGATGGTGCTAGCATTTGATAACTCAGTGACTATTAGGTTGAATCTTTTGAAGGAGTCTTATAAACTTTCGGCAGTATGCGCTTTGAAGTTATTGAATTCATTAAGCGCAGTTGTGAGCTTCTTATCTTGAGCTCGTTCTGAGCCTTCGTACAAATTCTTGAGAACATCCCAAATCACTTTTGCGAATTTACAATTCATGATAATGTCGAACTTGTCAGGCGCAACTCCATAAGAGATTTCATAAAAAGCAAAAACATCATTTTCCATTTTATCGAGATCATCTTTGGTGGGACGGTTCATGACTGGTTGTCCTTATCCTAGTCTGGTTGTGGCGCCATCAGTTTGAACTGGTGTAAGAACAGGGACATGTGGTCCTTCTTCAAATGATCGCCATACATCTCTACCAAGTCCCCTTAAGTATCTTTCCATTCTATGAGACTAGTGATGGTATTCATTTGCCACCAATATTGGAGCTCGATTTGAACCACCAACATTCTTGGAAACATTTAGAGATAGTGCTTCTGCCATTTTTTTTATTATGTTGTTTTTTTTGTTTTAAGAAATGAGCTTTAGTGGTATAGAAGGCCCTTTGAAATTCAGTGTTTTGTTTTTAAAAAAGCGACCACTATGGCTCTGATACCAATTGTTGAGAGAAAAACATGAGAGACACTTGAACAAACGTTAGAACAAGTATAGTTGCAGAATAGTTAATCTCAAAGGATCTAAAGCTCAACAATAATAAGTTAACGAGTTAGATAGTTGGATAGTTAGTTGCGGAAATGTAAGGAAATATAAATGACAGCAGGTGATATATCTAGTAAACACAAAAGTTGATTCATAACATGCAATGCATTCAAACCAAGTTAGTGACTGAGATCAAGCTTGGTGATAAAGTAACGAATGACTTGCTCTTTAGAGGAATAATATTCAATTATGCTCTAGAGGATTTTGAGAGTAAGAAGAGATATGAGATGCGTAATAGAGAGATGTAATAGATAGACTTGAAGATTGTTCAGATAGATTTCCTTAACCGTGAAAGAATGACCTCTATATATACAAACTCAAGAATTACATTTGATCAACTCTCTAAGAGTATCCATGCAAGGCATACTAGACAATAGAGAGTATTAAAAAATAGTAGACATAATTAAACTAAGTAAAGTATGTAATACTACGGTTGGATAGATGACTTCGGATGAGGCTGCTGATGAGAGCTTGACTGCGGATCCTTGAGCGATGCGGTAGACGAAGTTTAAGAGGGTCACTTCATGATTCAACAACATGCACAAGTACCGGTTCATATGAGGTTCTTCAGAAGCAGCAAACTAAGGAAAAAACAGTACTCTCTTAGTGAACATCTTGGTGATCTCCGTCACCAACTCAGTATCCTGCCGCAAGTCTAAATACACTTAGGAAAATCTCTTAATTTGAACTAGTGAGACATATCTCGAAAAAAATATCTCAGAGAACTGCTCCCATGATACAGTAGCTCACTTCTCTGAAGTGTATGAGCTAGTAACCAGTCTCCACTAATCCTTTTCTCCAGACTGAAGAAGGTTTAAAGCGCACTTGACCTTCTAGTCAGTTGGGCAGGACAAAGTAAAGAAACAAACCTGAACAACAAACAGCCACATCATGGAAATGATCAGATCCAAGAGTTCATCAAACATCGGGGGTTTCATATTTTTGAAGTCCCGGTACTGGAAAGCCGCCCCCCCTATAATCCCCACAACATCGATGGTCGTGGTGGCTGTAGCAGCAACAGCCTATGGAAGTGTAGTGTATCGGTCATCAAAGAAGTCTATCATGGCGGTCTTGATAGACCCAAACAACTCTGATATCTTCCCTGGATAATAGAAACAACCTCATTATGAATCATCTCCCTGACCTGATTCTCAGTTGGCCCTGGCCTATCCTGGCCACTCGCTCCTGCTCGTGATCTGGATCCCCTCGTGAACACCATACTAAAATAAACTAGAACATATCAGATAAAGTGTAATTCATATCACAGTAGTTATTCCAAATAAACAAACCCTAGGGGTTATGACTTCCCTGCAACGCGTACGAGTCTACCTTCTAAACCTACCTATATTTGTTTCATAAGATCATCACAATGACCCTAATATCACACACTATAACATGCATACATCATTTTCTCTTTTCATAGAGAAAGGCTAGACTTTACCTTATGTTAACTGTTTTGCCAATCAGTTTTCATCAAATGTTTATCTTAAATGTTTTTAAGTGTTTAAAACACTTTATTAAACTATTTAATTAACACAGTATGTTTCATTTCAAACCCTGTTACATTTGTGGGTCAAACAAGGGTTCCTTTATACTTAAACTGTTGTTATCATTTAAATACTTTCAAACTGTTTTATAAATTGACATCAAGTCGATCTATAGTTATATAATTAATGTTTAAAGGACTTAGGAAGGCTAACCCGCTTTATTTCCTTTTTCCCGTTGGGATGGGTTCTGGTAGGGTATCGGGTTTCGTCCGAAGGTCGTTTAACTAGCAATTATATATCATGTATACATATAGAGACATAAGAGTTGTCCTCAGTCAGTTCAGTACCTTTGGGTAGCAAAGGCATTACTTCAGGTTATACACGTACATGGTCAGTAACTATTATAGGTTTAGTTAAGAGATGCCACTTACCATTCCAAGCACAAGGAATCACACAAGAGTCAGTTAATTCATGAGTCTATACCAGTACATTACATGATACATGAGTACGTTTACATAGACACGCTTACATGAGTACGTTTACATAGATACACTTACATGAGTACGTTTACATATGCTTACATGATATATGATTATGTTTACATATGCTTACATGATATATGAGGACGTTTACATATGTTTACATGTTACATGAGTACGTTTACATAGAGACGCTTACATGGATACTTGTATGCACTTACATGGATACTTGTACCTAGATTCACTAGGATGATTTACTGGTACATTATGTGTAAATTGTCCTGCCTATCCCAGTTCAACGGGATGTCTAGACAGGACTAACCATTCCGGAACCCACCTGTTAGAAACAGTGGTAGATGAAGATCTTCGGATGCCTACGGTTATTACTTATATTAGGGGTACCTTTACGGGACTAACCATTCCTTTAACCTGCTGTTCACTACAGAGGTAAATGACCATTTACGGATGCCTACGGTTAATACTTATATTACGAGTACCTTTACGGGACTAACCATTCCTTAGACCTGCTGCACTACAGAGGAAAAATTAAACCATCTACGGATGTTCAAAGGTTATACATTTCGCTAGTCGCGATGTCGTGTTAATCCTAATACAAAAGGACAACACTTACATGATTATATTTTTCCTTATTACCTTTATATTGTGACTCATACACAAAAACGATGAGGTATACTTTAGTTTTATACTAATAGTTAAACAGGGAAAAACCATCACATATACAGAGATGCGAACTTTCAAAAGAGTAGGGACTTGGTAGAAGACATCTTTCATAGGGATCATAGGGATTTCTAGGGTGAATCAAACGCTTTCCATTACTTACAGACATTTACATACTTATATGAGCTTACTTTCAAAACAATGTTAAGACTTTCACATCAGATTTTACATATTAAAGACACATTAATACTTGTGAATTCACCAGCTTTTTGGTTGATCCTCGCTTTCAAAATAACTTGTATTCTTAGGTCACACATAGACAGGTACAACGACCAGTTTTGTGAGGACGGAGCAGTCCAAACTCGTCTTATTCTGATTATTCATCTTATTGTTGTACATTATGAAAGACCACACTTGTATATAAAATTCATACTATTAATGCAATGGATGATGTTGTTGCTTGTTTACTACTTTACATGGTTGTGATACATTACATGACGTCCTCTGCCCCTGAACGTTTCCACCATTCCCGGTTTTAGGGTGTGATAGATTGGTATCAGAGTACTGTTTATAGTGAATAAAGTATATCAACCCATAAAAGATATACTAACTATAAATACATTGGGATTAAAACACTCTGTCTAAGATTTTATACTTCTAAAATAATAAAATATTTAAGTATACGTGCCTGCATTCATACTAAAATCTGTGTCACAATGACAAGAACAAAAGTATTGCGATTGTTGAATATTATAGGTAAGCTTGGGGATGTATGGTCAGTCTTAGGAGTGGCATAGCCTGATCAACTATGTTGTTCTGAGGAGTGATTAGCACATGCCCAAGAATGGTTGTGATATGGCAACAAGTCTAAAAACTTACCAACATTACCACAATGAGAACATTATAACAAAACCTATGTCAAAAATACCATAGGGGTGTTTTGTGTTACCATAATTACTTACTTGAGAACTAAAAAGGATCTTTATTACTAAGTTGATAGTTGCTAAGTGGATACACTAAGGCTATATGTAACTAGGATGTTATAGACATAGAATCGGTGAAATTTTTGCTTTACCCCTATTCCTTGTGAATTTGGATTTAAGGTCACTTATTCGAAGGCCTATCCTGTGTTGATTACGTATAACTGGTATGCACTTTACAAATAGCGATATAATTAATGAAGATTTTCTAATAATTATCTAGATAGTTCGTCTAATAATTATTTCCTTACCCAAATTCTCGCATAGATAACATGGTTGGATTCCATCCCCACGACAACCTGTACCTTCCGAACGAGGTCATTGCTGGATGGTTTGGAGAAGAACCGAAGAATGATCATCCTATCCTTTTGAATGATCACCATGGTGAAGACCTTTTGGATGGTGCTAACTCCGAACCCGAGGTTGAGAAGCTACCCCGGGCAGCTCCCTTTCCAATTCCTAACCCTCGTCCGGCTTTTCATGGCCCGACGCCTTAGTGGGTGGAATGCTTGGAAACATGGAGCCAAGGACAAGATCAACCCATTCCATTTAATGGTGACCGAAGCTTCTATGACCTGAGAACTGGGTGCTCAGCAGACGGAATCTTGCCAATCTTGGTCCGCAGAGTGGCCCGAAATGAGATTCAAGGCAGGACAGCCCTACATCGGATCACTGAAGTAGTCGCCGATGCGAGAATGCATACCCTCCACACCATTCGTCTAGAAGATACTCATGAGGGATCTGAGAGAAACCATGAAACCCTGCTTCAAGCACTGGCTGAATCACGAGCCGAAGTCATAGAACTCTGCGTATGCCAGAGGGTGTACGAAAGACACTTGCTTGATGTGGAACGTCAACTGGCTGAGATGATAGTTCACCAGAGGGATGACCGTCACCAGTAGGAGATACTTTAATTTCGTTCTTGTTTTAATAGAACTGTGTTCCTGTCTATGTCGTATGTGGTATTTTTCTATGGAATTGCCTTGTACTGTAGGTACTTTTAGTTAGGCCTTTATACAGCCAAAACTTTGGATACTCCGGATATGATGTAAGACCTGCTTCAAGGTTAATTTTCCCTGAACTTATTTCATCTTAAAACATCATTGATTGGCTAAATTTTGTGTCACGTTGGAGTCTATCTGAATCATGCTTTAGTCAAGTCATTCAACTATAGTAATTTAAAATCCGGAGACATTTCCGAGTCTCTTCCAGTGGTTGGATCATATTATCCACCAATCCATAGTACCTCGGCACGATCGACAAACGTCTTGAGACCACTGTAAGAGCTTACTTCCATTTTTTTCTAGGACTGCATCATAGGGATGTAGGTTGAACCATAGAGAACATACTTCTATTCTTTACATGAGCGATCGAACTACGTCTAGGTTCAACCATTCTCGCTCACAAATTCATTTTCTTTTCGTGTAACAGAATCATGTCGCCAAAGAAAAACGATCAGCCCATCAACCAAACACCAACTCTTCAGAATTGTGCAGCTACCTTTCAAGCTGTCGTGTTAGCAATTCTTACCCACCTTAACGCTAACAACGCGAATGTTAGCGGGATTGTTAACAACAATTCCAATCCAGGTAACAATCAAGTGCCTCAACGAGCAACAAACTACCACGATACCCCAAGTTGCAAAACCAAGAGTAACAAACGGAAGTTTTGGGCTAGAGCTAAGGAGAAATCGCTTCAAGGGGCGAACAAGAAACAACCATCAGTAACGACTTTCAGAGCCACGACATCTGTACCTCATACTACCTTTCCTTCTAGTATCTCAATTGCCCCTAACCCAGCCAGACAGTATGTTGGGAACTTACCGAAGTGCAATAAGTGCACCTTCCATCATCTAGGAGGTTGTCGTATACCACACTGCTTTAACTGCAACAGAGACGGGCATACTACCTGCTGCTGCAGAATTCGGATCCAACACATTACTTCGACCACCAATGACGAAACCTCTCAGATATGCCATCTATGTGGCGAGATAGGACACTTCAAGAGAGACTGCCCGTCAGGGTAGATCGACGATGGAACAAGAGGAGTTTGACCTCATAGTGGAAAGAGCCAGCGAAGGAACCTACTATAGTATAGGTTCACTTCCAATCGTCAGTATTTTGTATGCAATTAAATCATATTTAAAAACTAGTGCAACTCGAGTCTTATCTTTTGCAAGATCTTGTCAGTTAAGGGACTCTCATGCTGCGTATACTTGTCTTTTGTAGTAAACTTTGTTTGTAGCAGTATTCCTATAGTACTCTAAAAGTATTGTAACCCAATTAAAAGTTGCACTGTTGTGTTTTGTCTGTAACACCTTATGTTCAAATCTAATGTCTTTAAGTTTCCATATGATTCCGACTTTATCATACGACTTGAGTAAATCTGATCCTCATAATACCCGCTTCATACGTATATGTCTTTCTTCGAGATCGCTTTTCCAGCGAAGCCGTCATATCAGAACACCGAAGTACTAATGCATGGAGTACCTTGTAGTTCTTTTCCTTTCCGAAGAAATCCCCGCAGTATCACTCGTGCAGTACGTCAAGTTCAATCCAACGATTCATACGGTTGATCTATCACTGAAGAATGTATACATAGGGGTGATATATAATCAAGGTTCTGTAGGTTTAGAATTGATGATTCCACTTTAACTTCTTTTTCCTCGATGGGATGTGAGCTTAAAGAAGAATCGTTTATTCGACTACCTTTTCAATCTTAATTATATACGACTCGTATACATGAGATTGTGATCGTCGAACCATGTATGAATTCTAATATGAACTTTAGGACGGAGACTGACCAAGATCTACAACTAATCGCATTGGCATGTGAACAAACTTAGAACCCAGTATGACTTCTTTAACCAGATGACCCTACAGTCTAAACACCTACGGAGATACAAGAATAGCCCGGACAACTCAGCGAACTACTCAGCAATAGAATTGAAAGACCAGGCTTCTTACCCTTGAGAGCTCCAATCTTATTCTTCCTGAAGTCGACAGATTGCATCATATGTACCTCGACGATCGGGGACTCCGTTAAGATTTCCTTTAGAAATCGTTATCTCTGTCTCGCATAGATGAGTTGGTTGAGCAAACACAGGGAAGGAATTACTTTCAGAAATTGACCTGAGATCCGAATATCACCAGTTCGAGTGTTAGGTAAGGATGTCCGGAAAACTACCTTCCGAACTCGATGCGGACACTTCGAGTCCGTAGTGATACCCCTCGGATAGGACCAATACGCCCATAGTATTCATGAGTTTAATGAATAGGGTCCGTCTTTCTTACTTGGATCAATTCGTCATTCCACCATGTAATGACTTACTTATCTACCCTAGTAGTAAGAAGGAACCCATGGAAACATTACCTCGGAGGAACTTTCGTGAAGTTCTCTAAGCACGAGTTTTGAAATTGAAGAGTCAGATTCCTAAGACACACTATTAGTGATGTGGGAATTTTTGAGTACTCTTTCAATTTGTCAAAACCGTTGAGAATTTATCGACACGAGAGCCGCCGACAGGAATTCGCCGAATTCTAGGTCTTACAGACCTACTGTCATAGTTCATCCAGAACTCCTCGCAAATCAGAGAAACCTTTACGACTTTGACCCAGCAGGGGGTGGCCCTTGACTGGGAAGATAAACAAGAAAAAGAAACTTTGGAGATTCCAAGTGAGAGACCAAGTTCTTTAGGAAAACTCACTCTGGGAATGGCTTAATGCGCTTCGTAAAGCATGGAAAGCTAAATCCAAGATATTCAGGACCTCAGAGATTCTTACCAGAATCGGTCCTGTAACGCACAAACTAGACCTACTCCGCGAACTCAGTAGCGTACATTTTACCCTTCACGTCTCGATCTTGAAACCGTACCATTCCGTTAGGACTCTCGTAAGTCCACTCGACGAGATCGAAATTCATGAGATCCTCGCCTTCGTATTAGAACCGTAGTGACCCTCGACAGAGAGGTCAAGCGGATGAAGCAACGTCGTCGCCCGTTAGTGTAGGTTCGTTGGAATACCAACCGAGGACTCGAATTCACTTAGGAGCGCAAGAACCAATCGATTAGGAAGTTTCCACCTCATGACTCGATCCTTCATACCTACTTCCTTAAAAAAAATTCTAATTTCGGGACGAAATTCCCTTTAACAGGGGGATGATGTGACAAATCGAAATTTTCATTCGGTTAAACCCTAAAAGTCAATCACTTAGATTTATAAGTCAATTACATTATTTCTTATTTTTAGCAAATTTAAGGTTCGTTTGATTATTTTAATATTATTCTTTAAACGAATGGGTGAAAGGAAGTGTCGTCTCGAGTCTTGAAATTTCAAAACCGTAAACACCCCAAAAGGTGTATAAAAGTCCCATAAAAGTCACATGGTTATTCCTTATGTCTAAATCTAACCTAGACTAGTGCCATGATTGAGCTAAGGACTTGAAAACCACAAATACCATAAACTTATGAGTTTAAGGTAGTAAACTCATGAAGAAATGGTTCTTAGACAGTAAACTCCATTTAGGAGTGAAATGATGCAACACAACACTTCCTAAGGCTTAATCATGAAGTAGGAATGCTTCGAATAGCTTAGTAGTCTTTAAAACAACAAATGGTCATAAAGTGTATAGTTTACGATTGTAAACCCTTGAGTTTACTGCCGAAACTCCTTGGGTAATAGTCATCAAAAACCGTAAACTCCAAGGGAGTTTACCATTGAACCCCAAACACACTAGCCTTTCCCTATAACACTTAGATGCAACCCTTGAGACTTATAACACTTGTATAAGGTGTTTAGCATGTCCTAGAGTGTCTTAACTGTGTTTATTAGTTGTTTAAAGACTATTTGTTTATATACATATGTCTTTATATGTTATTAGGATCTTTGTGCGTGTCTAAGTCTTCACTTGACACCAAGCACTGGTCCGACACTTCCTTCTGATCCGCTCACTGCAGGTGAGTTCACACCCCTTGAATTAACCTTTTAAATGTTTTCAAATGTTTATAAATGCTTTATGGGGGAATACAAGTTGAATCATGATTAGTTATTATATAAATCACACGTGATTAATAACTAAACATGCAAATGACTTTACCTTATGTTAACTGTTTTGCCAATCAGTTTTCATCAAATGTTTATCTTAAATGTTTTTAAGTGTTTAAAACACTTTATTAAACTATTTAATTAACACAGTATGTTTCATTTCAAACCCTGTTACATTTGTGGGTCAAACAAGGGTTCCTTTATACTTAAACTGTTGTTATCATTTAAATACTTTCAAACCGTTTTATAAATTGACATCAAGTCAATCTATAGTTATATAATTAATGTTTAAAGGACTTAGGAAGGCTAACCCGCTTTATTTCCTTTTTCCCGTTGGGATGGGGTCTGGTAGGGTATCGGGATCCGTCCGAAGGTCGTTTAACTAGCAATTATATATCATGTATACATATAGAGACATAAGATTTGTCCTCAGTCAGTTCAGTACTTTTGGGTAGCAAAGGCATTACATCAGGTTATACACGTACATGGTCAGTAACTATTATAGGTTTAGTTAAGAGATACCACTTACCATTCCAAGCACAAGGAATCACACAAGAGTCAGTTAATTCATGAGTCTATACCAGTACATTACATGATACATGAGTACGTTTACATAGACACGCTTACATGAGTACGTTTACATAGATACACTTACATGAGTACGTTTACATATGCTTACATGATATATGAGTACGTTTACATATGCTTACATGATACATGAGTACGTTTACATATGCTTACATGTTACATGAGTACGTTTACATAGAGACGCTTACATGAGAACGTTTACATAGAGACGCTTACATGGATACTTGTACCTAGATTCACTAGGATGATTTACTGGTACATTATGTGTAAATTGTCCTGCCTATCCCAGTTCAACGGGATGTCTAGACGGGACTAACCATTCTGGAACCCACCTGTTAGAAACAGTGGTAGATGAAGATCTTCGGATGCCTACGGTTATTACTTATATTAGGGGTACCTTTACGGGACTAACCATTCCTTTAACCTGCTGTTCCCTACAGAGGTAAATGACCATCTACGGATGCCTACGGTTAATACTTATATTAGGAGTACCTATACGGGACTAACCATTCCTTAGACCTGCTGCAGCTACAGAGGAAAAATTGAACCATCTACGGATGTTCAAAGGTTATACATTTCGCTAGTCACGATGTCGTGTTAATCCTAATACAAAAGGACAACACTTACATGATTATATTTTTCCTTATTACCTTTATATTGTGACTCATGCACAAAAACGAGGAGGTATACTTTAGTTTTATACTAATAGTTAAACAGGGAAAAACCATCACATATACAGAGATGCGTACTTTCAAAACAGTAGGGTCTTGGTAGAAGACTTCTTTCATAGGGATCATACGGATTTCTAGGGTGAATCAAACGCTTTCCATTACTTACAGACATTTACATACTTATATGAGCTTACTTTCAAAACAATGTTAAGACTTTCACATCAGGTTTTACATATTAAAGACACATTAATACTTATGAATTCACCAGCTTTTTGGCTGATACTCGCTTTCAAAATAACTCGTATTCTTAGGTCACACATAGACAGGTACGACGACCAGTTTTGTGAGGATGGAGCTGTCCAGACTCGTCTCATTCTGATTATTCATCTTATTGTTGTACATTATGAAAGAACACACTTGTATATAAAATTCATACTATTAATGCAATGGATGATGTTGTTGCTTGTTTACTACTTTACATGGTTGTGATACATTACATGACGTCCTCCGCCCCTGAACGTTTCCGCCATTCCCGGTTTTGGGGTGTGACATGTTGTGTGGCAAATATAGTGGATGTGGCAAGCAAACTGGTTAAAACAAGTCTTGGCGACCAAATAGACATCTTTCCCATGAGTTTGTTCCTTCATAAAGCCATAAAAATAGTTTTGGGACTAAATGAAACAGCCCTAGAAAATCCATAGGGCATTTGTTTCATATGTCAAAAAAATAACTATCAAATTAGATAGTACAACTAGCAGTCAACGGGTTACTGTTGCGCAGAGCCTTCTAGCCAAGTGATGTCAAGTTTTGCACTCAATGGAGGACGTAGAAAGAAATATAAATGGTTGCACATTTTTTAAGGGTTCCACTATTAAAAAAATCATTTTTGATGACAGTTTCAGTCACATAATTCGTTACTAAAAGTGTTTCATCGAAATATTTACACTCAATTTGCACTTATTAGGACTTTGGATGAATTACCAATAGATTAGTGATGAATTTTTGAGATATTTGTGATGAATTTCTGACGGACTTTTACGAATTTACACAAAATTTTGCACTTAGTGTAAAATTTTAGGGATAGCCTATGCCACTCACGACACCAAGTGGCCCCCCTGATTTTGATGATTTAAACTAAATTTTTCACTTACCGGTAAAATTTGAGAGGTAGCCTATGATGGGCATTATACAAAACATTTAAATCCTATGTATGCAGGCAACCCTAATTGTTGATCTATGTTTTCTCTAATTTAACATACAACTTGAACAACAAAATAGAAAACCCTAGAACACTAGTATATAATTAAAATATACAATTAGGGTTAGAAGAATCATACCTTGATTGTTATATAGTAATATCAATGCAAATTCTTGCGTTGTTGATGCCTTTAGAGAAAGCGTCATAAATGTCATGCCTCTAGTGGTTCACATCCAACACTAGCAAAGGAAGATGATTGAAAAGGAGGAGAGGCAAAAAATTTCGGCTAGCTCTTCAAAGGAATGAGTGGCCGAAAATTGTAGGGTAGTGACCCTATTTATAGTGAAGTCAGGAAACCCTAAATAAGCCCAAATCCAAGATCAACTTAAACCGGGTAATTATCCACCTTACTATTTATCCACCAAAGACTATTCTAGAAACCCTAAGGCCGACCAAAACCGTCCACGCCTTTATAGAGGGGTTCTAGATTGTCTCTTGCTCAACTATTGAACAATTACATTTCATTCCCTATACTTTTAATTAATTCCTTTAATCACAAAATTAATTCCAATTAATTTCTAATTAAATATTAATTGAGTATTACTATTTATAATTAATATATTATTTATTTCAGTTTATTAATAAAATAATAAATCAACCTCTTTCTCTAAAATCATCATGTCTAGTTGCTAGTTTTGAGGGTAACCCAAATGGATTGTGCTATATCAATTCAAGTATATACCAATTATAGTTATGGGCATAGACACCAAATCCAATAGTCTCCCACTTGTATAAGTCTAATAACTATAATTGCCAGTGTATCCTTCTAAATTGATCAGCAAATTGTAGCTCTCAAAGATTCTATTGATCTCTGACCTAGTTAGTCATGTGTTCTAAGATAAGTGATCATATAATCCTCTGTTTTGCAAGATATCACATGGATATGAGACATGGAAAAAAATCAATCTCATGTCCAATACTTTGTTTCCCGATTTCTAACATGTAATGATAATGAACTACTAATCGAACACATCAATTTAGTGGTGGTCGGGCTCGACACTATATGCTTGTACTATTTGCTCATCAAATCATGCACAACAATACATTTTATAACATCAAGTTACTGATGCATTTACATATCATCAATGCACAACCTATTTTTAAACAACAACCCATATATGTTCGTATAAAGATTATAGGATAATATCACCTCAGGATTACTCGTGATAAATTCGATTAACTAATTCTCTGAGCATGTGTTAATCCAATACTTAAATTCTCTATTTCAAAGTACTCACGAATATTACAGCAATACCATTGCTATTTCAAAAACTCTTTAGACAATCAAGAATTTAATTCATGACAGTCTTGATTCACTACTTACTTCCAAAAGTATGATCAACTACGGATGTTTGAACAATCTAATTATTCAGAAAGTAAAACATGCAAAATGAAAAACAAAATAAATAATAGACAGAAGGTAGTAATCAAATTCATAAACAAATATCCATTACTTAATCACCAAAACTCAATTATATTTATTTCTTTAGAAGCTTCAAAACTAACTATCTAAGTACCAAAACTAACGCCATCCTTTAGACCAATGCCCCTAGCATGTTGAACGTGCTTGACCCTGCTCAGACCCTTGGTTAGGGAAACCGCCCCTTGATTATCACAGAAAATTTCCATTGGCTCCCAGATGGCTAGAACATCTCCAAGGTCTCCGATGAAGTTCTTCAACCAAATAGCCTCGTTTTATGCTTTGCTTGCCACTATGTACTCTGATTCACAAGTAGAATCAGCCACCATCTCCTGTTTGGAACATTTTAATGTTACCGCTCCTCCATTAAGGGTAAACACCCAGCCAGATTGAGAAAGAAAGGTTTCTCTGTCTCTATGAAAGTTAGCGTCATTATACCCAATTACTCTTAGGTTATCACTGCCACCAAGCACAAGGACCCAGTCCTTAGTTCTTCGCATATACTTAAGTATAGTCCTAACTGCTACCCAATGAACTCTACCTGGATTTCCCTGATAACGACTAACCATGCGCAAAGCAAAAGCCACATCAGGGCGAGTACATGTCATACCGTACACGATAGATCCAACGGCAAAATCATATGGAAATCTACTCATTTATGCTATCTTTGCATCTGTACTCGGGCTCCAAGTCTTACTCGGTTTGGTATTGCTCTGTATAGGCAGCTCTCTTTTCTTGGAGTTTTCCATACTAAAACACTTTAGTACCTTTTGTGACAACCTGAAATTTCTATTCTGTACAACCATTCGATTTAATAGAAGTCAGAACAGTTCCTTCTGACTTTCAAGCTTTTTGGATTAAGTTTGAGGGTTTTAAGTTTAGTACTTCAAGAAATATCAGGAGAGAGGATGCCCTAGGGTTTATTGTGCAACAATATTTTTCCGAAATTCCAAGAATTTGGAGTTTACGGCCTAAACAAAGGTGTTTACGGCCGTAAACCCTAGTGTGGGGGTATATATATGACACTTAGTCATTATTTGCCATTTTTCACAAAGCCAAGATCCCAAGACTCAAAACTCTCTCAACTATCATTCCGTCTTTCACCCGATCTCCCGAAAATGTAAGTGGTTATTGACTTGATTTGTTGTTATAACATAACACCTAGTGCTTATACATCATTTCATCCATTCATTTTCATGTTTTACTTAGATCTTCAAAACACCAAGAACACACACTAGTGTTCTTGGGCCTTTAGCACCCTTTCAAGCTTCTACATAGTAAGTACTTCTATCCTAGAGTATTATAGAGCTTGTTACACTTCTAAAAATCAAGAAAACACCCAATAAACACCAAGATCAAGGTGTTTACGGTCCAAGACGTTCTTGGACCGTAAACCCTAAAAAGTGGTGCCAAAGTGTGCCTAGTCCCTCCTAATCCTTGGAAACTTGCCTAGATTCCTTCCTTGATGAGTTAAGGGCTTGAAACCATCACCAGACCATCAAACTTATGAGTTTACGGTAGTAAACCCAAAGGAAAATGGTCTAAGGAACGTAAACTCCATTTAGGAGTGAGATGGTACCCTAATCTCTTCCATAGACTTATACTTCAAGTGGAAATACTTCTAAGGACTTGTAAAGCTTCAAAACAACAAATGGTCAAGGAAGCATGAGTTTATGGCCGTAAACTCATGAGTTTACGACCGTAAACTCGTTGAGTGATGGTCATAAAATCGTAAACTCCAATAAGGGGTATTCCTTGAACCCTAAACTGAATAGCAATGTCCTACAACACTTAGATCCGATCCTTATGACTTATAGCACTTATAAAAGGTGTTTAACATGTCCTAGGATGTCTTAACCTTGTTAATTAGTTGTTTTAAGACTAATTGGATACATATATGTGTTATTATATGTCAACTAGGGTCTTTGAGTGTGTACAAGTCTTCACTTGACACGAGCAATCCTATATCATCAGTTCATCCAAACCACTCACAGCAGGTGAGTTCATACCCCTTAATTAACCTTTGAAATACTTTTAAATGTTTTTAAATACTTTATGGGGGGGGGAATACAAGTTGAACCATGTTAGTTATTAGATCAATCACATGTGATTAATAACCAACATACAAATGGATTTTTCATGCTTTAAACTATTTTACCAAACAAATGACTTTAAACTATTATCAAACTATTTTACATGTCAAACTCTTTATCAAATTCACTTTTGTATACTAAACCTTTCTTTTACAGTTTTTAAACTTATATATTGTTAAAACCATGTCTGCTACATATATAGTTATATAAATAAGGTTTGAAGGACTTACGAGAGATAACCCACTTTACTTCATGTCCTTGTTTGGTTGTGGCCTTAAAGTACCTGGTTGTTTGTCCCAGTGTCATTGAATCCTTACTTATATATTATGTATATATGCATATATATATATATATCTATATATATATATATATATATATATATATATATATATATATAAAGACTCTTATCTAGGTTCAGTGTATTCAATCATTCAACAAGTTTACTAATAAACTATCATAGGTATAGTTTAGAGTTATACTACTTACTACTTCTAGTTCAATGAAGCATAAAGGAGTCAGTTCATTCATGAGTCATTACTTATTACTATGAGAACATATACAACTATACTATGATGAGAACATATACAACTATACTAGAAATAGAACATATACGACGATACTATGAAGAGTAACAATACATTACATATACAAGTATACGATAACATAAATGTGATCCACTGTATCGGAGCATGCCTTCATTCTCATGGCCCGAGTTGTAGCCAGAATCTCCTAGAGGGAGAGCGTGAGTTTGCGTATAGATCTATACTGGATTGACTATCCTACACCTTGCTGCTAGCTACAGCTGGACCTGCAGGTCTGTGGGTGCCAAACATCATACCTTTTTATAACCTACAATGTCGTGTTTCCTGTCGATAGTATGGTACAATTAATCACAAAATACCTTAATATGATTCCGGTTTAAGGTAGTTAGTACAACAGTAGTTCCTATAAGACAACACTACAGTACTACATTAATTTACCCCTTTACATTTATTTGGTGATTATTTCACTTAAACATTAATGTACAAACTATATTTTGATAATGATAGTTACACTTGGGAAATTACACACTTTTACAAGAAACAAACATACAAAACAGTTGTGCCTTGGTAGAAGGCTACTTTTAGTAGAAAATATAGGATTTTCTAGGAGTTACAAACTTCTGCAAACACTTACAAACATTCATATACTTTTACTACGAACGTTTACAAATTTGTACTTCAAACAAAGTTTCAAACAATTTGATACAAACATAGACACTAAATACTTATGAACTCACCAGCTTTAATGCTGATAAACTCTTTCAAAATAACTTGTATTCTCATGACGTCAGTAAACAGGTACCGATGTTAGCTTTTGACAAGATGGAGCGCATACAAGACTCCTCTTATATTTTGATTCATATTTTGGTGTCTTATATACTACAGAACACACTTGTATTAAAATTATTTATTTAATGCAATGGATGATGTTGTTTACTTGTTTACTATTATACTGTGTTATGATACTGTACATGACGTCCTCCGCCACAGAACGTTTCCGCTGTTCTCAGTTTTGGGGTGTGACACCTTTTCCGAGTATGTAGTTTTGACTAAGTCCAATTATCCTTTTACTCCTATCTCTCAAAATCCTTATCCCTAGATTATAAGCAACCTCTTTCAGATCCTTAATAGTGAAAATCTTTCAAAGCCAAGACTTAACCACTTGCAAAGTTGGAATGTCGTTTCCTATAAGAACTATGTCATCCACATACAAAACCAGGAAGGTTACTATACTCCTAGTAGCTTTGAAATATACACAAGATTCATCATCACTTCTAGAGAAACCAAACTCTTTCACTTTCTCGTCAAAATAAAGATTCCATCTACGAGAAGCTTGTTTCAATCTATAGACTGATTTCTCTAGATTACACACTCTATTTGGATACTTTGAATTTATAAAACCATCCATCTGGCTCATGTAAACATCTTCAACTAGTTTCCCATTAAGGAAAGCGGTCTTGACATCCAACTTCTAGATTTCATAGTCATGATACGCAGCTATGGCGAGCATTGTCCTAATAGATTTAATCTTAGCTACTGGTTAGAAGGTCTCGTCATAGGCAATCCCTAGAGTTTGAGTAAAGCTTTTTGCAACTAGTTCAGCCTTGAAAGTGTGTACCTTTCCATCCATGTTGGTCTTCTTATTGAAGATCCATTTGCACCCAATTGTCTTACGGCATGGTACATTGTCAACTAAATTCCAAAGTTGTTTGTCATACATGGACTTGATCTCGCCGTCTATTACCTCTTTCCACTTGGCTGACTCAGGGCCTACCGGTTTACTATCAAGGATAAACGTATCACCTTCTGCAGTAATATTGAGACCATACAACTCTGGTTGTATTCAAACTCTAGTGGAATGCCTAAGAGGTGATGACTCGTTAATTGGTTCAACTGGAATTTCTTCCTCAAGTTGAGCCCTAGTATTATCAGAAGTTCCCTCATCGTTTGACTCTTGAATTTCATCAATATCAATGGTACTCCCACTATCATCTTTACATATGAGCGCTCTCTCTCTCTCTCTCTATGTCTCAAGACTCCCCTTTGTGCTACAAAGACCATGTTCTCACTAGTTCTATAGAAAAAATATCCAAAGGACTTCTACGGCTAGCCGATGAAAATACATCTCTCACTTCGAGGTTCAAGTTTGTTGTGAGTCTCTCGTCTAACGAAAGCTTCACAACCCCATACCTTGGTATGTGCTAACAAGGGAACCTTCCCTGTCCATATCTCGTGAGGTGTTTTGGAAACTTTCTAAGTTGGTACAAGATTAAGAATATGGGCGGACGTCTCTAAGGCATACCGCCATAAAGAGATTGGAAGTGAAGGTTGACTTATCATGGAATGAACCATGTCCAACAAGGTTTGATTATGCCTTTCATCCACACCGTTAAGTTGTGGTGTCATAAGATGAGTAAATTGTGAAATTATTCCACATTCCTTGAGGTAGTTGTGGAACTCAATACTAAGATACTCACTGCCTCTATTGGATCTAAGCATCTTTATCTTCCTACCCAATTGATTCTCGACTTCTTGCTTAAACTCTGAAAATTTCAAAGGTTACTAACTTATGCTTGATTAAGTAGATATAGTCGTACCTTCTATAATCATCAGTAAAAGTCACATAGAATCGATTTGCATCCCTTATGGTGGATCTGAAGGGCCCACACAGATCTGTGTGTATGAGATCCAAAAATCCTTCACCTCTTTCACAAGAACCAGTGAAAGGTGATTTTATCATCTTTCCAAATAAACAAGATCCGCATGTGTCATCCAACCTTAAGTCAAATGATTCCAACACTCCATCCTTTTGGAGTTGGGCCATGCATTTCTTGTTAACATGTCCAAGACGACAATGCCACAAGCATGCTTTGTATATACCATTAGATGAATCAATTTGAAAAACACTATTTTCTAAATTGTCTACAATCATCATAGTTTCATACACACCATCACAAGGTAAAGCTTCAAACTAAAACACACCATTTTATAAGCAGAAATAGAAACATTCTTATCATTAAAAGAATATCTAAAACCTAGTTTAAATAAAGCATGAAATGAAATGATGGTTCATGTCATCTCTGAAGAGTAGCAACTATTTATTAAATCTAACCCTAACCCACTACTAAGCAGTAAGCTATAAATTCCACTTTTGCTAACATGTGAAGATCGCCTATTGCCCATGATCATATTTATCCTTCCATTCTCCACATCCTCACTTCTTCTTAGCCCCTGCAAAACAAATATGAAAGCCACATCCTGTATGACCCAAGAACGAGAATATGATGAGCTATTAGATAAGAAAGTGTAAATACCTGCCGATGCTTGCTTCATGTTGCCATCCTTGATATCCTGCAAATATTGCAGGCATCTTCATTTCTAATGCCCCTTGTCATTGCAATAGAAGCAAGTGGCCTCTTTTGGGTCAACGAAAAGGGAGCATCAGAACTAGATTTTCCTTTAGGTCATGTACTTGACAACCCATCTTGGGACTTTCCCTTCTAGTTTTGTTTGGGAGGACCTTTCATCTTCTTCCCTTTCCTGTAACCTATGGCCAGAACAGGTGCACTTATAAGAGATGAGGCAATACCTTTTCCCTTCATTCCCACTTCATTTGTTCGAAGGAGGTTGTGCAATTATGACAAAGTAGTTTCATTATTGTTGTTCAAATGATAGGTCAATATGAACATATCATAACAACTTGGCAGAGAGTTCACCGCAATGTCGATTGCCAGATCTTCGTCAAAATTCACATTGAGCTTGATTAGCCTGTCCATGTATCATTGCATGCTGGAAAGGTGGTCGCTCACAGACTTTCCATCCTTCATCTTGCTAGCAATGAGGGACTTTACTACCTCATACTTTTCTTGACGAGCTTGCTTATGGTATTTTTCCGTAAGGTCCTTGTTCATCTCATATGACCAGTAATCCTCATAATGCCTTTGCAATTCTGGAGTCATTGTTGCCACCACCATGAACACAAATTTTATGGCATCATTATGGTGTTTTATGTAGGCAACCATTTCCTCAGGAGTGTTCTTCGTTTCATCGATCTCATGCAAAGGTTTTTCAAGGACGTATTGTAACAACCCAAAATTTTCCATCGCCGAAAACCCGTTCTACCCGTAAAAATTTGTCGTTTATCAATTCGTTCCGATTTCGTTTTGGGTTAAATGATTTAAACTTATATGTTTATTATAATCTAATGAGTGTCCAAACCCCTTAGGAACTCATGAAATTAGCCCAAATTGTTTATTTCAGAAATTATATAAGTGCATTGCTATTATGGGAAAAGAATTGGAACGTAGGTTGCTATTTCCTGCAATTTCATGTTTTTGTTTTTCTTTCTAAAGTGTGTAAATTTTCTCGTGCATTTTTGGTTTTTTAGCACTGCATCATGTGTTTCTTGAAGTGGGAAAGATGTCTAAATACAGTGGGGCAGAAGCACTTGCAAGCTTTTCATTTATTTTGTTTAAAATTTCTTTATTATCAAAATTTGGATCCTATGGAGTACAAGTTAGAGAATTTCAATGAAACATCCCCGCCGGGTTACGGAAACTTAATCGGGTGCGACCAAAAGCCCCGTTTAATGTCGGTGTCGGGTAGAATTCCTCTGTGTCCAAGTTTTGGGACCTATTTAAACGTGTTTAAAAATTCATTTGAAGCTTTTGCTTCCTGTCTCTACTCTCTCTCTCTAACCTCTTTCCTAAATCCAAGTTTAAGGGTCCAAATCTCAAGTTTAAGGCTTCTAATCACCAAGGTACCTTCCCTAGCTTGTTATGTAACCTCTCTAGCCTTCAAATTCGAGTTTAAACTATGGATTAGGACCATTATCATGTGTTTACGGCCCTAGAACAGTCCTAGGCCGTAAACTCATATAAATGAGGTTTCTGAGCAACAAAACCCTTCCAAACCACAATTTGACCTTAGATATCGCTAGATGACTTTATGGAATAGACTTAGAATGCCTTGAAACATGAATCAGAGCCTTTTTCAAGTGTTTATGGACCTGGAGCATGCTTGGGCCGTAAACACATATAAAGAGGGTTTTCAAGCCCTTAAACCCTTCCTAAACATCAATAAGGCTTAGATACGACTTTTAGAATTATGGATTTGGCCTTGGAACACCTTGAACATCAATTTAGAGGAGTAAACTTGAGTTTACTGCCCCAGAATATGCTTGGGCCATAAACTCATTGTTCTTGGAGAGTAAACTCCTCTAAATGTGTTAAAATGCCACTTTAACACACCTAAAGCCTTGGGATAAATTCTAGAAGTGTTTACAAACAAGTTTAGAAGCCTAAAACATATAAATCACCCTTTCATAAGAGTTCACGGACATGAGGGGGTTCATGGGCCGTAAACTCCTAAAAGCTTGTCAAATGTCCCCTAAAATCCATACAAGGCTTGGAAAAATCAATTGGAATCACATGTTATGGAATTAAGACCCAAATCATCAAGGACTTAGAGTGAGGGGGAGTTTACGGCCGTAAACTCCATGTTTATTGCCATAGACTCCAATAAATGGTCCATAATTATGCTTAATCCATTTCAAGGCCCTAGAATTGATCCTAGCAAATTTCCCCAAGTAGTATAAGACCATTTTGCATCATAAAACACCCCACCATGAGTTTACGGTCGTAAACTCAAGGGTAGGGGGTCATTAGGGCCGAATTCTCTTGTGACAGTTTACTCTTGAAGAGTAAACTCCATATCCTATCCTTATGTGACTTCAAACGCCACCCGGGTCCCTCCAAACACTTGTAAGGGAGTGTTTCCGCAGCTAGAAGTGTTTGTCTCTACTAAATAAATAATCTAAGTCCTAACTAGATACAAATATGTATCTTTTCATAATTCATAGGAACCTCGTGCGTTTGCAAACCCAGAAACGACGTTTAAGATCCGAGCAGACACGTTTCTCGTCCGGTGAGTTCATACCCCTACCCTTTTTCAATGATTTTTCAATGTTTTCAGGGGGGAATACAAGCAAACTACAAATGTTTTCAAAACTTAACATTAATGTATTTCAATAAATATCTGGAAAACTTATAAACATTATTACCCCTTATGTATTATGCTGAGCATAAGGGATGATTTATCAAACACAACTATATGAAATTCAGTTAAGGAAATAACCAAACTAATCAAATTATTATGGGAATAATTTGGGGTTCTTTAGTTCTTGTTTAATCACGTACTGATATGTATATAAAATTATTAGATAAACTATGTCTGATTTAGTTTATCTCCGTATCATTTGGATGTATTGCCAGATAGTTTCA
The DNA here is from genome assembly GCF_051521515.1 of Lactuca serriola. Taxonomy (NCBI): domain Eukaryota; kingdom Viridiplantae; phylum Streptophyta; class Magnoliopsida; order Asterales; family Asteraceae; genus Lactuca; species Lactuca serriola. Next base: position 119,857,640 of record NC_136413.1, read on the forward strand.
TTGTATGTATCTGTATTCACTGTATTATGCTTCATAATCTTTTTGTATGTTTGATATCATATGAGAACCCTGTGAATAGTTTAGTATTAGCTTGTGAGTTCGTCACTACCCTTTTTGGATGATCAATAAATCCTCCCCGGAAGTGTAACCAGAGTCTGCTGGAGGGAGAGCGAGGAATTTGTGAATAGATCTATTCGGGACTGACAATCCCACACCTTTACTGCTAGCTACAGTTAGGCGGGCACGCCTGGGGTGACAAATTTTGGATATCGTCTGACGTCTGACAAACGTCAAGGAGGTCTTGTTTTCGTATCAGCATGGTTACCCGACTCACAATACGTATTAATATAAGTTTATTCACGGCTTTAGTTTTGGATTTAATTTTATATCAATCTTCTATCTTTACATCTTATGTCTAGTTCGGGATAGTAATCCCATGGTTTTATCAAACTATCTTATATCTAGTTCGGGATAGTAATCCCATGGTTTTATCAAACTATCTTATATCTAGTTCGGGATAGTAATCCCATGGTTTTATCAAACTATCTTGTATCTAGTTCAGGATGATAGTCCCATGGTATTAAATCTATATGTAGTACGGGATGTTAGTCCCAAGGTTTTCAAACTATTTTCCATCTACAGTTCACGTATATTAAAGTATTTTATATCTAATTCATGATAGTCCCATGATTCTCAATATATAGTTTTGTGTATTAAACTATACTCTGTGATATTCAATCGGTCTTGCATTTAGGAAAATAAGGGATTTTCCTGGGGTAACATATAACGCGTAATTGAACTGTAATGAAAGATAACTAAACTATTTTACATAAGAAAATACGGGATTTTCTTGGATAACAAAGCTTTTCGGAAAACTAAAGGAAACTGGTACATTTTTCAGAAGACAAACATCTTATGAACTCACCAGCTTTATGCTGATTTTCAAACCGCTTGTATTCTCAGGTCCAGATTAGACAGGTACCCGGTGATATCTTTTGGTGAAGACGGAGTGCGCAGAAGACTCGTCTCTACTTTTGTTCATATGATATATGTATAACACTTGTACAATTTACTTTTGAAACAAATGTAAAGTTTCAAATATATGTAATGTAATGGTTGTTCACTTTGATTACTATGTGCATTGGATTTGATACTCAACGTGGAGTCAACCCCGAAAATGTTTCCGCCTTTGGTTTTCGGGGTGTGACACGTATTCATTGTCTTTGAAGCGAAGGGCCATTTTGATGTTGCGCATCCAATCGTTGTAGTTGGTGTCATCCAATTGCACCTTCGAGCAGATGTTCAACATAGAGAATTTTTTGTTGTTGGAGGAGGAGGAGGTACCATAAGCATCAGTTGGAGTAGACATCTGAAAGAGTAGAAATGACAGTTTTAGTTTGGTAAGAATAATCCTCAATATAACACCCAAAATGAAATATCAAGGCTAGGATCCAACTAAATAATTTACAACTGAGAAAAGGGATGTCGTAATCTAATTGTAAATTATACAAAGGTAGGTATATAACGATTTACCAATTTCACCATCGAAAAACGAAATTTTATCATCCCATTTTAATGTGCTAGTTAGCCACACGTGCTCCGTTAATCAATGATAATTATCGAGACACCCATTGTCACTCTTTACCATACCATAAGGACCTTTTTTGCGTACATTATTTTTTATTTTATTGAAGTATTATATATTAATAAATATTATTTTTAATAAATAATATTATATATTAATAAATATTGTTTTATTGGATTATTAATTAGTTATAGTTGATTTTTTTTTTAATTTTTTTTGTTAGAGTAATTCTTTTTATTGAGTTATTATATATCAATACATATAGTTTTTAATATATAATATTTATATCATAATAAATATTATATTATTGGATTATTAATTTTTTTTAGTTAATATTTTTAATTTTTTTTTAATTATTTTTATTGGATTAGTTCATTTATATCTTTTAATTTATTATTTTCTTCATATACTAAATATTTTTTTATTGGATTATTAATTTATTTTAGTTAATTCATTTTTAAAAAAATTGTCGAAGTAATTATTTTTTATTGAATTATTATATATCAATATATAGTTTTTAATATATAATATTTATATAATAATAAATATTATATTATTGGATTATTATTATCTTTTAGTTAATTTTTGTAATTTCTTTTTTTTTTAAAACTATTTTTATTGGATTATTACTTTTAATTTATTATTTTCTTCATATAATAAATATTATTTTATCGGATTATAATAATAGTTCTTGTTAATTTTATTGGTTCCACCACAAAGTCATGGGATACGCAAAATCGTCGTCTCTCATCATCGAAATTGTTAGGATCGCTGCCAAACACTTTCATTTCATCTAGCTTATAATGAGAAACCATTAGGAAAATACCACCACCATCACTCGGTCACCACCACCATTTATAAATGTTACCAGGGTTTGTTGCGCATTACATGGGATATGAAGGATTCCAGTAGATTATGAAGAGGTTGTCGCAGTTGGCTACCAATAACACTGGTTGGAATAGTGTATGATATCTATTGAACCTATGATGAAGGTGTTTGGAGGTGATGCTGCTAATTTTTGACGATGATAAGCGACACTTTTACGTATTTCGGCGACTTTGTGGTGAAACTAATAAAATTAAAAACAATTAATAGTACACATTCAAAATAAAATAATAATCCAATAACATAACATTTATTATATTAAAAAAATAATAAATTAAAAGTAATATTTCAATAAATTAATAATTCAAAAAAACAAATTACAAAAATTAATAATCCAATAATGTATTATTTATTATGATGTAAATATTATATATTAAAATTAATATTTGTTGATATATAATAATCTAATAAAAAAGAATTGCTCCAACAAAAAGAAATTAAAAAAAGAATCAACTAAAAGAAATTAATAATCTAATAAAATAATGTTTCGTAATATGTAATAATCTCATAATATAATATTTATTATGATATAAATATTATATATTAAAAACTATATGTACAAATATATAATAATTCAATAAAAAAAAGAATTACTTCGACATAAAAATTAAAAAAAAAAATAATTAACTAAAATAAATTAATAATCCAATAAAACAACATTTAGTATATGAAGTAAATAATAAATTAAAATTAATAATACAATAAAAAATAATTAAAAATTATAAAAAGTAACTAAAAAAATTAATAATCCAATAATATAATATTTATTATGATATAAATATTATATATTAAAAACTATATGTATTCATATTTAATAATTTAATAAAAAAGAATTACTCCAACAATTTTTTTAAGAAAAAATCAACTAAAATAAATTAATAATCCAATAAAAAAATATTTATTAATATATAATATTATATATTAAAAATAATATCTATTAATATATAACACTTCATTAAAATAAAAAAGAATGTATGCAAAAATGGTCCTTATAGTATAGTAAAAGACAAAACTGTGAATATGGTCCGTGGGGGTAAAATTGTCATTTTAAGGAACTTAATGGACGAGGGACCTAAACCACAACAAAACTTGTTGAAAATGACCAAATCAGCAACTTTTCATACGTTTGGACCGTAACCACATAAAATGAGAAACCATAGGGACCATTTTTGCAGTTTTGTCTAAATCTTATCTGTGCATGCAACCCTAATTATTGATCTATGTTTTCTTTAATTTAACATACAACGTGAACAACAAAATAAAAAACCCTAGAACACTAATATATAATCAAAATACACAATTAGGGTTAGAAGAATCATACCTTGATTGCTATATGGTAATAGTAATGCAGATCCTTGTGTTATTGAAGCCTTGAGAGCAAGTGTCACAAATGTCACACCTCTACTGGTTCACACCTAACACTAGCAAAGGAAGATGATTGAGAAGGAGGAAAGAGGTTCAAAATTTTGGATAGCTCTTCAAAGGAATGAGTGGCCGGAAATTGTAGGGTTATGACCCTATTTATAGTGCAGTCAGGAAACCCAAGATAAGCCCAAATTCAAAAACAACTTAAATCGGGTAATTATCCACATTCTTGTTTATCCACCAAAGACTATTCTAGAATCCTTAAGACCAATGAAAACCGTCCATTCCTTATGTAGGTTTCTAGATTGCCTCTTGTGCAACTATTAAAAAATTACATTTCAGTCCCTACACTTTTAATTAATTCATTTAATCCCAAAATTATTCCAGTTAATTTCTGATTAAATATTCATTAAATATTACTATTTCTAATTAATATATTATTTATTTCAATTTATTAATCAAAAAATAAATCACCCTATTTCTCTAAAATCATCCTGTCTAGTTGCTAGTTTTAAGGGCAACCCAAAAGGATTGTGCTATATCAATTAAAGTATATATCATTTATAGTTATGAGCTTAGACAACTAATCCAACAGCCTATGACAACCTGGGACACTGAGTAGGTCTCCTTGGTTGCTCTCACTCATTGAGATCGATATAAGCGGCACGATGAGTAGTTTAAGAATAGATTATAATTGTCGCTCATAAAGGGGGGGGGGGGGGGGGGGGGTTTGAGAGGTCCGAAAGGACATTGAAAAGGAAAAGAAAGATGGTTGTATGAAATAAGAAGTGGAGGTGAAAAAATAATTTGCTGAAAAATTAAAGATAATTCAAAATACCCAAGTTCTTTTTTTTTTATTCAAATACAACTCTTTTTCTCAAGGTTAAAAACCTACTGAATAACTAAAAGAACTAAAAGGCAAAAATTTTAAAAACTATCCGAGTTTTGAAAGCTAAATAATTAAAAGCAAATTAGAATGCCGGTCATTATTTTTTATAGGGTTGTATTATAAGTATTTCATTCACTCGTATAAATAGTTATATCAGTAGGTATACAAACACTATTAATCTATTATACTCTAACGGTGGAGATATATAGCATTAGGGGTATGTATAAAAATTGCCCTTTTTTTATATTAGAAATGAACATGTGGGCTGATGGGAGCAGTAGAATGAAAGATGGTCGAGTTTTGGGGTCAAGTACAACAAGCAAATTAATGTCTCAAAAAGAAGCTTTTGACGTTTTGATATGTTGTTGACCAAATCCTTAAGGTTTAATATCATCTTAATTATTAAATAATCAACCCCTTTTGACTATTCTTCTCTCTGAATTACCTTTTTTGACTAATCACATCCCTTGTTGAACATCTTGAAGTTTCTCTCTTGTTTTCCACAAAAACACACTTTACCAACTAATCTTGAAGATGCTAATCTTACCTACACATTTTAATATTGCAATAGTTTAGCTCTAGTGGCATATGTAAATCTGTATAATTTACAAATTATTCGCTTTAGTTTCTTTCTAAATGTTGATATTATATTGATTTTTTTAAATCAATGTATATATTGTTTCAATAATGAAAATGGTTCGGTATCAAATTGATGCATAATAATGTTAGTTTTAGTATTATAAATGGATTTTTATTTTTACCCTTTCAAAATGATGAATGTTAAATGGTGACGATTAGGATATAAATGTTTATATAATCCGAATTTACGTTTTAAAACAAATCTAATTTCTTCATTTAGCTTCCTTATGTATATCGGTTCAATTAGTTTTTCTTATTCATATTTGTTATTTTCTAAATCGTCATTTCCAATGAAATGTTTTCCAAACTCATGCCGACCCATTTTTAAGAAAAAGTTTCATATCTAAAAAGATGTTGAAACTTTCTTGGATTTGTACACTTTATCGAACAAAGCTCTCAAAATTTCAAACTTCATCATATATATTGCGATGGAAGTATCATAGTGACAGGGTCTTTCGGAATTTATGTGTCGATTATTTTTCATCTTCGAGTTGATTTTACACCGATAAGTTGCAATTTTAGTGTTGAACAACACATGTGTATATATATTCCCCAATGCCGAAGCATTAAAGACAAAACATCTATAAGATTTCATCATAATGTCACCGGTACAAAATTGAGTTTTGTCAATGCAAAAAACCCATCATTAGAGACATTTTATGTCGTTTTTTACATTCAATGTATAAGGAAAGGCCATGTAATCAATTATAAGTTATGGTGTCGTTTAGTTTTAGTGAGTATAACCCATGAAAAGTCGTCATAGGTTAAACCTATTATTATGTGGTAAAAAGTTTTTGGACATGTATCTATCTTATTTTGATAATTGTCAGAAATAATACACGTATATTTATGTTTTTTTCTATAAAGTTATTAATATACATAAAGTCACCGTTTATATAAATTATCGTGAGCATTGTTGAATTTTGTAGACACAAATGTAATTAAACTATCAGCATTTGTTATCTTCACGAACATGTTTAATGATTTATCATTACTGGTGTACATGTTTAATATTATATCATGAATATTGTTTACATTAATATCTTACAAACAATTAAATGTTGACCATAAAATACTTACAGTGATATGTTTTTTCCTATATTGTGATTAATGTTTATTTATAATCAGAACTGATAAATATTATTGCGATCATGTTTAACTTTTGGATACATAAATGTAATCAAGTTGTCAACATAAGTTGTCAAAAATTTGTATACTCGCTGTGATTGAATAAGAATGGATAAGAGGCCCGTGGGATGGACGTGAGGGGGCAGGGATGACTATATTCCTGGAAGCAAGCTCTGGGTGAATATGAAGCGCATAGATGCAAGTTAGGCCATATCATTATTATGATGCACAAAAATAAAAATATACAACATAATGTAATAAAAACTATTTTTTACTAATAATAATTATAAACTTATTACATCAAAAGAAATATATATATATATATATATATATATATATATATATATATATATATATATATAACTTTTATAACAAAATAAAATAAATTCTATTTTTTTATTAGAAGTCCTTTTGTATTTAATGGCCACACTCCTTGGCTTGGTTGATGTACAATAGTTTTTGGACTGTTTCTTCTTTGGTTTTTTTTTTTTTTGGGGGGCTTTTGAATTTTATTGTTAACTTCAATTATGTGTACATCTCGATCCCATGACAACAACAAAAATTAAAATAGATATTAAACATGCATCGAAGCAAACATGCAAAATTAATGTATATAATTAATTAAAAGAATCATTTAAAAAATATAAGGTTTAATTAATGAATATAAATATTAATAACTGATGCAACAAAAGTATCTGATGATCAAGGGTTGTATTTTTTTTCCTAAGCCACAAAAGAATCTAGCACACTCAAAAGTATTAAGGGGAGTTTGTTAGCTCTGTTTGGTATGCAAGCCGAAGACTTTATTGCTTCGTCCACAAAGACTATATAGTAATTAGTTGACAATGGTTTTCCATGTATTCACAGGTTTTCATCAATAGAGTAGATGACAAAACCACTCACAAAGGCGTCGTTAAGATTACGTACTAACAATATACATTTTATTTTTTATAAAGATATAAATACACATATTAATAAACTTAATAGTATAAAGTTTAATTGACATGCATATCTATGTTAACATGTTGAATAGATAAAACTTGTTCAATTGTTGTAGTGTCTTGGGTTGAGATGTTGATGTCCTTTTTAGTTGAATTTGCACAATGTGGCTCTTCACATATAGCCATGTATTTGACCTTGAATTCATCTGAGCATGCACAGATTTTGAATACGGACTTGGTTTTCTCACACCATCTTGTAAAGGTGACGACACCGCCGTCGCCATGATAGGTTATGGGCTTGCAGTTCATGAATTCTTTGTAGGAGCACATTCATTGGTGCCCTTGGATTTCGCCAAAATTGGAACTGTTAGTCACGTTCCCGCTTCTTTTACCGTTTCTATTCCCGTTCCCATTCGTGTCGTTACTACTGATTTGGGACATGACGGCTGCCACAGTGGCTATTACAGCAGCCTGGAAAACGGCGGAGTCCATCTTTGGAGGAGGTGGTGGTGGAGTTGTTGAGGTGTTGATCACACGTCTAATAACTCTTCGTGGTGGCATCATTCTGCCATATAGTTTAAAGGTGGAATTATCGTAAGTCTTTGATAATGGTCATGAATCGGGAATTACCGTAATGGAATGTCTCATTTATATATGTATTAGGTCCCGTTGTTATTGTAATTTGCAAGCAATTCATAAATGGAAATTTACTATAATAAGTAAACCATTGCATAACAAATAGCAACACCCAATGAAATAAAATGCATGCCAAATTTCATTTATAATATATATATATATATATATATATATATATATATATATATATATATATATATTAATACACGGTTTGGTGAAAATTAACCGTTAAGAAGGTCTACAATATATCAAAAAAAATTGACAGCATAACAACCCCTCGAATAGTGTAATCACTTATTTGTAGGGTCGAACCTACTATAGGAAAGAGTAGCAGCAACACTTACTCATAAACCTAATCTTTAACAAAATGTGAGTAGTATAAGCCTACTCGTGGCGTGTAGTCTCCTATGGGCCATGGGACCCGATGCTCAACCACGATCACCCTCTCTTCGAGGGTCGTGTCTCTCCTGGAGGCAGTCGATGATACTACATGTCTAGACATAGTCCGTCTCCAGCCATCGAGATTGTACAACGGTGACCTCCACGGCAGACCCCACCTCCAAGATCCGACTCGTCGATTGTCACACCCCAAAACCGGAATGGCGGAATTGTTTTGGGGCGGAGCGTAGTATCACAACAATTGAAGCATAGTAAACACAACCAGACATTGAATACATATATGAAAAAGGTGTACATTGTCTTAATACGTAGTTTTGTTCATATCAAAAGTAATGTAGAAAGACGTGACTCAAACGCTCCGATTTATCCCATCTCCTGAAAGTACCTGTCTACTAAATCCCTGAGAATACAAGCAATTTTGAAAGAATATCAACATAAAGATGGTGAGTTCATAAGCATTTAGTTTTGGTGGAAAATGTTCTTTGATCCTTTTGAAAAGTGTTCCTCGAGAAAATCCCATATTTTCTTATGAAAAGTATGTATGCAACCCATTCCTTCCATGACTTCCAGATTCGTACAGATACGTACAATCCAATGAGTCATGGAATGAATATGAATATCCATTAGTTCAGTTGTTAAACCATCTATTTATGAATATAGCGTGTTATCCTGGAAAAATCCTATATTTTCCCTAAAAGTAGGTTTTTGGTTATCTGTTCTAAAATGAAGTGTACAAGTATCTACCATACATATATCGTTAAACATAGTTTCCTTTGAAAAACCATGGTTACTCCCAGTGAGGTTTATTAACCTTATTACATAAATAAAACTATTAAAAACGTGGTGAACTAAATATTGGGGCTACACATTAGAGCTTCAAATCTTATAGGAATGCCGCGATTTAATTTGGACGAGAAAGTAATCACAATTATGAACAATTATTGGGGTTTTCGAAAACATACCAAAACATAGCAGGGTTCTTTCATGCTTCCTCATCCTCTGAGGTCAGACTCCTCTTACTCCCCCATTGTTCTTCTTTGTTGGGCAGTCTCTCTGGAAATGTCCAACACTGCCACAAAGGTGACATGTTGGAATAGCCCCATCTTTAGTAGTCGGAGTGTTGAACTTGACTAGGGTCCTACAGCTGTGGGCGGTGTGTCCCTTCCTGTTGCATCTAGTGCATTGCAACACTCGGCAGACTCCATAATAATGGTAGTTTCATTTGTTGTAGTGCGGGAGATTTCCAAAGTACGGTGTGGTTGGTGTTGGTTAGCAGGGTTGAGTGGGGTATTAAATGCCCTAGTTAGTTTCCTGTCAGTAGGTCCTTGGGTTGAACAACATCCTTTGAGCTTTTGTTTTCAGGATGTTAGGTTTAAGATCAGGCGTGTCCTTCCTAGTGGGAACTTGTTGTTGAAATTGGTTATCACCAAGATTTAGATTTCCATTAACACTTCCTCCCATATTTGTGTTGTTATCATTAAGAATAGCTAGGGCGACTGCTACGGCTGCTGTGACAGTAGTTTGGAACGTAGCTGAGTCCATCTGGAGAATCGGCGTCTTTGGAGGCATGATCTGCCACATGTCAAGGAAAAAAACTTGTGAGCAACAATGGTTGCCTCTGGATGTATCCTAAATGTCTATATATAAATTAAGATTTCCCGTTTTCCATCTGACTCTCATTGATTCGACCAACATCCCCATGATGTGGTCCTAGCAAGAATAGAAAATGTTTGAACACAATAAAGTTCACATGCACTAAACTTGCGAACTCCTTGTTGCTCAGCTTATTGCGCTAGCGGGATAACTCTCACATTTTCATCGGCTCTAGACAATATGAAGATTTAGCTATAAGGGTAGTTCCATGGATCAAGTTGATACGGGATTCAACTTGACATTCGAAAGAAATCCCTAGAATGTCTTTGTGGAAGACATTAGGAAAGTTGCAGACTTCGGAGATGCTCTCGAGGCCTTAAACTTTTTGTGTCTCATTGACAACATGAGCCAGGAATGCATGGCATCCCTTTCGTAGATACTTCTGGGCTTTGGTGTAGGAAATGATACGAAGGTTTGAACAAATTTTATCACCATAACCAGTGAGGACTTCGCCATAGGGAAAGATTGAGACGAATCGCCCTCTTGAAGCCAAGGACATCAGCATGATTTGGGGTTCAACCATCTCATGCAGATTAAGACATCATGGCTTTTTATGGAGACTAATATAAAATCAATGGGGGAAAAGGAATGATCGTCTTAAAGTTGCTTAATTTGCATGGTACTGATCTAAGGTATATTTTTGACAATGATAATCTTTAAATGAAATATGATTGTTGTCACTATTGTTGGTATTGAGATTACATAGAGTTCGGAAAATTTGACCTAGGAGTAGGTCTACAACATACTAAAAGAGGAACAATTTGACAACATAAAGAACTAGTGAATCAATACTTGCAAGACAGGAATGTCTACAGGGAAAAATAAGTTACATAGAGCATAGGTATGAAAACTAGTCTTAAACCAAAGGAAGGATGAGTAGAATATTTCCTATTGGCGACGGGCACTTCTAGGACGAATCCTTATGTTAGCCAGCTGGTGCTCCATGTCATGCAGGCGGCTCTCGTATACTGACTGGCGTGCTCGGAGCTCTATGACCTCAGCTCGAGTGGTAGCTAGCTCTCATTGCAGAGCTTCATTGCCTCTCATAGTTCTCCCATGAGCAACTTTGATATTGCGAATTCGTTTTGTGTTGGCATCCAAGTGTGCCTCAAGCTCCATAGTTCACTGAATGGCCGTCACGTTTTGTTCAACATTACAGGCCACTCGGCGGACTATGATTGGAAGGGCTTTGTCTGCGAAGCCTCCCTCGTTCACCTTGTAGAAGCAGCGATCCCCATCGTACGAGTGGGGTTGGCCTTGCTTGTGACTCCACCTATCCAGGCTTCCGACCCACAAAGGCGTTGGGCCTTCGAACTCAAGTCGAGGGTTAGGATTTGGTATCAGGGCTGCTTGAGGTAGGTTCTCGACTTCAGTTTCTGAGTCGGCCTCTTCAGAGAATTGTTCTGCGAAGTCATCGTCCAAGGGAATTTCATGATTTCTTCTAGCTCGGCCTCGAGCCATCCAACATTTCCTTGGTTGGGAAAGTACGAGCCACTTGGAAGATGAAATCTAGCCATGCTATCTACGTGAGGTGATGGTAAAGGGATAGTTAATAGGCATCGACTCTAATAATACTTACAATGTATTATAGCTACATGATTGATTCTTGGAGAGTGGATTCTTAGGTAAATTTCCGTTTAGGTCGTTATAGTATCCTAAAATACTCCTATAGTATTTTAACCCTTATGTTTGATTCTAGAATTCTTCAGGTATCTAGGTAAGTTTTAGGCTTGCTGCAACACCACAGTCACTCCCAAGCACAAGTTGGTCATGTCTCGATTGAATATAGTTGATCAGGCTATATTGATCCTAAACATGATTACATAACTGCCCAGGTTTAACCGAAATGTCCAACATCCAATTTCTTTTGTTTTGTTCTACTTATGAAAATGATTCAGGTACTTAGGTATACTTGTATAATTTTTATAAAAATACTTAAATTTTGAAAGCATACTTTTAGTTTAGAGCACTTAGGCCCCTTAGTGTTTATAGTTTTATACCATGTAAGGTTCGATATACATAGTTCACTATAAACAAGAGCTTTGATACCAATTTGTCACACCCCAAAACCGGAACGGCGGAATCGTTCTGGGGCGGAGCACGTCATACGTAGTAGCATAACAATTGTATCATAGAAAGCATAGTAAACACAACCAAACATTGAATACATATATGAAAAAGGTTTATATTGTCTTAATACATAGTTTTGTTCATGTAACATCCCAAATTTTGAGTCCAAAAATTTCTTTTTAATTAACTGATTATAAAAACATTCATAAGAAAACTACGTAACAATACATCATTTTGTAAATCAATGTATCATGTCTGAAAACCCAAATCATATGATATCAACATGTCAGAGTACAATCCCAGAATATCTCAAGTGCGGAATATCAATGTGTGTGTATGATGTGCTGCTACTGTGCCAGCTCCTTCCCCTTCGTTGAAGAGGTACCTGAAACCAAAATTGTAAACTGTAAGCACGAAGCTTAGTGAGTCCACCCGTCGTACCACATACCATACAATCACATAACATACATATACTGTCAGGCATATCTGGATGCCCGACCTACCCCTTCGGTCCTCTCAACCGGATATTGCCTAGCATACCTGTGTGTTGGCCTCCCTTTCGGTCCTCTCGACTGGATATTGACTAGCATATATGGGTGCTGGTCTCCCCTTCGTTCCTCTCGACCGTATACTGGGACTATTTCACCCGTTACTACTACCACATAACACATATCACATAATCTATCTAGCATGGTTGGGTATGACTACCCCTTCGGCCCTATCGATAGGTAATTTGGGGACTATCTCCCCTACTGTCACTAGCACATAGCATCATATCATACTAGCACATAAAGATATCAGGTAGTAGCAAACCTAGATAAATATCAGAAAGACAATCATCTAATCATACAAGTCCTACTGATGGGTCGGATTTGTGGTTGTAGACCCACCGCTACTGGAAGGTAACTCACCTCGTACGAGTAGCTGCTGATAATCTGTGCGGGAAACTTCTGTCTGTTGTTGCTTTAGAAATCCTCCGACTATAATCCCAACAAAACACTCAGTCAGAATCTGATATCTACTCTTAGGGTAAAATGACTATTTTACCCTTGACCAAGTCCAAGTTAAAGTCAACTTCCAATTGACCCGACTCGCCGAGTTGGGCCGTCAACTCGTCGAGTCCCTAACCCATTACTTGTCCTTATCTACGACTCTACTCATCGATTTTAGCCAGGACTTGACGAGTTCCCCTTCTATATGAACATCGAATGAACCTTCATCCGACTCGTCGAGTTGTATGAACAACTCGTCGAGTTCACCTTCATCTGATAAACAAGTCCAGTCCTTGACTCGTAGAGTTGTATGAACAACTCGTCGAGTTCATCTTCAACTATTAAGAGATTGCCTTGGACTCGTCGAGTCTGTTATAGCACTCGTCGAGTCCCATGAACTCCAGGTCGAAGGCTAAGTCCAATACGTTGGGTCACTCATTTGGACCCTCTAACACCCTTCTAACACTCAACTGGTTCCTTAAAACCCAAACAGAAAAGGGGAGTCAAACCTTGGACTCGCCGAGTCCAAAGAACAACTCGCCGAGTTGAGGTTGTCCAAGTCTCATTTCTCGATTTCTGATGTACAACACTTGTCCAGAAGATAGATCTGGGCTCCTACAATCGATCTAGCATGTAAAGTTACAAACATTATGTGCATGCATGGGACTTTGAGCTCCAAAAAGGTTCCAAAGAAGCTCTTAGGTTGCATGGAGCCTTCCATGGATGCAAAATCAACCCCTTCCTGCCTTGTGACCCCTCAAAGGTTCTAGATCTGAAGTTTAACCGCCAACCATGCTTGCAATCATGGTTGGTTTCCACATATTGCTTATAAAAGCACTAAATCTCCCCAAAAACGGATCTATCAAATGAACAAGCAAGGTATAGACTTTATAACTTCTGGAAGCTGCAAAGGAAGCACCAACTCAAACTCCTCTGGTCCTCCTTCGATCCTCTAAGCTTTTCCCTTCTTCCTTGACACCACAAAACACCAAGATCACTCAAATGCTCTTAAATCTCTCCACACACAGTTAGGGTTCGCTATGAAGGGTTTCTAGAAGCAATAGGGATGAATGGGGGTGGAATGAGATGATTAAATATTGTGCAAGCGCGCAAATTTGGGTTTTTTTCCAGTTAGAGTCTACTCGTCGATGCCGACTCGACGAGTCCAATACTTAAGTCCCATATCCCATCCCGCTCCTACTCGACGAGTTGGGCCTTCAACTCGCCGAGTCTCAGGCCAAAATGCAAAATACATAAATCAAAAAAATACATACCAGGAACTAGGTGCTACAAATCTCCCCCACTTATTTCAGACTTCGTCCTCGGAGTCTGCCGCTCGTTCCTGGAAAAGCTCTGGGTAATGCTCCTTCATCTCATCCACCGACTCCCAAGTCCACTCCGAGCCTTTCCGGTGCTTCCATTGCACCTTCACTAGTTCCACCCTCTTGTTCCTCAGATCTTTCGACTTCCAGTCGAGGATCGCCACTGTCCGCTCAATGTAGTTTAGGCTGTCATCGACCTGAATATCCTCTAAGGGTACTACTGCTGAGTCGTCCACCAGGCACTTTCATAGATGGGAGACGTGGAAAGTGTTGTGGATATAACTGAGTTCAGCTGGCAGATCCAGCCTATACGCCACCTTGCCCACCCGGGCGATAACCTTGAAAGGCCCAATGTACCTAGGGCCTAACTTGCCCCATTTCCCGAATTGGATGACGCCCTTCCATGGCGACACCTTCAGGAGAACCATATCCCCGACCTGAAACTCCTGGTCCAAACGGCTCTTGTCGGCATAACTCTTCTGCCGACTCTATGCAGTCTAAAGCCTGCTCTGAACCTACTGAATCATTTTTGTCGTCTTGAGCACCACTTCGATGCTCCCCATGTCCCTCTGGCCAATCTCACCCAACATATCAAGGTCCTGCACTTCCTCCCGTACAACATCTCGAAGGGAGGACGATTGATACTCGTATGATAGTTGTTGTTGTACGAGAACTCAGCCAATGGGAGGTAAGTGTCCCAGCTACCATCGAAGTCTAGCATGCACGCTCGTAGCATATCCTCCAGAGTCTGGATGGTCCGCTCGCTCTAACCATCCGTCTGTGGGTGAAAGGCGGTGCTAAAATACAGACGAGTACCCAACTCGTCGTGAAACTTCTTCCAAAACCTGGAAGTGAACCGGACATCTCTGTTTGAAATCACCGATACTGGTACCCCGTGCCGCACCACCATCTCCCTGATATAGATGTCGGCCAACTTTTCGGCCGAAATGCTCTCCTGAATCGGAATAAAATGGGCACTCTTGGTCAATCGATCGATGATGACCCAAATCGAATCCACTCCTCGCACGGTCATGGGAAGCTTTGTGATAAAATCCATAGTAATGTCTTCCCATTTCCACAATGGGTTATCCAACGACTGCATCTTGCCATGTGGCCTCTGGTGCTCGGCCTTGACCTTCCTGCAGGTCAAGCACCGCTCCACGTAACATGTTGCATCCCGCTTCATGCAGGGCCACCAATAGTCCAGACGAAGATCCCTATACATCTTCATCGCTCTGGGATGAATGGAGAATCGAGATTTGTGCGCCTCCTCCACCAGAAGCTGGCGCAACCCCCGTGGTACGGTACCCACACCCTGCGGTGGAGGGTCAAAAGCCCTCGGCGATCATAATTGAAGGAGGAAACCTGGCCTACAATCCGCTCACTCTTCCCATGTTCCTCCTTCATGGCCTCCTGCTGGGCCTCTCGAATCTGCTCCAACAGTGGAGTCACCACGGTCATCATGCAGATATCCCTGATCGGCTCTACCTTGCAGCTAAGCGCGTCTGCCACCACATTGGCCTTCCCCGTGTGGTAAAGGATCTCGCAATCATAATCCTTCACCACGTCTAACCACCGACGCTGCCTTATGTTTAGATTCGGCTGATCCATGAGGTACCTCAAACTCTTGTGGTCCGTGTAAATGGTACAATGGACCCCATAAAGGTAATGACGCAAAATCTTGAGGGCGAACACAACAGCTCCCAACTCCAAATCATGCATCGGGTAGTTCGCCTCGTGAGGCTTCAGCTGCCTCGAAGCGTAGGCGATGACATGCCCTCTCTGCATCAAAATCGCGCCCAAACCAGAAATAGACGTGTCGCAGTACACAACAAAATCCTCTACGCCCTCTGGTAGGGCTAAGATCGGCGCCTCGCACAATCTCTGTCTCAGTGTCTCAAACGCTGCCTGCTGCTCAGGCCCCCAGCAAAAGACTATGGCCTTCTTCGTTAGCCGCGTCAAGGGTACAACTATCTTGGAGAAATCCTGGATGAATCTCTGATAGTAACCGGCTAATCCCAACAAACTCAGAATCTCGGATGGAGGCTTCGGAACCTCCCATCTCATCATGGCCTCCGCCTTGGCCGGGTCCACCGATATCCCATTCTGGTTGACAAGGTGCCGGAGAAACTGCACCTCGCACAACTAGAATTCACACTTGGAGAACTTAGCATACAAGTTCTCCCTTCTCAAAGTCTCCAGGACCTCTCCCAGATGCTCCTCGTGCTCCTCTTATGTCCTGAAGTAAACCAAGATATCATCGATGAAAACTATCACGGACCGATCTAACATTAGTCTGCACACGCGGTTCATGAGATCCATGAACGCGGCAGGAGCATTAGTGAGCCCGAAAGGCGTCACCACGAACTCATAGTGGCCATAGCGCGTCTGGAACGCAGTCTTCTGTACACCCTCCTCTTTGATCCTCATCTGATGATATCTTGAACGCAAGTCAATCTTGGAGAACCAAGATGCTCCCTGTAGCTAGTCAAAGAGGTCATCAATCCTCGGAAGTGGGTAACGGTTCTTCACCGTGACCCTGTTTAGCTCCCAATAATCTATGCACACGAGATGCGACCCATCCTTCTTCTTAACAAACAGGATCGAGGCTCCCCAAGGCGAACTACTCGGCCTGATAAATCCTTTGTCTAGCAGCTCTTGCAGCTGTGTAGACAACTCCTGCATCTCAGGAGGAGCCAACCGATACAGTGCCTTGGCTATCGGAGCCGCACCAGGGACCAGGTCGATCCTGAACTCCACCTGTCGCTCCGGAGGTATCCCAGGAAGTTCCTCTGGGAATACATCTGCGTAGTCTCGCACCACCGGAACATCACTCAACGTCGCCTTACCCGCCTCCTGGGTATCCATGACATAGGCGACATATCCTGCTCAACCCTGCTAAAGGTAACACCTAGCCCTCGATGTCGAACATAAAGCTGGTCCTCGTTGTGGCCTCTCACCCTGAATCACCAGCTCTCCCCCACTTATGGTCAGTTGCCGATAATAACCTTGTTCACCAGCTCTCCCCCATTGGGGCTTAGCCAATCCATGCATATAATAACCTTGTTCCCCCGCAAAGGTATGGGAATCAAGTCTACCAGGTAGTGCTCCTTGAATAATCTTAGTACACAATCTCGAAATACTGCTGATGCTCGCACCGATTGATCATCGGCAATCTCTACCTCTAAAGGGCAATCCAACATGCCTGAAGGCTCAGAAAACCTCTTCCTGAGCGCAAGAGAAACAAAAGATCGAGTTGCACCTGAATCAAACAACACCTGTATCGGAATACCATTCACATGGAATGATCCTGTCACCACATCGGGTGCGGCGCGTGCCTCCTCGGTAGTCAACTAGAAGGCCCGAATCCTCACTACTGGGGCCTCAGACTTGCCCTACCGGCCATCAGTAATCCGCAGGGTCGGTGGAGCTGGCGCCTTTACTGGCATTGCTGCTGTCAACTGGGGGCAACTGGCCTTCTTCTGGCCCCTTTGGTTGTAGTCGAAACACAGTAACTTCGACGTCTAAATAGCATGTGGAGGGGCGGTACAGTCCTTGCTAAAATGCCCTAGCTTGCCGCACTTGTATCAGCCATACGCCCCCAACCTAAAAGCCCCCTCATGTGTCTTGCCGCATTTCCTGCAGTGGCCTCGGCTCTGTTGGCCTCTCGGCCCAACATATGATCCCTTGGGCTTCTTCCCGAAAGCCCCAACAACCTGTCCCTCCTCAGCCTTCCTCTTCTGGATGTGCTCTAGATCAGTCTCCCTCTCCCTTGCCCTGGCAATCATGGAATCCAGGGTAGGGAAAGCTGAAAAACTGACATGCTCCCGAATATCAGCTTGTAGCATGTCATGGTAGTGGGTCCTCCTCATGCCCTCGTCTCCTACATACTGTGTCACACCCTGAAACCCAGGGCGGAAACGTTCCGGGGAGGAGGTGACTTCATGTTAAGTATCACAACCAATATACATAGTAAGAGAAGTAAACACAAAAAATTACATTTCATAGATTTCATTACATCTGTTTGAAAGTAAAGTAATACAAGTTTTGTAGATACATAAGTTTAAACAAAAGAAAGACGTGACTTCCATACGCTCCATCTTCTGCAAAAGAACGTGGGATACCTGTCTAAGGAGAACCTGAGAATACAAGCGGTTTAAAAATCAGCATAAAGCTGGAGAATTCATAAGCGGTTTGTTTTATGAAAACGAATAAGATTCCTTTAGTTTTATGAAAAAGTGGTTATCCAAGAAAATCCCATATTTTTTTAAAAGTAATGTTTAGTTATCCGTTATGTTACACAATTCTGGTTATGAACAGTTGTTACCCCAGGAAAATCCTATATTTTTCCTAAAAGTTGGTTACCAATCCGAAATGTAATGTAAAAGATGTATACTGAAAACCTGATTATCCTTGTGAAGTGTATATTAGATTTAACACGTATATAAAACTATCAACATAATAATTTACTATATTCATTATTACTAACAAGTAAATCTTTGTTATCCAAATTGCGAGTTCCATAACCATACGATAGACTAGATATGGCAATAAGAAGTCCAAATCATTTTATGACTTTCGTCACCCTTGAACCTTTCGGTTCGGCTGTAGCTAGCAGCCAGGTGCAGGGTAGTCAGCCCCGTATAGATCTATACACTCAATTCACGCTCCCTATCTAAGAGATTTTGGTTATAGAAGCGGTCCTCCACTCGCGTATCTCTGTGGAGTGTTCTCCGAGAACGTGTCTCCAATTTATAGGAATAACAAATCTACATGTAATAATGCGGAAAATCCTGTTTAAATTCTATTTACAAAGACGACCCTCCACTCGCGTATCTCCGTGGAGTGTTACCGAGGACAAAACGAATGTACTAATCTAATTCTTTTAACAATAATGTTATTGAACAAATCATTTGTAAAATATGTAATCTAACATTATATAATAAGATATGAAATCGGTTTGTAAACTGATTCTGCAAGTCAAACAGTTGGTTAATACGGTTTCAATTGTTAAAAGCAAGTGGAATATGAAACATTTCAATTGAAATAATAAGTTTAAGCACAATATATTCTTGTACATTTTTCTTGTCTTCCCCTTTAAAAACATTGAAAAACACTAAAAAAGGGTAGGGGTATGAACTCACCGGACGAGGAATGTGTCGACTAGGATGCTAAACGTCGGATCAAGGCTTGAAAACATGCGAGGTTCCTATGTAATATTAAATGATACACAAATGTATCTAATTAGACTTTAAATCATTAATTAGATATGATTATACACACCAAGACGCGAAAACACTTCAAATCAAGTGTTTGGAGTGACCCGGGTGACATCTATGGACGTATATGGCTCAGATATGGAGTTTACTGTTCAAGAGTAAACTCCCAAGAGAGTTCACGACCCTAATGACCCACTCCCCATGAGTTTATGGCCGTAAACTCATGGTGGGGTGTTCTAGAGTGCTAAATGTCTTTATATCATTTTAGGGGTGATGCTAGATTTGTTTTCAAGGCATTGGAATGAAATTTGAGCATGATAGGGACTAATTGAGGAGTTTACGGCAGTAAACTATGATTTTACGACCATAAATTCTTATGTGCCATGACTTAATGTGTTTTGGGGGGTCCTAGATTAATCACATGTGATTCAACTCATTTTTTACAAGCCTAGGGGTGAATTTAGGGCACCATTTAACCCATTTATAGGAGTTTACGGCCCAGGAAGCCATTCTTCGGGGGTTTACGGCCGTGAACACCTAAGGGAATGGTTTTCATCAAGTTTAAGGCTTCTAATTCGGTTGTGGTTGTTTCTAGACTTTAATCCAAGGCTATTGGTGTGTTTAAATAGCATTTTAACACTTTAAATTGAGTTTACTACCCATGATATGGAGTTTACGGCCCAAGCATGTTCTTGGGCAGTAAACTCATGTTTACTCAGCAAGAGCTGAGTTTAAGGTGTTCTAAGTCCAATCCAATAAGTCCTTAAGCCATATCTAAGCTCCAATGGTGTTTTGGAAGGGTTTTAAGGCTCAAAAACCCCATTTGCATGTGTTCACGGCCTAAGACTGATCCAGGGCCGTAAACACATGTTTATGGTCCTATTCTATGATTTGAACACGAAATTGAAGGCTAAAGATGTTATACTAGGAGCTAGGATAGTTAACTTGGTGATTTGGAGCTTAAAATGAATGATTTTGGATCAAGAAGTTGGATTTGAGGAGAGAGGTTAGAGAGAGAGATAGATAGAGTGTGAAAAAGGCTTCAAATGAGGCTTAATCAACTTTATATATATGGTTCGGGTTTGGTACATGGTGGAATTCTACCTGATACTGACGTTAGACGAGGCTTTTGGTCTTACCCGATTAAGTTGTCGTAACCCGATATGGTTGGAACTAAAATTTTTCTAATTACTAGTTTGGGGTGTTTACTTGTGTTTATAACGTGTTTGGATACTTACGAGGTCAAAATAAAAGTCTTAAATTAATTGACCTAATCCAAAAACGAAATTGGAACAATTGGCTAAAGACGAGTTTTACGGACGGAACGGGTTACGACGATGGAACAACTTCGGGTTGTCACATTATACCCCCCGTTAGAGGGAATTTCGTCCCGAATTTCAAAGATAAAGATACAAGTTATGGAAAGGGGTGCGGATATATTTGCTTCATCAAATCCTTCACGTTCCCAAGCGATCTCAGGTTTCCGCATGACGTTCCAGCGAACCTTCACTATCGGGATACGCTTCATACGTTTGATTTCTCGGTCTATGATTCTCAATTTGTTCGTCCAGGAAGTTTAGGTATTTCGTTGTTCTCGGTCACATCAGGATGGATTTCTATGGTTTTATTAGATTGGTATTCATTAAGAATAGAAGCGCAAAATACAGGATGAACGTTGCTAAGTTCTGAAGGTACTCGGAGTTTGAAGGCTACGAGATCGATTCCTAACGAGGATCTCGAAGGGTCCAATGTACCTCGAGTTAAGTTTTCCGTGCTTTCCAAAGTGTATCATGTCTTCCCAGGGCGAGACCATTAACAGGACACGATCTCCAGCCTGGAATTTTAGAGGTTTACGTTGTATAACAGTGTAACTCTTCTATCGATCTCATGAAGCTTTCAATCATTCTCGGATCCAGATGATCTTCTCGATGGTTTCGCGGATGATTTCAGAACCAGTGAGGGTACTACCGGGGGATCGACTCTTGGATAACTGTGTGACTCCTACCTCGGGCCAACACAAGGGAATCTGTACTTTTGACTGTAGAGGGTTCCAAATGGTGCAGTTTGGATACTGGTGTGATAACTGTTGTTATACGAGGGCTCGATCAAAGGTAAAGGGGCATCCCAAGTTGCTCGGCAATTTATGACACGTCCTTCCAGTATGTCTTTCATGATTTGAATAACTTTCTCACTCTGTCCAATTGTATGAGGATGATAAGTTGTACTCATGTTTAGCTTTGTTCCGTGAGTTTTCTAAAGGGATTTGCCAAAACCTTGAGGTAAACCTGTTAACTCAACCGGAGATAACGGGCGCAGGTATACTATACAATCAGACTACATCTTGGATGTGGGTTCGCGTGAGTCTTTGCATCTTGAATGATTCTGTGATCAGAAGGAAGTGAGCGGATTTTTATCGAAGGATCGACAATTATCCCAAATGGTATCGTACTCACTCGGGAAAACTGAGTAACTTAATGATGAAATCCATGTTGGTTATTTACCATTCCCATTCGGGTATCTAGGCTGCTGGAGCAGTCTCGAGGGTTTCTGACTTGGCTTCTCAGGTCTGAGCGAGTAAACGGGGACAGATGGTCATTGCCAATGTCTTAGTCTTGCTATCTAAGTTTTCCTTTTGGCTAAGGGCACCTCATGTTTATGTCTTTCTGATCGAAGATATGCTATAATCTCTTATGGTCAGTGAAATTCGTGTACTTGGTTCCATAGAGATAATGTCTCTAATTCTTCAGTGCAGGAACTGTTGCTCCTAATTCCAAGTCGTGAGTTATGTAGTTATCTTCGTGTGCCTTTTGTTTGTCTCAAAGCGTGAACGACAAATTTTCCTTCTTGCCTAAGTACATAATCTAAACTTTGATTGGATGTACTGCAAAGGACAACGAAGTCCTCTGTTTCTTCTGGCATGGATAGGATAGTGTGATGCATAAGTCTTACTTCAATGTTTGGGATGATGTACCTCACTTTTTACTCCAACAAAAAGGATACACTTTTCTGTGTCAGAGTGGTTAAGGGTTTGGTGATTTTGGGAAAATTTTCTGAATGAGTTTGCAATAATAGCCGGAGAAACCCAAGAATTGACAGGTTTTCTATGGGTGTCTTCGGTGCCGAAAAATTTTCTATTGTTTCGATCTTAGAAGGATCCATGCGTATGTCTTCATCGCCTACTACATGACCAGGGGAAAATAGTTTGACCGAAGGGTACCACTACGAACTTATAGTGATCATATCGAGTCCTGAATACGGTCTTGGAAACATTATTCTCGTGAACTCATAGCTGATGGTGTCTTGACCTAAGGTCTATCTTCGAGGAGTAGCTGGCTCCCTGAAATTTATCGAAGAAGTTATCTATTCGTGAAAGAGGATATCGGTTTTGACGATCAACTCATTAAGCCGACTGGATAACTCCTGCATTTATGCTGGAGCAAAACGGTACGGAGATTTGGCTACGGGGGTAGTTCCAGGGATTAAGTTGATACGAGACTCGACTTGACGTTCGGGAGGAATTATCGAGGAGCTCTTCAGGAAGACATCAAGAATATTACAGTCTTCGGGGACACTCTTGAGCTTTTTAATTTCTTGCTTCTTGCTGATTACATGGAGTAGGAATACCTGACACCCCTTTCGCAGAAGCTTTCGAGCCTTGATGCTGGAAATGATGCGAAGATTTGAGCTATGCTTGTCACCATATATCATGAGGGTCTGGTCAGAGGGGAGATTGAGACGAATAGCTTTTTCATAACAAATTATATCAACACGATCGGGACTCAATCGATATATGCCAAGGATAACATCAAAGCTCTTTATTGAAACTGACGTTAGGTCAATGAGGAAAGAATGATTACTCAAGGTAAGGATACGACTTAGGGATAAGTCGTTAGTGCACTCATTCTCACCGGTAACCATCTTGATAGTAAATGTTTCAGTTGTTAGACAAGGACTATGTTTACGAAGATATTTGAGTGAATGACTAATAAAACTTTCTTGAAACTAGATTTGAAAAGGATGCGAGCATAAGAATTGTCGAGAAGAAATGTACCCGTGACGATGGTGGGATCAGCGGTTGCCTCCTCTTGCTTCATAGCTAAAACCATCTCGACGTTGTTGACGTTGTTGGTGGTTGCTGCTTTTGGGCAGTTTCGCTTGAAATGCCCGATTTCTCCACAACCATAACAGGCCTGATCGGTACTTGATCCGGAAGCTTGATTGATTAGTTGGGCTAGTGTTTTGCAACTTCGCGCGAGGTGACCCTCCTGGCCATAGTTTTTACAAAATTTCTTATGAAATGGGCCGGGGATGCGATGGTGGTAACTGCACCTATTGCACCAAGGGAGGTTACCAGCATACCTAGTGATAGGTGCTTGAGCTGTAGACGCAACAACAGGAGTAGTGACATCTTGAATTGCCACAGTTTCATGCCTCTTGGAGGGTCCTTGGGAACTCTGACCCTTTCGCTTTTTCCAGATAACCTTATTGCTCTCATCACACTCATTCTGATGCTCCTAAACATTTTCATGGTTTGGGGGGTAGGTGTTATATCCTGGTCCACCGAACCTGCCAGGGTACAATAGCGTCATTGTAGCCGTCACTGCGGCAGAAACAGCCAACTGGAACATCACAGGGTCGAATTGAGAAGGAGGTGGTGACGGAGGGTTGTTGTTCCTTGAACTGGGTCCTTTCTTTGGAGGCATTTCGATCTAAAATCATTAGGAAAAAGAGGATAGTAAATCCTCTTAATTAAATCAAAAGATATGAAACAAGGGATATCTCTTTATGACAGACATATAATTTTATTAAGCGATAAAGCAGGAATGAATTATCAAGGCAGATAAACTATCGCTAAAGGAATGATCGAGGGGCAACGCTTGAATGAGAATTTTCTACAACAAGTTGGATCTAGAAATACTCCCATAGTATTTCATGATTCACTGCGACGACAGCTCGTTGTTTGGGGTATTTGTGTAAGTTTTAGGCATGCTAAACACCATAGTCACTCCCAGGCACATGTTGGCCGTGTCTCGAATGACTATAGTTGATCAGGCTATATTGATCCTAGACACGACTACATAACTGCCAAGGTTTAACCGCAACATACAACACCCATTTACTTATGTTTTGTTCTACTTATAGTTACGAATCTCGACGGTTAGTTATACTTGTATGTTTTTGAAAATACTTATATTTTGAAGTATACTTTTAGTTCAGAGCACTTAGGCCACTTAATGTTTATAGTCTTATACCATGTAAAGTTTGGTATACTTAGTTCACTATAAACAAGGGCTCTGATACCAATATGTCACACCCTGAAACCCAGGGCAAAAACGTTCCGGGGCGGAGGTGACTTCATGTTAAGTATCACAACTATACATAGTAAGCGAAGTAAACACAAAACATTACATTACATAGATTTCATTACATCTGTTTGAAAGTAAAGAAATACAAGTTTTGTAGATACATAAGTTTAAACAAAAGAAAGACGTGAATTCCATACGCTCCGTCTTCTACAAAAGAACGTGGGATACCTTTCTAAGGAGAACCTGAGAATACAAGCGGTTTAAAAAGCAGCATAAAGCTGGTGAGTTCATAAGCGGTTTGTTTTATGAAAACGAATAATAATTCCTTTAGTTTTCTGAAAAAGTGGTTATCCAAGAAAATCCCATATTTTCTTAAAAGTAATGTTTAGTTATCCGTTATGTTACAAAATTCTGGTTATGAACAGTTGTTACCCCAGGAAAATCCTATATTTTTCCTAAAAGTTGGTTACCAATCCGAAATGTAATGTAAAAGATGTATACTGAAAACCTAATTATCCTTGTGAAGTGTATGTTAGATTTAACACGTATATAAAACTATCAACATAATAAACTAATTTCAAAGGTTATTAATTTACTATATTCATTATTACTAACAAGTAAATCTCTATTATCCAAATTGCGAGTTCCATAACCATACGATAGACTAGATATGGCAATAAGAAGTGCAAATCATTTTATGACTTTCGTCACCCTTGAACCTTTCGGTTCGGCTGTAGCTAGCAGCCAGGTGCGGGGTAGTCAGCCCCGTATAGATCTATACACTAAATTCACGCTCCCTATCTAAGAGATTCTGGTTACAGAAGTGGTCCTCCACTCGCGTATCTCTGTGGATTGTTCTCCGAGGACGTGTATCCAATTTATAGGAATAACAAATCTACATGTAATAATGCGGAAAATCCTGTTTAAATTCTATTTACAAAGACGACCCTCCACTCGCGTATCTCCGTGGAGTGTTACCGAGGACAAAACGAATGTACTAATCTAATTCTTTTAACAATAATGTTATTGAACAAATCATTTGTAAAATATGTAATCTAACATTATATAATAAGATATGAAATCAGTTTGTAAACTGATTCTGCAAGTCAAACAGTTGGTTAATACGGTTTCAATTGTTAAAAGCAAGTGGAATATGAAACATTTCAATTGAAATAATAAGTTTAAGCACAAGATATTCTTGTATTTTTCTTGTATTCCCCCTGAAAACATTGAAAAACATTGAAAAAGGGTAGGGGTATGAACTCACCGGACGAGGAATGTGTCGACTAGGATGCTAAACGTCGGATCAAGGCTTGAAAACGTGCGAGGTTCCTATATAATATTAAATGTTACACAAATGTATCTAATTAGACTTTAAATCATTAATTAGATATGATTATACACTCCAAGACGCGAAAACACTTCAAATCAAGTGTTTGGAGTGACCCGGGTGACATTAACCCATTTATAGGAGTTTACGGCCCAGGAAGCCATTCTTCGGGGGTTTACGGCCGTGAACACCTAAGGCAAGTGTTTTCATCAAGTTTAAGGCTTCTAATTCGATTGTGGTTGTTTCTAGACTTTAATCCAAGGCTATTGGTGTGTTTAAATGGCATTTTAACACTTTAAATTGAGTTTACTACCCATGATATGGAGTTTATGGCCCAAGCATGTTCTTGGGCAGTAAACTCATGTTTACTCCCCAAACATTGAGTTTAAGGTGTTCTAAGTCCAATCCAATAAGTCTTTAAGCCATATCTAAGCTCCAATGGTGTTTTGGAAGGGTTTTAAGGCTCAAAAACCCCATTTGCATGTGTTCACGGCCTAAGACTGATCCAAGGCCGTAAACACATGTTTATGGTCCTATTCTATGATTTGAACACGAAATTGAAGGCTAAAGATGTTATACTAGGAGCTAGGATAGTTAACTTGGTGATTTGGAGCTTGAAATGAATGATTTTGGATCAAGAAGTTGGATTTGAGGAGAGAAGTTAGAGAGAGAGAGAGAGAGTGAAAAAGGATTCAAATGAGGCTTAATCAACTTTATATATATTGTTCGGGTTTGGTACACGGTGGAATTCTACCCGATACTGACGTTAGACGAGGCTTTTGGTCTTACCCGATTAAGTTGTCGTAACCCGATATGGTTGGAACTAAAATTTTTCTAATTACTAGTTTGGGGTGTTTACTTGTGTTTATAACATGTTTGGATACTTACGAGGTCAAAATAAAAGTCTTAAATTAATTGACCTAATCCAAAAAAGAAATCGGAACAATTGGCTAAAGACGAGTTTTACGGACGGAACGGGTTATGGCGATGGAACAACTTCGGGTTGTCACATACTGGGGCACCAGTAACGCCCACTCCCGAAACTTGGCGGTGATCTCCGCCACAGTCTCTGTCGTCTGTCTCATGTCTAAGAAATCCCTAGCCAACTGTTGGAGCTCCACTGCAGGTGCAAACTTCGCTCTGAACCGAGTCACAAAGTCCGACCACGTTATAGCCTCAACAACCGAGGCTCCTAGAGAGTCACCAACCAACTCCCACTAATCTCTGGCCCTGTCCCTGAAGCACCCTGCTGCATATCTCACCTTCGAACCCTCGGGGCAGAAGCTGGTCAACTATGCATACTCAATGTCTGCAATCCATCGCATGGCAGCAATGGGGTCCTTCACCCCATGGAAATCCGGCGCGCCACTGCCCCAGAAGTCCTTAAAGGAAAATGTGCTTGATCCTGACTGGTTGGTCGCCATGTCACTCCTGAACGCCCTAAGGCGATCCTCCATCAGCTCGACAATCCCTTCCTTGATCGTCCCAAAGATAACCGGGGTTGTATCAAGGATGCCTCTAGTGATCTCGGACGCGATGAACTTGCTTAGCCTCTCATCCACTGGTTCGGAGCTTGAACCCAAACCCGGTCCCTCTCCTGAGTTGCCAACTACTGGCCTTGGACGTAGAACCATCATTCTTCTATACGTAATGATAACCGTTAGTGATACTGATACATCTAGAGGGATCACATCCATCACGAGCTCTGTGGTCTTGCCTCTACCTTCCTCGATTCAAGTACGGATCCTCTGCTTTCAGTAGTATGGGCCCATACTACCTTCCACATCTATACTACTCTCATCCTAGGCTTACCCTAAGGAAAATCTCTGACTCCACCCAAATCGGTCCTCAGCTGCTGAAGGCCTCCTTGTAATGCCAGTTAGCCATCACCTAAATACCATCACATGTAACGAGGCTCAGATAATCCTTCGAGTAAAAGACTCGTCCCTACAACGGTTAAACTCAAACGCGAGATGCGCAATACGGCTAAATCCAGCACTCTGAGATTATTCAACCTTAATCACATGTAACACGATGTACTCACCTAATGGCTAACTCCCATCATTCAGAGTCCCACAAAGCACAAAGCAAGCAACATTCTGACGCAGGAAACTACTCAAGCAAACCTGTCCTCATAACGAGAAACTGTACTAGCATACAATGCTAAGCTCATACTATCAGACATAACCTAAACAGGCTATCCTACTGCTGTCTACTCAATACTAGCATGCAATTCTCACAAGCTGAAAACACTTAAAGTAAGCACATAAGGCATTATTCGTAGATCCTTAGTCCTATTCTAGCATGTTGTTCCACTGAAGCTGATAAACATAACATAAACTTGTATGGGTACTTTGGGGAATACTTACTTGAGCTCGACCGATCGCACACATCACACACTTCGTTCTTTCTCAAAACTCCTTTAACTTATCCTTTAGAAAACCATTTTCCTGTAAAAGCTTTTAATCCCTCGATTTGAGTCCAGACACCCCCGAGGGTGTGTTCGAATCCCTCAAACTAGAGCTCTGATACCAACTTGTAACATCCCAAATTTCGAGTCCAAAAATTTCTTTTTAATTAACTGATTATAAAAACATTCATATGAAAACTATGTAACAATATATCATTTTGTAAATCAATGTATCATGTCTGAAAACCCAAATCATATGATATCAACATGTCAGAGTACAATCCCAGAATATCTCAAGTGCGGAAAATCAATACGTGTGTGTATGATGTGCTGCTACCGCGCCAACTATTTCCTCTTCGCTGAAGAGGTACCTAAAAGCAAAACTGTAAACTGTAAGCATGAAGCTTAGTGAGTTCCACCATCGTACCACATACCATACAATCACATAACATACATATACTGTCAGGCATATCTGGGTGCCCGACCTACCCCTTCGGTCCTCTCGACCGGATGCTTCCTAGCATACCTGGGTGTTGGCCTCTCTTTCGGTCCTCTCGACCGGATACTGAATAGCATATCAGGGTGCTGGCCTCCCTTCGGTCCTATCGACCGGATACTGACTAGCATATCTGGGTGCTGGTCTCCCCTTCGGTCCTCTTGACCGGATACTGGGTATGACTACCCCTTCGACCCTATCGATCGGTAATCTGGGGACTATATCCCTTACTGTCACTAGCACATAGCATCATATCATACTAGCACATAAACATATCAGGTGGTAGAAAACCTAGATGAATATCACAAAGACAATCATCTAATCATACAACTCCTACCGATGGGCCGGTTTTGTGGCCGTAGACCCACCGCTACTGGAAGGTAACTCACCTCGTACGAGTAGCTGCTGATAATCTGTGCGGGAAAACTCTGTCTGCTGCTGCTCCGGAAATCCTCCGGCTATAATCCCCACAAAACACTCAGTCAGAATCTGATATCTACTCTCAGGTTAAAATGACTATGTTACCCCAAACCAAGTCCAAGTAAAAGTCAACTTCCATTTGACCCGAATCGCCGAGTTGGGCCGTCAACTCGTCGAGTCCCTAACCCTTTATGCGTCCTTATCCACGACTCTACTCGTCGAGTTTAACAAGCACTCGATGAGTTCCCCTTCTATATGAACATCGAATGAACCTTCATACGACTTACCGAGTTGTATGAACAACTCGTCGAGTTCACCTTCTTCTGGAAACAAGTTATGTCCTTGACTCGCCGAGTTGTATGAACAACTCATCGAGTTCATCTTCAACTATTAGGAGATTGCCTTGGACTCGCCGAGTCTGTTTTAGCACTCGTCGATTCCCATGAACTCCAGGTCTAAGGCTAAGTCCAATACGTTGGGTCGTTCCTTTGGACCCTCTAACACCCTTCTAACACTCAACTGGGTTCCTTCGAACCCAAACAGAAAATGGGAGTCAAACCTTGGACCCGTCGAGTCCAAAGAACAACTCGCCGAGTTGAGGTTGTCCAAGTCTCGTCCAGAAGATAGATCTGGGCTCCTACAATCGATCTAGCACGTAAAGTTACAAACCTTACGTGCATGCATGGGACTTTGAGCTCCAAAAAGGTTCCAAATAAGCTCTTAGGTTACATGGAGCCTTCCATGGGTGCAAAAGCAACCCCTTCCTGCCTTGTGACCCCTCAAAGGTCCTAGATCCGAAGTTTGACCCCCAACCATGCTTGCAATCATGGTTGGTTTCCACATATGGCTTACAAAAGCCCTAAATATCCCCAAAAAGGGATCTAACAAATGAACAAGCAAGGTATAGACTTTATACCTTTTGGAAGCTGCAAAGGAAGCACCAACTTAAACTCCTCTGGTCCTCCTGCGATCCTCTAAGATTTTCCCTTCTTCCTTGACACCACAAAACACCAAGATCACTCAAAAGCTCTTAAATCTCTCCACACATAGTTAGGGTTCGCTATGAAGGGTTTCTGGAAGCAATAGGGATGAATGGGGGTGGAATGAGATGATTAAATACGGTGCAAGCCCTTAAATTAGGGTTTTGTCTAGTCAGAGTCTACTCTTCGAGTCTAGAAGCCGACTCGACGAGTCAAATAATTAAGTCCCGCATCGTATCCCGCTCCTACTCGACGAGTTGGGCCTTCAACTTGCCGAGTCCCAGGCCAAAATGCAAAATACTTAAATCAAAAAATACGTACCAGAAACTAGGTGCTACAGTTCATATCAAAAGTAAAGTAGAAAGAAGTGACTCAAACGCTCCGATTTCTCTAATTTCCTGAAAGTACCTGTCTACTTAATCCCTGAGAATGCAAGCAGTTTTAAAAGAATATCAACATAAAGTTGTTGAGTTCATAAGCATTTAGTTTTTGTGGAAAGTGTTCTTTGATCCTTTTGAAAAGTGATCCTCAAGAAAATCCCATATTTTCTTATGAAAATCATGTTTGAAACCCATTCCTTCCATGACATCCAGATTCGTATAGATACGTACAATCCAAGGATTCATGGAATGAATATGAATATCCATTAGTTCAATTGTTAAACCATCTATTTATGAAAATACCTTGTTATCCTGGGAAAATCGTATATTTTCCCTAAAAGTAGGTTGTTGGTTATCCGTTCTAAAATGAAGTGTAAAATTATCTACCATACTTATATTGTTAAACGTAGTTTCCTTTGAAAAACCCTGGTTACTCCCAATGAGTTATATTAGCCGTATTACATAAATAAAACTATTAAAAACGTGGTGAACTAAATCCTGAAGGTATTATTAATACCCTCTAGTAATCAATTGGTTATTACTCTGAGGTTAGTTCACTCGATCCATTATTACGTAAGTAAATTGCTGTTATCTATATTGTGAGTTTTATAACCATACATTAACTTGATATGACATGTATCGGGGCCAGTATCCTTTATGACTTTGTCACCCGTAGACCTGTCGGTCCCACTATAGCTAGCAGCGAGGTGCAGGATAGTCAGTCTTCTATAGATCTATACATAACAGTCACGTTCTCCCTACAAGAGATTCTGGTCAAAAGTGCTAGTCTTACACTCTGTTTCCGTGATGAGTGTTACCAAGGACGTGTCTCCAACTTAGACTAACAAATTTACAAGTAATAATGATGAAAATCCTTTTTGTAATTAACATGAATCCTTTATAAAATGATATCTTTTACTTCATGATTCATAAGTTCATTGCCTTAGTTTTGAAAACTGTTTCTGCGAGTTGATTTCTTAACCCATTTGGTAAAACTGTTTTCCATGTTCAAAGTATATTGAAAATATAATTATCTTAAACAAAATAATATATTTTGAGCCCAAGATTACTTGTGCTTTTGCTTTTATTCCCCCTGAAAATATGAAAAACTCGAAAAAGCGTAGGGGTATGAACTCACCTCGAACAAGGGGTTTGATTGAAGGATCGACACGGAGGCTGAGTGTCAAGTGAAACCTTGAACACGATTTGATCCTAATTAACATGTAATGACACATAAAGGAGTAAAATGAAGGTATTTCGCTACTAGATATGCTAGGAAACCACTCTAGGGACTTGGGAGCACTCGAACTAAGTGTTAGAACCTTAAAGGATTGAGTGGGGTAGCTGTACGGCCACCTTAAAGGTGTGTGCGGCCATGGGTGTGTGGCCAAGGAGGTATGTATCCGTACACTCATGATAGAAAGTATATTTGAGGTGTTTTCAAGGTTCATACTTGCATCCATGAAGTGTTCTAGGTCCTTACTTAGTTGTAGTGCAAGTTAAGGGTCATAGAAGTGGGTTTGCGGTCCTAAGGTGCGTGTGTGTGGTCGCACAAAGTAGTGTGTCGCTGCAAAAAGGTGTGTGCGGCCGTACACAGGTGTGTGCAGTCGTACTCCCTTCATGTTTGTGTCTAAAATGTAGACTATAAGGTGCAACAAGGCTAGGGTCATGTCCAACTCAAAGATAGGGGTCAAACTCTCACTTTGGAGAGCCTTTAAGGAGTCTACGACCCACCTTATGAAGGTGTACGGCCGTACTCTCTTCAAGACATGAAGAACATGATGAATCTTGTAGCATCCACGCTTAGATAGATTGGTCTTTCAAGGATATCAAGTTAGAGTATGAATTACTCATGTTCTTGAAGCTTCGAAGGGTTCGCGGTTGAAGATGCTTCAGAGAAATGGTGTGGTGTGCTGCCAAGGAGTGAAAGGAATGAAAGGAAAGGGGGGTCTACCCTTTATATAAGGGTGGGTGTGCGGCCGCACACCCACGTGTACGGCCGTACACTCCTCCTAAAGGTGTGTATGGCCCGGTTTTGTCACTATACGACTTCTTGACTCATTCCTAACCTCAATCGGTTGTACTCAAGCTTAAACGCTTAAATGAACCCTTAAACAGTGTTAGAAGACAACAGATACGGGTTTAACATTGTTTAAGTTGACTAGGTGTACAAGATGATAGTTCCTGGTTGTCACATCGATGACCTGGCTTGATCCCCGAGACACGTGATCTGCTGAACCATGTCAGGGAGGGCCCTGTCTACCTGACCTCCATGACTAAGTTTATAGAAACCTCGTTCCATCTCATATGGGGAACACTAGTGTTGCTGTCTGCTCCACCTCTCTAGATCCTCCGCCCAACGGGGCGTGGGCCCTGGTAACCCTGTCGATGTGTGGGAACACGGGCGACATAGGGAGGGTTAATGACTTTGGACTTTGCGTCTGATTCCTCCTCTAACTCTTCCTCATCTTCTTCCTCCTCCGGATCCTGTTTGGGGTCTTCCTCCACCATCTACTCAGGATCCTCTTCGAGATGCTTCTCGATCCAACCATTATTTCCCTGGTTAGGGAAATAGGGGTCTCCAGGCATATGGAATCCTATCATGACATCTGCGCAATAATAGAGATATGAGAAATACATAAATGGTTTAAGTGTATGATTTTGTAGTATTCTAAAATACCCCTATAGTATTTTAAACATTATGTTTGATTCTAGAGTTTCTTTGTATATAGTATTGGTATGTATTAGATTCGTTGTTCGCCATGACCATTCCTGAACGCATGTTCGTCATATCTCGTATAAATATAGTTGATCAAGCAATATTTATCCCAGATACAATTACATGACTATCTCGGCTTAATCGTACTGTTCAACTCATCTTTTTATTTTTGTGTTGTTCTTGTTATGACACTGATCTAGTATGTATGCACTTATACTTTTATAAAAATATCATTATATTTTAAAAGTATATCTTTTTAGGCTGAGTGTTTTAGCCCCATTGTATTTATAGCTGTATATCTTACATGGTTTGATATAATTAGTTCACTATAAGCAATTCTACGATACCAATCTGTCACACCCCCAAACCAGAACGGCGGAAACGTCTGAGGATAGATGACTTCATGTATAGTATCATAACATAATCAATAATAGTGATCAATTCCATACAACCATCATATTGATAATTAAGAAGTTTACATTGTACTCAAAACATTGTTTACTTGATATCAAACACATATGTCAAAAGTAAATAACGTAACGTTGTGACTCCCCAGCCGCAAAACCCTTTTGGTTACCTGTTTACTAATTTCGTGAGAATACAAGTGGTTTTGAAAAAGTGTCAACAATTAAGTTGGTGAATTCATAAGATTTTTGTGTGTGAAAAATCTGCAAATTTTCCTTGTAAAAATGTTAGTGTGTGCTTACAGAAAATCCATTATTTTCTTTAAAAATGAGTTGTAGGTCTTAAACCCAAATTCCAAAAATGTAAGTGATGTTGAATGGAAAATAGTATTATGTAGTTTTATCATTATATAAAACTGATTGAATGTATGTTAGCCCCGTAAAACAAATGTATTGTTAATACCCCAAGTGAGTTATTATAACCATGCTAACAACTAGTTGGCCTGCTACGACGTTCTTCAGGCGTCATAATGTTAGAAAATTTTCACCCTAGACCTGCCGGACTAACTGTAGCTAACAGATTAGGTGCGGGGTTGTCACTCCCGTAAATATCTATACACAAGTGTCACGCTCTCTTACCCAGACTCTGGTTATCATTCAGGAAATTTAGTATGTACTTAAGTAGGTACGGTGAAGGCTATGTCTCATAAAATTGTATTAATAGGTTTACGTATAGTGTAATGAAAACCATTTTTGCAAATGAAACTATTACCCTTCCATAGTGGTTACATAGTGTAAAACTAATTTTACCATTAAATAATTATATGGTTCGTGCAAAATGATAAAGTAGTATTTGTGACCTCCAAACTATACCAATTATAGTTTATTATGAATGTTTTGTTAAATCCACTTATATAAACATTTATATATAAATACATATAAACTTTCATGTCTAGATGTTTTAAAAGATTATATCATATAAACTTACATCAAACATAAGTATGAGAATAATTGGTATGAAAAAGTCAATTTCTAGTTTTTGCCCCTTTTTAATGATATTTATCGGTAACTAGAAAAATATATCTTTGTAAAACTAATTTTTACCCTTTTTGGGGTTTTTAACTCAAAATAACTTCATATGTTTTAAAACCATATATTTTTAGTTAAAACCCACAAAATGATGTCAAAAACTTGTTATGACCACTTTTGTTTAAAAGTCTATTTTTACATAAAATGATAGATTTTTGAGTTTTCTTTTTGTAAAGCTAACTCCTTGATATTTTTCTCTAGTTTTAAAATACATAACCAAAACAACATATTTTGGGTTATATCCTAAAAAATGCTGAAATAACTAGAATATAACCATTTTTGCTAGAAAATCCATATTTTGTCCATAAAAATCTTAATCCTTGTAGTTTTGTAGTTTTAACCTTTTCTAAAGAGCATATAACATAGTTTATGTTTGTTTTTCTTAGTTTTGTATCACTAACTAGTATACCACAAATAAATGTTCTACAAACAAGAAATAACCACATTTCATGAAGAATAATGCTTTATACGCAACTTAGAAATGAAACATGCAAACATTTGTGTTATAAATCAGACTTTTCTTGTATTCCCTCATAAAACATGAAAAACTCGAAAATATGGGGATATGAACTCACCTTGAGTGTGTTTGTGGTTGGATAAAGAGGTGATGGTGAAGATCCTCAAGCTTAGAACACTTGAAGTTGGTTAAAGAACTCTTTGATGATGGTATTATGCTACGGGTTTTAACACATGATAATGTGTGTAAATGAGATGAAACTAGTATGAAAATGTGTAGAAACACTAGATTAACAAAAATCCTAAGAACCAACTTGGAGGTATTGATCTTTGGAATACTTGGACTTGTTCTTGAGAGAAAGTTGAAGAATGAAGATGATGAGGGTGAGGGAGACCCCTCTCGGTCAAACCATTAATGGGGAGGGGGGGGGGGGGTTGGCGGTGGGGTGGGGTGAGATGATGTTTGAATTATTATATGTTCAGTAAAGGTCTTGATACATGTTGGGTAATATTTTTTTGTTGGGAAAAGATGTAACACTCATGTCACTAAGTCAACTCTTTCTTTTTTATAAAAATGTTGGACTTTTATAAAAAAAAATGCTAATTTTTATAAAAACTGTGGCATAAAAGTGTATAACTACTTAATTTAAATCATAAAAATTCCAATTATAAAAAGGGATCATTATCAATAAAGATAATATCCTAATGTGTTCAAAATATTATTTATGCCAAAATAATATATGTTGGAATTATCGAAATTAATATTGTAAATCAAAAATAGGATTTTTATTCAGTAATCGGCAAATAGAAAGGTATTTCATACTAATATTCGGAAATTTTACATTAGGGAACATCAAAATTCACCTAAAATTTAAATACGGGTTGAGTTGACTTGTTGACTTGTGTTGGATCCAAAATCGGTAACTGTCACATCATCCCCATGTTAGAAGAAATTTCGTCCCGAAATGAGTACTAGAGTGGGTACTCATGAGCTAGGGATGAGATGTGGGTACTTCTGTTTCATTTGGTCCTCTCGTTCCTAGGTGAATTCAAGCACTTGCTTGGCGTTCCAACGAACCTTCACTATGGGTATGCGACTTTGGTTTGTCCTTTTGACCTCCATGTCCATGATTTCCACAAATTCCTCTACGAAGTGTAGACTCTCGTTTACCTAGATTTCATCGAGTGGGATTACAAGAGTCTCATCGGACAGACACTTCTTTAGGTTGGACACGTGGAAGGTGGGGTCTATGTTATTGAGTTCTTGTGGTAGTCGAAGTTTGTGAGCCATCGAGAAGATTCTGGAAAGGATCTCGAATGGTCTGATATACCTAGGATTCAGTTTCTCACATTTTCCAAAACGTATCATTCCCTTCTAGGGTGGGAACTTCAACAAAATGCGATCACTAACCTGGAAGTCCAAGGGTTTGCAATGCTTATTTGTGTAAATCTTTTGTCGATCCCGAGATGCCTTTAATCGTTCACGGATCTGAACAATCTTCTCCGTAGTTTCCCGTATGATCTCAGGGCCGGTGAGTGTGCTATTTGACACCTGTCCTCTTGCTAGCTGTGTGTCACTCACCTCAGCCCAACACATAGGTGATCTGCACTTATGCCCATAGAGGACTTCGAATGGAGCAACCTTAATGCTAGTGTGATAACTGTTACTATATAAGAATTCGATGAGCGGTAAATGGGGTGAGGTGATGTTTGCATTGTTATATGTTGAGTAAAGGTCTTGATACATGTTTGGTGATATTTTTTTTTTGTTGGGAAAAGATGTAACATTCATGTCACTATGTCAACTCTTTCTTTTTTATAAAAGTGTTGGACTTTTATAAAAAAGAATGTTAATTTTTATAAAAATTGTGGGATAAAAATGTATAACTACTTAATTTGAATCATAAAAATTCAAATTATTAAAAAGGGATCATCATCAACAAAGATAATAGCGTAATATGTTCAAAATATTATTTATGCCAAAATTATATATGTTGGAATTATCAAAATTAACATAAATCCAAAATATTATTTTTATTGAATAATCGGCAAATAGAGAGGTATTTCATATTAATATTTGGAAATTTTACTTTAGGGAACATCAAAAATCACCTAAAATTTTAATATGGTTTGAGT
Organism: Lactuca serriola; assembly: GCF_051521515.1. Taxonomy (NCBI): domain Eukaryota; kingdom Viridiplantae; phylum Streptophyta; class Magnoliopsida; order Asterales; family Asteraceae; genus Lactuca; species Lactuca serriola. The sequence continues at coordinate 119,895,489 of NC_136413.1, forward strand.
TGACTTTCGTTGATTTGTCGACTTTTGTTGACTTGTTTGACTTCTATTGAAAGCAAAATCGGTAGATGTCACACCACCCAAGTTGGGCTTTAAGAAAAAATCGTTAACATAATTTCTAAAAGTAGACCAAAATTTACCAAGATGGCGTAAAATTTCTTCCTTGCATGTCCATCATTGAGAAAAAACTGATGCATGAATAGTAAGTTATATCTTAGTAAACTGAAATGTTAGTAAATTATAGAGTGATTAAGATTTGGTTATTTAACTCAAGGGTAGGTGTGTACGATTGTTATTTTAACTCGATAGGTATTTTTTATATAGGTGCTTATTATTAGTTTAATTGGATAAACCTTTTTGGTTTCGTAATTTAAGTTATAACGAGTTGATAAGTCATTTTAATTGTATTAGCATATATATATATATATATATATATATATATATATATATATATATATATATATATATATATATATATATATATATATATATATATATATATACACGTTAATCATGTCCTTTTTTGGTGTGAGGGTATTTGGAAAAGGGTTATGTTTAAGGTAAAAATGTCTTATAAATTAGGTTTATGAGTTATATAGTAAGCATGTCGATTTTGATCATTTTACATATATACGATAAACACATTTTGAAAAAAAAAAAGGAGCTAATCAAATTATAGGTTTTTGCTAGAACATAAGTTACTAATTCAAAAAAAATTGTATTTTTTTTTCTAACACAAAATGGTTTTTCGGAACGAAAAATGATGAAACTAAAATGGTGTTTTTTAGAGGACTATTGGAGTTCATCTAATATGTTATGAAATATAAATTTGGTAGAATTAATGTTAAAGACAATGCATCTGAATTCAAATATTGTATTCATGCATGTCTACCTTTGTTTTCCCATAACTTGTCCTTCACTTCAATTGAGACGCTCTTATATTCTATGTACATCAGTCCGACATGTCTCCGAAAAATATCACCAATAAAGCTTGATATAAGGATGCATTATTACTAGAAAATTTACCCGTGTGATGAAAATTGACCTTCCGCTTTTTGGCTCCAGATCTATCGCATTCGTCTTGATGTTTTGGTAATCTAGTGAGCCTTCTAACCATTCTTATTGCATTTTGTTATACCAAAACAAATAAAACAATACATGTAAGTAATATATAATCTACATTCATAAGATGTGAAACTAATTTAATTACCAACCATTATCATCCTAAAAAATAATGTAATCACTTTCAACATTGGACGATGAATCATTTTCGCATGTTTTTGGATCAAGATCGATATAAATCATCTTCGTTTCCATGGTTACCGAATTACATTCCTTGTTGACGTCAATGATTAGTAGAAATATGAGTTGAATATCGAAAAATTATATGGTTGCTCGAAACCAAAATAATGAAGATGATAATGAAACAATAAATTGTTTTAAGACTTTATCAATTATGTTAGTTGAATTTTTTTTAACCCGGAGAATATTACAAATGGAGTTGAAATTTTGGGAAATTTGGAAACTTATTTTTTGGGATTTGGAGAAATTAAAAATTAAGGATTGAGTTTCAAGTAAATATAAAATATTTTAGGTAACAAGATAACATATTACATATTACATATAATTAATATTTTCGTAGATGTTATATATTTATAATAAATAAAGAGGAAATTTAAATATTATAAAACATGGAGTATATTATGAATGGAGTCTTTCATAAGCTCATTTCTAATTAATATATACTTGTGGTAATATGATTTAATTAATCCTGAAGTATATTAAGCAGGAAGTCTTTCATAACCTCATTTTCTAATTAATATATAGATCCGTGGGGTTATCACTTATAACTCTAGTGTTATAGACTAAGACACGACTTACTTTGATTATGTTCTCAGCTTCGGGACCATGGTATCAGTGTGTGACTATTTATGGGGAATGGATATTGATCCTTAGGGGTATTGGTCATCAATCCAGTGTTATGGGTAAGACATGGATTTTCTGTCATGTCGTGTTCGTGTTACATAAATTGTTGTCATGTCATGTTGTGTCGTGTCAATAAAAAACATGACACAATGAGCCGATTCACCAACCCTAAGCTATGGAGCCTTGGGAGTATTAGTCATGATTCCGGTGTTATGGGGGAAACAAATCTTTCTTTTCTTATGTTTCCAACTAGGGGACCATCATATCTGTAAACATATGTTTATGGGTCATGAATGTGGATCCTTACGGGTATTAGGAATTACTCTAGTGTCATGGTCCAAGACACAACTAGATTTTCTTAAGTTCTCAGCTAAGGGATCACGATATCAGTATGTGGATATTTTTGGTTCTTGGATGTAAACCCTTGTGGGCATCGGTCTTTAATGTCATAGGCTAAGGAAAAACTCGTTTTTCATAAGTATTTAGCAAAGGGAACATGGGATCACTATGTGGCACTTTGTAGAACATTGATATGGATCCTTTTAGGTATCGGTCATCAATCTAATGTCATAGGTCGAGACACGAATTGCTTTTCTAACTTTCTCAACCATTTGACCAAGGTATCAACGCATAAATCATTGTGGATCATGTATAATGTGCATCTGTGGGGGTATCGATCATCACTCTAGTGTCATGTGCTGAGACGCGACTCGCTTTTATTTAACTCTCAAGCACGAGACCATGGGATCAATGTGCGACTATTTTTCGTGTTCAAGTATATGGAGTCTTAGGGGTATCAGTTGTCACTTTAGTTTTTTGATGTTCTGAGACACAACTCGCTTTTCTTATGTTACTGATACAAGGGGACCCTGGTATTAGTGTGCATCTATTACGTTCGACTTCGACACCAAAGTGCATTCGACCTTCAAATAGAATTATGGTATTCAATTCAAGCATACTTCAGAATAGCTTATGTAGTTGGTATTTCTAATGCCCGACGATCATAAGTTTTTTCTACATTTAGTGGTTACTAGAAACATCCAGTTGCACTCGTGATTTTTTTTCTATGTAGTTGACAATCTTGTTTTTCTTAATTTGTAGTTATAGGGCTTTCCGAGACATAGCATCCAATGATGTTGCTTATCAACGTGTTTTGCTCGACATTTTGCAAACAATTTCATTAGAGTGATATGCATCAAGTCAATACTTTAACTCATTCGTGCTAAGATGTTTGGTGATAGAGAATGCTAAAGTCATATTTTTGGATGGAATAGTATGATTATACATGAACGCTATATATATATATATATATATATATATATATATATATATATATATATATATATATATATATATATATATATATATATATATATATATATATATATATATATATATATATATATATATTTGATAACTTGATCTAAATCATAATGTCTAACTCCCTTAACACATACAATATTTCATTTTTAAAGCATTGGATTTTTAATTCGACTCCTTGGAGTTTGCATGCCAAAGGGAAAATCTGGAGGCCACTTTTGTTCATCGGATGATTATCACAACGAACATTCCCATCCCAAAAACATGGTATAGAAAATTTGAGTGCAAGTCATTGTCCTGACTTTCATTCTTGTAGAATAATTTTTTTTGCTTGGTTTCATGCACGCTTTATCAATTATAATTTCAAATATAACTTCATATTTGTTTTTGATTGCCTGATAATAGGCCGTAATTTAGGCCATTTAGAAAATTAAGGATTATAGTAATAATGATAATGAAATTTCATTCGTTGTTAACGTCAATCATTAGTAGAAATACGAGCTGAATATTGAAAAATTATATCGCTTATGGAAACCAAAATAATGAAGATGATAATGAAACAGAAAATTGTTTAAAGACTTTATCACTTATGTAAATTTGATTTTTTTTTTTTATTCCGGAGTATCTTAGGAATGGAGTTGAAATTTTGGGAAATTTTGAAACTTCTTTTCTGGGATTTGGAGAAATTTAAACTTAACGATTGAAACTTATTTTTTGGGATCATGAGTCATATTTACGGTTCCAAAAAAAAAAAAAGAATGAAAAAAACATATTACATATAATTAATATTTTCGTAGATGTTATATATTTATAAGAAATTGAGAGGGAATTTAAATATTATAAAACATAGAGTATATTATGAAGGGAGTCTTTCATAAGCTCATTTCTAATTAATATATAGGGGTGATAATATAATATAATTAAACCTGAACTATATTAAGGAGGAAGTCTTTGATAAGCTCCTTTTCTAAATAATATATAGTATAATTAATATAGGTTTGTTTTTTAAGCTATATGATGGTAACGCCAGTGGTAATCTGTAATGATATAGTGGTGGTGCATTGGTGATGGCGGGTGATGGCGATGGTGGTAGTTGTGTTGATGGTGGTGGCATTGGTTGTGGTCGGTGGTGGGTTTTGGCATTGTGTTGGCGGTTGTAATGTAGTAAATAGCGAATATGGTAGTGGGTGGGTGGTAGTGTTGGAACCTAAAAGTGAAACACTAGCAATCCTAAATGTTTTTATCAATTCTGAAGTCAAGCTATAGACCCGAAGTGCTCCGGAATTCATGTGTGTCCAAACCTGAAGTCAAGTTGGTGAAAAGAAGAATGAGAGTGAAGGCATTCCGGAATGGATTTTGTGTCTGGAATGTTCGTTGTTCCGGAATACATGCTTTGTCTTGATGCACTTAATGTATTTGTCTTTTGTTTGATATAACTAGTCATAGGACTTAATCTTTTGTCAACATGGATATTCAGAGTGTCAGATGTAACTCTTTTATCCAGTCCTATGTATGTAATTGGTTAGTACCATGTACTTCATTTTCATGTTTATAGGAGCATTCAATGTTAAACCAAATGACAGATCATTCAATCTCTTTAAGATCAGATTATAGTTGGATTGAAATTACCTTGGTATTTCAACCATTTATGTGTTAATGATAAAAGTTCTTCTATATACCACTTTTGCTTAATGATGTCTTAACTTCAATGGCTGCTTCTAATACTCAACAAATGATTTCAATGCAAATCTCAAATAGCGTGGGTGGCCCTACACGTGCCCCATTGCTAGTTGTGGAAGAATATGATCACTTGAAAGTTATAATGGAAAGATTTTTATTAGCTAAAGAGAAAGGTGAAGGTATTTGGAGATCCGTCATCGAAGGCCCTCATGTTCCTGTAAGAACAACTGTAAGAGATGTCGCTGCTCAGCTTATGGGTCAATATGAGACTCGTCCAGCTCTTCTGATAGCTGATGATATTGAGAAGTTGCATGCTGATCAAGTTACCATCTCTGAAATGGTGTTTGGTGTTCCTCCTTCACTCTTTGAACACATTAAGTTGTGCAAATCAGCAAAAGAAATTTGGGACACTCTCCAAGATACGATAGAAGGTTCGGAAAACATGAAAGACAAGCGTCTTACTTTGGTTGTCAATGACTTTGACACCTTCACTACCACTCCTGGTGAATCAATGGCCATAACCTCTAACCGATACCGAATCGTAGTCAACAACATGGCTGCGCATGGGATTGTCCGAACTCTCTTGGAGTACAATCTCAAGTTCATTAACAGCCTCGGTAAAGGATGGGGAAATGTGAAATATTGTCTCCAAAGTAGTGACTCCTTGAAAAATTTAAAGCTTTATCAACTTTTTGATGAACTTCAAGGACACAAATCTAATGTTGCTCAGACCATAAGGGGACTCTACAGAGGTCCTCTTGCTCTTGTCAGTTCCTATGAACCAACCATTCCGAATCCTTCCACCTCAGACCCTTTCAAACCCATTGTTCCATCTGTTCAAACTTACTTACCTGTCTTACCCACACAAAATTATCCTGTTGATGATTCCGAAGCCATAGATTCTAAACTCCGTTTCCAACAGGAATTTGCTCTACTCTCCATGAAATACAAACGTCCTTTCAATCCATCTTACAAACCATACCAAAATTGATTCCATGCTCCTCACCAAAATAGTCCCCAACCCTACTCTCCTCTAGAATCTCAACCAACTTCGAAAAATCCTCCCTCATACAAACCGAACATCTTAAAACCAAACTCTACTTTGGAACCACTGCAGAATCCAAAATCCGACAAGACAAAAATAGTGTGCCACAAGTGTGGACATGCAAACCACTTTGCAAAAGATTGTTTGGCTGAAGCTTCGCAAAAACCAAAAATCAAGGACTCTGCATTCTACGCCTGAAGAGCTCCAGAGATGGCTGAAAGTGTAAAAAACCTTTGTAACATGGTGACTGGAAGAAACATGTGCTTGATGCCAAGACAAATTGTTGAATGTGATGAAAGCTATTGGTCCTCTAGGTCAGAAGACGAAGATGATGTTGCTGAACCACACTACTGCTACATAGCCACCAACGATCCACCTGGTCGAAGCATCATTCAGCAGGTAAAATCTATGATTACTGATAATAATTTTGATTTGTCTCTTTGTGATCCTTACCTAACCCAGATCCAAACAGATATGAGAACCCTTTATAAAGCCTATGAGTCCCCCATATAAGCTAGTGAGAAGAAGGAGTGTGAATTAAATCAGCTTAGGTTACGTTTTAAGGATAAGAAGTAGAAAATCGAGTCTCTAGAGCATGAGCTTGGAATGTCAAAAGATGAATGTATCATTTTAAAAGACAAATGTCAAATTACCTATTCTGAAATAAACATTTTAATTTCTGATTTCGAACGCATCAATACAAAATAGATGCCTTGCATAATTCCATTGACATACTTGAAGCGAATCAACAAATGACTCATAACTTTTGTCATCCGTGATCAAAAGCTCCTAGTCTCGGTAGTGAGTTTCTGAAACCAATAGCTACTCCCTTGAACGAATTGCAAAATCTGACCTTAATGGGAGATGTTCCGAACCATCAATATTCGGACGTACATGTCTCTCCCTTTTCATCCCTTCTTGAGAATAATGACAAGTTCGCATCATTGATTCTTGAGTTTCAACCTATAGTTGTTAAAAGTCCCGATTCCATGCAATTTCTGCCTCTGATAAACATGGACCTGAATTAGACCTCTATTACTCAAAAGTATGTTGTTCAAAATCCGAACCTCAGTCCTCCTAACAACTGTGTTGTTGAGGAAATTTTTCCGGGATCAACTTCGTCTAAACCATTAGAGTATGTTTGGGCATCCCTAGATAGTGAAGTCGATGAGACAATCTCATGTGATTCTGAACCACAGGTAATTTCAAAAACAAATATGGTTCCCATTAAGCCCGTATTCAACAATCCTTCAGTAGGACAGACATCGAAATCCTCGTTTGAATCCAAAAGAAAGTCAAGGTTGAATAAGAAGGATATAGTAGACCCTAATGTGGAAGCTCGAAATGCTCACAAAAAGGAAGTTAAGACTAGACAAAATTCAAGATTCCTTGAGAACTCCAAAAAGAGTGTATCTCGGAATTCTCACTCATCAACCCATAGTCAAAACTCCTTTCTTCCCAATAAGATACTAAAATCCTCCTAGTCCCGTGGAACAAAAGAAGGGAGCTAGTTCCACTCAGAAAAAGTGAAAAGTAAACCCCACATTTGTCTGAAACATCTCTTCTCGGATCTCTTCATCTGTTTTTATTGCAAAATCTGATGGCTCAACTTTTAGACCTCAACTTTCACAATCCAATGTGTCATCAAACAAACAACAACATGTCAACAAAACAAATTTTGTAAAGTCTCCAAAACAAAACATTGTTTGGAAAATAAAAAAGTCCATGACTCAGAATAAGAAAGTGACTTCCACTGCATCGGAAACACCAGGTCCGAAGAAATCCATTCCGAACCCTCAAGTGATCGAATATGACTACTGGATAAATGAAAAGACATTAACCTTCTGTCTGTTTCCTAAGAACTCAAAAGACATTTCCAGGAACACAAAGTTGTTCCAAAGTCACAATATAAGTCCAAAGCCCATGCATATGTCCCTAAACCTAACTCGGAGCCTAAAAACTCCACCACTCACTAATTTTGCAGGCACTTTATGCTTTGGAGAAAGAAAGAATATGGTATATTGATAGTGCTTGCTTCATGCACATGACGGGGCAGAAAGACTTTCTGCGAGATCTCAAGCTTTCTCCAAATGTTATTTACGTGACGTATGGAAACAACTCCAATTATCAAATTCATGGTTATGGAATTCTCAACAATGGAAATTTCTCTATCTCAAATGTGGCTTATGTAGCTGATCTGAAACATAATTTGATAAGTGTTGCTCAACTCACTGATTCAAATCGACGTGTTGAATATTGCAAGAAGCACAACTATGTAATGACTGAAGACCGAAAAGAGTGTTTAATCAAGTCAAATCGCAACAAGAACATGTACACACTCGACATGAACATGATTATTGGCAAACCGTAACTCTGTCTGCTCTCCAAAGTTGTTCCTGATGTCTGTTGGTTATGACACCGAAGGCTCGCTCATCTGAACTTTCAGGACATGAATGATCTCGTATCCGGTGAAATGGTGTGAGTTTTACCTCTTCTCAAATTTGAAAATGATCATTTGTGTGCTGGTTGTGAGCGTGGAAAGAAATTGAAGAAGGTTCATCCTATTATTATCAAAAAATCAATCTCGGAACCATTGGAGCTTCTACACATTGATCTTTGTGGACCTTCCACCGTAGAGAGTCTTCATTATAAGAAATACATTCTTGTGATTGTTGATGAGTTTATAGGGTTCACTTGGGTTTTCTTCCTAAGGCTAAAATCAAAAACAACCTCTGAGCTAATCAATTTTAACAAAGGAATAAAAGTTCTCATCAAACTCCTAGTTCGGAGAATCCGAAGTGATAATGGCTTGGAATTCACTAACTCCACCATTGAAAAATTCCTTGCCGAGAAAGGAATTGACCACAACTTCTCAGCACCTTACACTCCACAACAGAACAGTGTAATTGAAAGACACAATAGAACTCTTGTTGAAGTTGCTCGATCCATGCTAAACTTCACAAACTTACCACTCAATCGACACCTCAACATGACACCGTATGAAGCAATGAATGGTCGGAAGCCAAGTATTTTGCTTCTTCATGTATTTAGATGTCAATTTTTCCTCAAAAATAATCGTGATCAGCTTACAAAGATCCAACCCAAAGCTGATGAAGCAATGTGTCACACCCCAAAACCGGAACGGCGAAAACGTTCTGGGGTGGATGACGTCATGTCAAGTATCACAACACATGCATTATAGTAATCAAAGTACAACAAAACATTGCATTAATAGTAATAGTTTTACATGGTTTACATTACAATACAAAAAAGTAATACAAGTATTACTATAGGTACATGTTGGTACTAAATTGTCTTCGTCAGAAGCTCCGGGGATGTACCTGTCTAATGCTGACCTGAGAATACAAGTTATTTGAAAAGCGAGTATCATCATTTTTACAAATGATGGTGAGTTCATAAGTATCTAGTGTCATTTTATTCAAATAACTTTAAATAAAGTGGTAGTTTTAGAGTATCCATTAAATTAGTGTCTTTTCCAGAAAATCCTATATTTTCTTTAATAAAAGCAATCTTCTACCAAGACTGGACGGAGTTATGTGGTAAAAAGTAGTTTTCCCTTAATCGCTATCATTATCAAAATACAAAATTTGATTATTAAAGAAAGCAAGAGAACTCAGGGAAATAACATGTGCCTCAGCAGTGAAGACTGCTGACTAAGGCAAAAGGACTCATAGACTCCAGGAAAGTATCGGACGAACGACACGCCTGGCTCAGTCTAACAAAGGGAGACACTGACCCCAGACGGTACCAAATGAAAGGTACAACTGGCAAGGTCTAAACAGAGAATACAGACCCCATACAGTATCAAATGAAAGATACAGCTAGCAAGGTCTAAAAACAGAGAATACAGACCCCAGACAATATCAAATGAAAGATACAGCTAGCAAGGTCTAAAAACAGATAATACAGACCCCAGACAGTATCAAATGAAAGATACAACTAGCAAGGTCTAAAAACAGTGTGACTCTGAGAGTGGGTTTCCAGCATACAGTGTAAAATACAATGTAAAATATCGTTACCTTAAGGCCATGAATTATAAGGTAACCTGAGATACCGTTACCTTGGCTTGGTAGGCCGTGGACTGTAGCTAGCAATCAGGGTGCGGGGGTGTCAATCCCGTATAGATCTATACACACAATCTCCACTCTCCCTACAGGAGACTCTGGTTACCAACTAGACGACGGAGAAGGCCGTGTCCCGATGATGCATCCCAAATAGTGGGTAGTGGGGTTCCAATATAAGTGTTGAACTAGTGGTAGAGACTCATAATTGAACTGACTAATGTAAACCTATACGTCTATGCTTGTGTACATAATATATAACTAATGATCAAATGACCTTCGGACGGATATCCGATCCCACCAGACCACATCTCAACGAAGAAAAGGAAATAGGGAGAACAAGCCTTCCTAAGTCCTTCAACCATTATTTATATGCATCTATACAAGGACATGCATACATCTAACTACATCTGAGTGTTTAACAAGTGGAAACGTATCATGAAGTATAACCAAATCGTGATGTATAAGCGAATCGTGAGGTATAACCTAACAGTGTGGAATAACTGTATCGTGAAGTGTAAACGAACAGTGTGGAATGACCGAACCGTGAAGTGTAAACGAACAGTGTGAATAACCGAATCGTGAAGTGTAAACGAACAGTATGAATAACCGAATCGTGAAGTATAAGCGTTACCAAATATAAGTGTATCACGAAGTGGAAACGTTATCAAGTAGGAGTTTAAACTAAGTAAAGCGAAGCAGCGGTATCTAACAAATAAGAGTATACGACATGAAAGAGAACTTTGATGAAAACCTTGGAAAAACCTTTATACTTAAGAAAATCACAACTTGGTGTTCTTTGGTAAAATAAGTTTGAAAACCTTTAGGAATTCTTTGGAAACCTTTCATAAACCAGTTTAAAATGAACTTGGATAAAACAGTATAAGTAAGAGTTTTGAACAAGTGAAAACGTTTTAGAAAACCATTTATAGTATCCTACTCGGTAAAACAGTTTACAGTGTGGTAAATCCTTGTGCATGCGGGTTATCAATCACATGTGATTGATATGATAACTGACATGTTTAACTTGTATTCCCCCTCTATAAAACATGTAAAAACATTTAAAAGGTTCATTCAGGGGTATGAACTTACCTGGTGTAAGTGGATCCGACGAAGGTGCCGACTGGGTGCTCGGTGTCAAGTAAAGACTTGGACACACTTAGTGACCTATTTAACATATGATAACATATGTTCATATACAATTAGTACATTTAATACTAATTAAACAAGTATACGCACTCTAAGGAGCGGAAAACACTTTGGTTAAGTGTTTGGGGTATCCCGGGTAACATTTAAGGGTGTGAATGGCTTAGGAATGGAGTTTACTCTCCAAGAGTAAACTCTCCTTATAGTGTTTATGGCCCTGGGACAACTCCCCATGAGTTTACAGCCGTAAACTCATGGTGAGGGGTTTCTAGGATGTTTAAAGGCTTTATCTTGATTGTGGAATTTTGCTAGGTCCAAATCTAAATTGTATGAGTGGATTTAAGGTGTTTAAAGGGACCATATGGGAGTTTACGGCCCATGATCCACCCCTATGGGAGTTCACGGCCGTGAACTCCTATTGCTTGATTTTATGGAAGTTTAAGGCCCTTATTTCAATCCTAGTAATTTATAATGAAGGTATAAGGCCATTTGGGGGACAAAAACTATCTTTTGACATAGTTTGGGGGTGTTTACGGCCTAGGAATGTGCTTGGGCCGTAAACTCCTTTTTACCCCTCAAATATGATGTTTTACTTGTCCCAAACTTGATATGGAATTTCCCTAAGTCATATCTCAAGTCCAAATATGCATGGGAAGGTTTTTGGGGCATTTTTGCAAGGGTAAGAGGTGTTTACGGCCTAAGCATCTGCTTGGGCCGTAAACTCTCTTTTATGCCCTAAAACTTTGTGTTGTGATGTTTAAACACTCCTAGATAAATTCCCTAACTAGTATCCAAGCTCAAATAAGGAAGAATCGGGACTTTTGGCCACTTTTGGGGTGTTTACGGCCTAAGGAGGCTCTTAGGCCGTAAACTCCTTTTCCTTGTACTTTACATGAGATTTTTGAGCTATAATAACAATAATGCATGTTTAGAACAAGTTAGGGTTGAAGGTCTTACGTTTAGGAGCCGGAAATCGCAGTTTTGGAGTCGAAAACGAGTCTAGAGAGAGAAAGTAGTGTGAGAGAGAGAGAGGAGTTGGAGTGGTAAAAGGTTTCTAAGGGGTGTTACACTCCCTTTATATAGGTCTCGGGTGTTGCACCCGGTGTACGACTACCCGATGCTAAAGCTTAACGGGGTTCAACTTTTTACCCGGGTTAATTGGTTGAATAATATAACCTTATTCCATTAAATGAGAATAACATTAACGGGCTATATTTAATTTACCAAAACAAATATTCACATGAAATATAAATAAATAATTACATATGTATTCATTATACGACCTCAAATTAACGGAACTTTTATAACGCGGAATATTCCGTTAAGGGAAACGGGGTATGTCACACCCCCAAACCAGAACGGCGGAAACGTTCGGGGGCGGATGACTTCATGTGGTAGCATAACAAATGAATACATAGTAAAGAAAGCAATACCACCATCATATATATAATTGAAAGTTTACATTGTTAAAAAGTACATGTTCAAAACCAATTACAATATGATGCCAAAATATGAATTTAAACTGACGACGCAACGTCCCTTCTTCAAAAGCTGTTTTGATACCTGTAATTACTGAATCCCTGGGACATACAAGTAGTTTTGAAAGAGTAGATCAGCATTTAAGCTGGTGAGTTTCATAAGTATTTAATGACAATGTTTGTATGAAATGAAATGTTTTTTTTTTTTTGTTTGTTTCTAGAAAATCCCATATTTTCTACTAGCATAAATGTAGCCTTCTATCAAGACAAATGTTTGTTTCTAGAAAATGTATGTATATGTAAAATATCCAATATGTTTGAAAAACCTCGTAAATCAATGTATTTTTTATACCCATGTGAGTTTTATAACCATACTATTGACTCGGATTGCCTATACACAACGTTCTTCAGGCGTTGGAATGTTATGACGTTTGTCACCCCAAATGGTGGACTGTAGCTAACAGTCAGGGCACGGGTTGTCAAGCCCGTATAGATCTATACACAAACACCATGCTCACCCTCCAAGGGATTCTGGTATATAATATAGGACTTGAAATGTGTACTCGAACGTACGTGAAGTTAATGTCTCACAAATCTTAGTATAAAAACATATTTACGTGTTAAAATGTTCGTTTGTTCTTGTATATGAAAGTGACTTCTTGAAAATTGTGTTTCTAGTATGTAAAAGTTAGCAATATTCTTGTAAAACTATACCTATTATAGCTTTCTAAAAGTGTGTCTCGTTCGTTTAGAAATACCTAGAAAATGAATCACTTGTTATGAAAGTATAGATTTTTATAGTGTCTAAGATAGACACGTATACATGTAATCTAAGCAAAATGTTTAGTTTATACATATATGACAACATTTTACATTTCAAAAGATAGAATGTTATCGTAATATATTTTATATACGAGAGTTCCCTATAAAGTTTATAAATCACATATGATTCGGTTAAATAAAAGTGTATAATAATTCTTTATATAACACATGATAATACTCGTGTGTTTTACTTGTATCTCCCCCCCCCCCCCTTGAAAGCATATAAAAGCATTTAGAATATTTAAAAGGGTTAATTAAGGGGTATGAACTCACTTGAAAGATCGAAGAAAGGCGAGATGAAAACCGGGCAGAATTTCTTCTCGGGAAAACGGATTTTCTCTGGATTCTCGGGAATCTCGGGAGCACAAACGACCTTCGGGACTTGAGCAAACTGACCGGGGCTTCGGGTTAGCTTGGGCACAAAAAAGGAGGCAACAACGCAAGAGAAATGAGAGAGAATGGCCCTTTTCTTCGGAACCCTCGCATCGCTTTTATAGGGGTGGGAACCGCCTCGGTACGCTGGGCGTATGCGTGCGTCACGCATGATCGGATCCTCGACTGCCTCGGACTTCGGATGGGACGGGTGCTAGCTTCGCATAGGGCGAGATGTGGACGATCTGAAGCCTAGCCCTTGAGTACGCTGGTGTGACATCCCCAAAATCACGGCCAGATAAGACCGGTTTGTTTATGCTTTGTTTGAAAATTAGAGTAACACATTTTAAATAAAAGTGTTGCGGAATTTGTCCCAAAACAAAATATGATAAAGATTTATCAAAAGCATTTCCATAGAAATGTATTTCATTAAAAGACTTAGGATGTCATGTTCGTACAGATCAAAAGCATAAACAATACAATATAAGCCTTACTACATTATTTCATATCTACAGGCCTATATCCGTAATCCCTCGTCCAACATCATATCTATGCTCAAGCGCCACTACCTGTAATACATAAAACTGAGTGGGTCAGGCTTGGGAGCCTGGTGAGCACATAGGGTTTTCAACCCACAATAAATAAGTTTATTAATTTCACCAATCAACAATAACCCGATTACCCGTTCCTGTTATCCTCACTTTACGTCCCTAAACACCTATCATAAGGGACCTAGCCTAAGGATCATCATCGGGACGGACACTACTGCTAAGGGGATTCCTCAGCAATAAATGTCCTAAAGGCAACCATGTGGGGGATGGAGTACACCGGTGAACACATCGTTCACAAACACCTACAGGTTGCGAGCCTGCTAGTGTTCCACTGGACTGTCTAGAAGAGTCCGTGGTCGTCATCCATACTCCGCTAGATGACAGAATCAACAACATCAACATCGAGGTCTCTCATCATTTTATCACACATCACCTATTACATCTACCCATGTTTTACCCCAACATTTTCGTAGATATAAAATACATATACAGTTTAAATCATTGAAAACATGTATAACAATGTTCATCCAGCATAGATAGCAAGTATTTAGATAATATGCACACATAGCACGTAATTTACATAAAATACTTCATATCTATGTGTAAGCTGTCAGTAACTATGCACTCACCTGAAAGGTGGTGACTCAGCACTCGGACAGCGCTTCGGTACTCTCAAAACGATTTTCCTTTGATAAAACCTAGTATCAATACCACTAGGGTTTAGTCTAACGATAACCGCGACTAATTAATAGTCTAGCTATTATTATTATTATATAAGCGTTAAACGATACTTACATAACCCATAATAATAGCCTAAGTACTTATTATAAGGTCCTAATAACATTACTATATTAAAACGTAAGCTAAACTAAAGATAGGTTAGGCGTAGCTCACTTACAGCGGGTTTTCTCGAAAATCGGGCTTCGCTGGAGCAGCGTTCCCGAGCCGAAAGGCTCTTTTCTCGGGACTCTGGGAGACTCAGGGCTTCCTTTGGTTGCTAGGGTGTTTACCTAGGCTTTAGGGGGCTTAAGGAGGCTTAGAGAGAGAGTGTAGAGAGAGAAAGAAGAGGGTTGAGGTGTGAAGAGAAGTGAATGCCCGACACCTCTATTTATAGGGGTGCTGACTAACCTACTCGCCGAGTTGGTGCATGTGGCAACCTACTGGTGGTGTCACGTGTCCAATTCTGGTGATTCCACGTCACCCCCTATCGTGTATCAGCCTACAACCTTAGAAAAATCATAACTTTCGCATACGCGCTCCGTTTTCGACGTTCTTTATATCCACGCGTAGGTAAAATCAAGATCTACAACTTTCGTTTAGACTCCGTTGGCTAATTCTCGACCGATCTCAAATTTAACAGTATGAGGCGTTTAGACTGTTAAACGACCGCGAAGAATTCGTAACTCCTTCATACGGACTCCGTTTTCGTCCATCTTTTTACCGTTGAGTTCCTATTAATGAGATCTTCAACTCTCATTTAGGTCACGTAAGCCAAAAACCGCTCGAACTAAAATTCGAGTTTCGGGCCGTGCACTGCTAAGCCGAATCATAGAAAAATCATAACTTCCTCATACGAAGTCAGATTTGGGCATTCTTTTTATCGATGCTCTTAGTTTAACATATTCTACAACTTTCGTTTAGATTGCTAAGGCTAAATCTCGCTCTATCATAAATTCACTATTTACGTTTCCCGGTGTCGTGCCGGTTTTGCCGTAAAACTTCGACGGGCCATAACTTTTTCGTTATAACTCGGATTTCGGCGTTCCTTATATCCCCAGAATCCTTGTTTCGACCACTACAACTTTATTTAAAATGTCAGGCTTATCTCACACTTTAATTTTGACACTTATTTTTATTCTTTATTAATTATACATTTATAATTAAACAATAAACACATAAACACACATAATTCACATAATACTCAAATATTTCATCTTTATTACTTCAAATAGAGTTACAATAGTTGACCTAGACTATTACATTGACAAATATGCTTAGCCCTGAAACCCGGGCCTTACAGCTGGGCGTACGCCTGTACGTTGGGTGTAACTCGGATAGACTTGCTGACTCTTCCTTCATATAATACCAAGGTTTAATAATAAAATTTATATTTTATTTATTTAATAAACTTCTAAAATTCATATCTTCTTCATACGAACTCCGTTTTCGACGTTCTTTATATCCACGCGTAGGTGAGACTATGCTCTACAACTTTCGTTTAGATTCCGTCGGCAAATTTTGAAATTATTTTTATTATTTATTTTTAAAAGGTCGCGTTAAGGAAATTCCGTTAGAAATTCATAACTTCTTTATCTGATGCTTGTTTTTGCCAGACTTTCTACCGCTGAAATACCATTGTCGAGACCTTCGATTCTCGTTTAGGTCATTCCGGTCAAAAGTTGCTCGATCTCCGATTCGAGTTTTCAGCTGTTTGTCGCTAAGCTGAACTTGGAAAAATCATAACTTCAATTTACGAAGTCGGATTTGGGCGTTCTTTTTACGTACGATCACGGTTTAATGACATCAAACATAGTAGGTAATTAAATAGAAACTTTTTGGACATTTTATTTTCGAAGTTAATTTCATTATCACCAAAGTGGTTACAATACTTGACTTTTTAGGTCATTACATAGAGTTGAAATATCGGGTTGTCACATCATCCCCCCGTTAGAGGGAATTTCGTCCCGAAATTTAAAGTAGTAAAGATACTAGTGAATATGAAAAAGATGAGGGTACTTTTGTTTCATCTGATCTTCGCGTTCCCATGTGAATTCTGGTCCCCGCTTGGCGTTCCAGCGAACCTTCACGATGGGTATGCGACTTTGTTTCGTTTGTTTGACCTCTCGGTCCATAATTTCTACCGGTTCTTCCACAAAGTTGAGGCTCTCGTTGATCTCGATCTCGTCGAGAGGAATAACAAGAGTCTCATCGGACAGACACTTTTTTAAGTTTGAGACATGGAAGGTTGGATGTATGTTACTAAGTTCATGCGGTAGATTAAGCTTGTAAGCCACAGGGCCGATTCTAGCAAGAATCTCGAAAGGCCCTACGTATCTTGGATTTAGTTTTCCACGCTTTCCAAAGCGTATTAAGCCCTTCCACGGTGAGACCTTCAATAAAACGTGGTCTCCTACCTAGAATTCCAAAGGTTTCCTCCTTTGGTCAGCGTAGCTTTTCTGTCGGTCTCTAGAGGCTTTCAACCGTTCACGAATTTGAACGATCTTCTCTGTCGTTTCCCGTATGATTTCCGGACCGGTAAGAGTGCTTTCAGGAACTCGTCCTCTAGCTAATTGGGTGTCGCCAACTTCAGTCCAACACAGAGGGGATCTGCACTTTTGACCATAGAGGGCTTCAAACGGAGCAGCCTTTATGCTTGTATGATAACTATTGTTGTATGAAAACTCGACAAGGGGTAAATGGATGTCCCATGCCTTTCCAAAGTCAATTACACAGGCTCTCAGCATATCCTCCAAAGTTTGTATTGTTCTCTCACTTTGCCCGTCTGTTTGTGGGTGGTAGGCTGTACTCATGTCTAGCCTAGTCCCCAGGGAACTTTGTAGTGACTACCAGAATCTTGAAGTGAATCTACTATCTCTATCGGAGATAATGGATATCGGAACACCATGCAGTCGCACTATTTCCCTTAAATAAGTTCTTGTAAGCTTTTCCATTTTGTCAGTCTCCTTTATTGGTAGGAAATGCACGGATTTGGTCAAGCTGTCGATGATGACCCATATGGTATCGAGTCCACCCGTCGTCTTGGGCAACTTGGTTACGAAGTCCATAGTAATCCGTTCCCATTTCCATTCCGGTATCTCCGGCTGTTGCAGTAATCCTGATGGTTTCTGATACTCGACCTTAACCTTAGTGCAAGTAAGGCATTTACTTACGGAGGTAGCAATATCTGCTTTCATGTTAGGCCACCAGTACAGTTTCTTAAGATCCAGATACATTTTATCTTAACCTGGGTGAACGGAGTATCTCGTGTTGTGTGCTTCGGTCATGACTACGTCTCTGAAACCACCATGTTTCGGTGTCCAGATTCGATCCATGAGATAATACGCTCCGCCACCCTTGATTTCTAGATTCTTTTCCATTCCTCTCAGGGATTCACCCGCCACATTTTTAGGTTGTAATGCTTCCAGTTGAGCCTCCTTAATTTGTGTGGATAAGTGGGAATGGATAGTCATAGACAGAGATTTGACTCTCCGCCCAATGTATTCTTTTCGGCTGAGGGCGTCAGCTTCCACGTTGGCCTTGCCAGGATGATAATGAATTTCACATTCGTAGTCATTGAGTAACTCGACCCATCGTCGTTGTCGCATGTTGAGCTCCTTCTGGTCAAAAATGTGTTGAAGGCTCTTGTGATCGGTGAAAATAGTACTCTTTGTTCCATACAAGTAGTGTCTCCAGATCTTCAGAGCAAATACCACTGCTCCTAACTCAAGATCGTGTGTCGTGTAGTTCACTTCGTGTGTCTTAAGCTGTCGGGAGGCATAAGCAATAACCTTTCCTCTCTGCATAAGAAGACAACCAAGTCCTTGGTTTGATGCATCACAATACACTACAAAATCTTCTATTCCTTCGGCAAGGGATAGTATCGGTGCGGTGCAGAAGGCCTGTTTCAGTGTTTGGAACGCCTTCTCTTGTTTCGCTTCCTAGTCAAAGGCCACGCCTTTCTGGGTTCAGGTAGTAAAAGGTTTCGCAATGCTAGAGAAGTTCTTTATGAATCTGCGATAGTAGCCAGCGAGACCTAGAAATTGACGAATCTCTGTAGGTGTCTTTGGTGCCGACCAGTTCTCAATGGCCTTAATTTTGGAGGGGTCCACGTGTATCCCCTTCTTGCTAACAACGTGGCCCAAAAATTCGACTCTTCGAATCCAAAATTCGCATTTAAAGAACTTCGCATAGAGCGTCTCCGATCGCAATGTTTCTAAGACTTTTCGTAGCTGCTGACTATGCTCTTCCTTACTTCGGGAGTAGATAAGTATATCATCGATGAAGACGATGGCGAACTGATCTAAGTAAGGACGGCACACCCTATTCATTAGGTCCATAAATACTGCTGGTGCGTTGGTGAATCCGAACGGCAACACTACAAATTCGTAGTGTCCATAACGAGTTCGGAAGGCTGTCTTGGGAATATCCCCCTCTAGCACTCATAATTGGTGATATCCGGATCGTAGATCTATCTTCGATAAGTATTTTGCTCCTTGAAGTTGATCAAATAGGTCGTCAATACAGGGTAGAGGATAGCGATTTTTGACAGTAAGTTTGTTCAGTTCTCTGTAGTCGATGCACATGCGGAACGATCCGTCTTTCTTCTTTACGAACAGGACCGGTGCTCCCCAAGGTGAGAAACTTGGTCTAATGAATCCTTTTTGAAGGAGTTTCTTAAGCTGACTGGAAAGTTCTTGCATCTCTGCTGGTGCTAGGTGGTAAGGCGATTTCGCTACTGGGGTAGCCCCTGGAACTAAGTCGATTCTAAACTCGACTTGGCGTTGTGGTGGTAATCCCGGTAGTTCTTCTGGAAAGATATCGGGAAAGTCGCGTACTTCAGGAATGCTCTTGATGTCTCTTAATTCCTGACTCGTATCAATGATGTGCGCAAGAAATGCATGATAATTCTTTCGCAAACACTTTTGAGCTTTGATGCACGAAATGAGGCGAAGGTTTGTACTTGATTTGGCACCGTAAATCACTAATGTTTCGTCGTTAGGAAGACTAAGACGAACTACTTTTTCAAAGCACAGGATGTTGGCGCGAAAAAGACATAACCAATCCATGCCGACTATGACGTCGAAACTTTTAATTTGGACCGGCATGAGGTTGATTGGGAAAGAACGACCGTCTAAAGTTAATGTACAGTCCATGTATATGTAGTTAGTGTTTTCCGTTTTTCCATTTGCCATCTCTACAGTGAATGATTTTTCTAACTTGCTAGGTTTATGTTTAAGTAAGTGAATAAAGTTTTGACTCACGAAGCTTCTCTCCGCTCCACTATCAAATAATATGCATGCATATGAATTATCGAGAAGGAACGTACCAACAACTATAGTCGGATCAGCTACGGCTTCATCGTGGCCTATAGCCAAAACTCGTCCCACCCCGCCGGTATTTGCTGCCTTTGGGCAATGTCTCTTGTAGTGGCCCACCTCGCCACAACCGTAGCAAGTTTAGCCTACACCCGCACTGGGAACTTGAGTGATCGGCTTTGCGAGATCCTTGTAAAAACGGACAGTGTGTCCCTTTCTGTTTCAGTTGGAACACTGCATTTCCCGACAAGGTCCATGATGGTGATAAGTGCATTTGGTGCACTTTGGAAGGTTACCCCCATAAGGCTTTGTTGGGTAGGGATTTGTAGGAACGGTAGTAGGTACACTAGCAGCATTCACTGAAACCAGTTGTTGTTTCTTCGCGGATTCTTGGGAAGACACACCCTTCCCTTTATTCCATACTCTCTTCTTGTTATTGTTGTTGTTGTTTCCCTTTTGTGGTTCTGGTGTAGCAACTGTTGAGTTCTTATGACCTTCGTAATCAACAAGAGATTGTGCCAGTTCCTTGGCACTTTCAAAAGTGTCAGGTTTTGAAGCTAACACACTTGATCGAATTTGGGGCGAGAGTCCCCAAATGTATCTCTCTATTTTCTTGCTTTGAGGAGCAATCATATCTGGACAAAGGATTTCCAGATCCCAGAATCTATTGGTATAAGTTGCTATGTCGGTACCAATCATTCCAAGAGTCCAGAGTTCATGCTCGAGTTTTTGAATCTCCCCTCGTGGACATTATTCTCTCATCAGCATGATTTTTAAGCTCTCCCAGCTTATGGAGTTTGCTACTATCAGGGTAAGTACCTTAATGTGGCCATTCCACCAAGTTAAAGCTCTATCAATAAGGGTGAAAGTTGCAAACTTGACTTTGCTGTGCTTGGGACAGGAGCAAATTTCAAAGACTGATTCTGTCCTTTCGATCCATTGCCTCAGATCCATCACACCACCAGTTCCATAAAACATCCGGGGTTTGGCATTAGTAAAGTCCTTATAGGTGCATTCTCGGGATTTCCCATGACTCTCGCCATGGTTGGATGGGTGTGTGCCAGTTCCCGAGCCAGTAGTACTCGAGTTATTAATCTGTGACATGGCAGCTGCTACAGCTGCGGTGACTGCTGCTTGGAACATGACAACATCAAATTGAGGAGGTGGAGGTGGTGGTGGTATAGGTGCTTCCCCACCGTTGTTTCGCCTTGGATTCCTACGCGGAGGCATCCTTCAACTATAGGTTGAAAAGATAAAGATAAGAATTCCTTAGTATAGAAACTGTATGTGTCTTATGAACTAGATTTCTATAGCCCAACGACAGATGATACTACAAGTCCCAAAATAGAAGAATGAAAGTTATTTGTAAGACTGAAAATATGAAACAAGCATTTGGTTTTTCCATAACTTTTTAAGGATTGAATGAAATACTCCACGTATTAATAATAGTGCCACATATATTAATATAATAGTTGATACAATGATCACAAAAATTTGACCCCTATAAGAGTCTCCGGATACAAAGTTTAAGAAATTTAAAAAAAAAAACTTTTAGCCGAGGTCCTAACTTATAACAAAATTTGAGATTTTGGCAAGCACTACTTGCGACATAGGTTGCGCTTGGAGCTTGACTCCACATCCGATTGCTTCGATTCCATTAGACGCCCATCAAAAGCGGCTTGTTGTTCCCTCAATTCGGCTAGGGATGAAATCATTTGTGCTTGGAATGCCTCGGTTTGGAGTTGGGCATTGTCCTGAATTCTGTCCAGCCTACGGATGTCAGAAGTGTGAACATGTACTTCTACGTTGACATCCCGAATCCGGCTAGCTTGAACTCCGGATTGGTAGGACTGATTGGCTAGCTTGCCCACCATTACTGGTAGTGCTCGGTTAGTTGAACCTCTGCCGTGGACATTGTAGAAGTCTCGACACATGTCGTAGGGAGGGCGTAGGTTTTGTTGTTGGCTCCAATGGTGGAGGTGACTTCCCCAGACGGGAGTCGGTCCTTGAAAGTTCCTTACGAAGACGGGAGGTTGTGCGGGTGGTGGATTGATCACTTCCGTCTCTGAGTCGGTACTGGAGTCGTCATCCAATTCTATGGGTTCTTCATCCTCTTCGGGATCCTCTTCGATCCATCCCCCGTTGCCTTGGTTGGGATAGTAGGGGTCGCCGGGGTGGTGAAATCCAGCCATTTGACTGTACGAGAATAGGGTTATAAGAATCGAATAATGTTTGGAATATGTAAGTCTAAACAGGTATGTTAAGCTATCCTAAGTAATAAATACTCCTATAGTATTTAAATTCGCGTGTTTGATTCCCGTGATGTTTTGGTAAGTTTTGATTGATGCCTACTACGAGCAATCCTCAATATATATTGGTCCGATCTTGGACAAATATAGTTGATCATGCTATATTTGTCCCAAATCCGATTACATATATTGAGTCTTAATCGTAGTGTCCAACTTATCTAAATACTTATTGTATAGTTATAATCATGAAAACATGTTTGTTGTATTCATGTATTTGTACTTGA
This sequence comes from Lactuca serriola, assembly GCF_051521515.1. Taxonomy (NCBI): domain Eukaryota; kingdom Viridiplantae; phylum Streptophyta; class Magnoliopsida; order Asterales; family Asteraceae; genus Lactuca; species Lactuca serriola. The sequence goes on from NC_136413.1 coordinate 119,918,476, forward strand.
ATGAACAAACATTAAAAGTTAAATGAAACGCGACTTAGGCGTAAAACAAAAATATTTTATCAGAGAGTATTAGTCCCTTAAGCATTTATAGTTTGTATATCTTATATGGTTCGATATACTTAGTTCACTATAAACATTGCTCTGATACCAATCTGTCACACCCCCAAACCGGAACGGCGGAAACGTTCGGGGGCGGATGACTTCATGTGGTAGCATAACAAATGAATACATAGTAAAGAAAGCAATACCACCATCATATATATAATTGAAAGTTTACATTGTTAAAAAGTACATGTTCAAAACCAATTACAATATGATGCCAAAATATGAATTTAAACTGACGACGCAACGTCCCTTCTTCAAAAGCTGTTTTGATACCTGTAATTACTGAATCCCTGGGACATACAAGTAGTTTTGAAAGAGTAGATCAGCATTTAAGCTGGTGAGTTTCATAAGTATTTAATGACAATGTTTGTATGAAATGAAATGTTTTGTTTTTTTTTTTTTTTGTTTGTTTCTAGAAAATCCCATATTTTCTACTAGCACAAATGATGGTGAGTTCATAAGTATCTAGTGTCATTTTATTCAAATAACTTTAAATAAAGTGGTAGTTTTAGAGTATCCATTAAATTAGTGTCTTTTCCAGAAAATCCTATATTTTCTTTAATAAAATCAATCTTCTACCAAGACTGGACGGAGTTATGTGGTAAAAAGTAGTTTTCCCTTAATCGCTATCATTATCAAAATACAGAATTTGATTATTAAAGAAAGCAAGAGAACTCAGGGAAATAACATGTGCCTCAGCAGTGAAGACTGCTGACTAAGGCAAAAGGACTCATAGACTCCAGGAAAGTATCGGACGAACGACACGCCTGGCTCAGTCTAACAAAGGGAGACACTGACCCCAGACGGTACCAAATGAAAGGTACAACTGGCAAGGTCTAAACAGAGAATACAGACCCCATACAGTATCAAATGAAAGATACAGCTAGCAAGGTCTAAAAACAGAGAATACAGACCCCAGACAATATCAAATGAAAGATACAGCTAGCAAGGTCTAAAAACAGATAATACAGACCCCAGACAGTATCAAATGAAAGATACAACTAGCAAGGTCTAAAAACAGTGTGACTCTGAGAGTGGGTTTCCAGCATACAGTGTAAAATACAATGTAAAATATCGTTACCTTAAGGCCATGAATTATAAGGTAACCTGAGATACCGTTACCTTGGCTTGGTAGGCCGTGGACTGTAGCTAGCAATCAGGGTGCGGGGGTGTCAATCCCGTATAGATCTATACACACAATCTCCACTCTCCCTACAGGAGACTCTGGTTACCAACTAGACGACGGAGAAGGCCGTGTCCCGATGATGCATCCCAAATAGTGGGTAGTGGGGTTCCAATATAAGTGTTGAACTAGTGGTAGAGACTCATAATTGAACTGACTAATGTAAACCTATACGTCTATGCTTGTGTACATAATATATAACTAATGATCAAATGACCTTCGGACGGATATCCGATCCCACCAGACCACATCTCAACGAAGAAAAGGAAATAGGGAGAACAAGCCTTCCTAAGTCCTTCAACCATTATTTATATGCATCTATACAAGGACATGCATACATCTAACTACATCTGAGTGTTTAACAAGTGGAAACGTATCATGAAGTATAACCAAATCGTGATGTATAAGCGAATCGTGAGGTATAACCTAACAGTGTGGAATAACTGTATCGTGAAGTGTAAACGAACAGTGTGGAATGACCGAACCGTGAAGTGTAAACGAACAGTGTGAATAACCGAATCGTGAAGTGTAAACGAACAGTATGAATAACCGAATCGTGAAGTATAAGCAAACAGTGTGAATAACCGAATCGTGAAGTATAAGCGTTACCAAATATAAGTGTATCACGAAGTGGAAACGTTATCAAGTAGGAGTTTAAACTAAGTAAAGCGAAGCAGCGGTATCTAACAAATAAGAGTATACGACATGAAAGAGAACTTTGATGAAAACCTTGGAAAAACCTTTATACTTAAGAAAATCACAACTTGGTGTTCTTTGGTAAAATAAGTTTGAAAACCTTTAGGAATTCTTTGGAAACCTTTCATAAACCAGTTTAAAATGAACTTGGATAAAACAGTATAAGTAAGAGTTTTGAACAAGTGAAAACGTTTTAGAAAACCATTTATAGTATCCTACTCGGTAAAACAGTTTACAGTGTGGTAAATCCTTGTGCATGCGGGTTATCAATCACATGTGATTGATATGATAACTGACATGTTTAACTTGTATTCCCCCTCTATAAAACATGTAAAAACATTTAAAAGGTTCATTCAGGGGTATGAACTTACCTGGTGTAAGTGGATCCGACGAAGGTGCCGACTGGGTGCTCGGTGTCAAGTAAAGACTTGGACACACTTAGTGACCTATTTAACATATGATAACATATGTTCATATACAATTAGTACATTTAATACTAATTAAACAAGTATACGCACTCTAAGGAGCGGAAAACACTTTGGTTAAGTGTTTGGGGTATCCCGGGTAACATTTAAGGGTGTGAATGGCTTAGGAATGGAGTTTACTCTCCAAGAGTAAACTCTCCTTATAGTGTTTATGGCCCTGGGACAACTCCCCATGAGTTTACAGCCGTAAACTCATGGTGAGGGGTTTCTAGGATGTTTAAAGGCTTTATCTTGATTGTGGAATTTTGCTATGTCCAAATCTAAATTGTATGAGTGGATTTAAGGTGTTTAAAGGGACCATATGGGAGTTTACGGCCCATGATCCACCCCTATGGGAGTTCACGGCCGTGAACTCCTATTGCTTGATTTTATGGAAGTTTAAGGCCCTTATTTCAATCCTAGTAATTTATAATGAAGGTATAAGGCCATTTGGGGGACAAAAACTATCTTTTGACATAGTTTGGGGGTGTTTACGGCCTAGGAATGTGCTTGGGCCATAAACTCCTTTTTACCCCTCAAATATGATGTTTTACTTGTCCCAAACTTGATATGGAATTTCCCTAAGTCATATCTCAAGTCCAAATATGCATGGGAAGGTTTTTGGGGCATTTTTGCAAGGGTAAGAGGTGTTTACGGCCTAAGCATCTGCTTGGGCCGTAAACTCTCTTTTATGCCCTAAAACTTTGTGTTGTGATGTTTAAACACTCCTAGATAAATTCCCTAACTAGTATCCAAGCTCAAATAAGGAAGAATCGGGACTTTTGGCCACTTTTGGGGTGTTTACGGCCTAAGGAGGCTCTTAGGCCGTAAACTCCTTTTCCTTGTACTTTACATGAGATTTTTGAGCTATAATAACAATAATGCATGTTTAGAACAAGTTAGGGTTGAAGGTCTTACGTTTAGGAGCCGGAAATCGCAGTTTTGGAGTCGAAAACGAGTCTAGAGAGAGAAAGTAGTGTGTGAGAGAGAGAGGAGTTGGAGTGGTAAAAGGTTTCTAAGGGGTGTTACACTCCCTTTATATAGGTCTCGGGTGTTGCACCCGGTGTACGACTACCCGATGCTAAAGCTTAACGGGGTTCAACTTTTTACCCGGGTTAATTGGTTGAATAATATAACCTTATTCCATTAAATGAGAATAACATTAACGGGCTATATTTAATTTACCAAAACAAATATTCACATGAAATATAAATAAATAATTACATATGTATTCATTATACGACCTCAAATTAACGGAACTTTTATAACGCGGAATATTCCGTTAAGGGAAACGGGGTATGTCACACCCCCAAACCAGAACGGCGGAAACGTTCGGGGGCGGATGACTTCATGTGGTAGCATAACAAATGAATACATAGTAAAGAAAGCAATACCACCATCATATATATAATTGAAAGTTTACATTGTTAAAAAGTACATGTTCAAAACCAATTACAATATGATGCCAAAATATGAATTTAAACTGACGACGCAACGTCCCTTCTTCAAAAGCTGTTTTGATACTTGTAATTACTGAATCCCTGGGACATACAAGTAGTTTTGAAAGAGTAGATCAGCATTTAAGCTGGTGAGTTTCATAAGTATTTAATGACAATGTTTGTATGAAATGAAATGTTTTGTTTTTTTTTTTTTTGTTTGTTTCTAGAAAATCCCATATTTTCTACTAGCATAAATGTAGCCTTCTATCAAGACAAATGTTTGTTTCTAGAAAATGTATGTATGTGTAAAATATCCAATATGTTTGAAAAACCTCGTAAATCAATGTATTTTTTACACCCATGTGAGTTTTATAACCATACTATTGACTCGGATTGCTTATACACAACGTTCTTCAGGCGTTGGAATGTTATGACGTTTGTCACCCCAAATGGTGGACTGTAGCTAACAGTCAGGGCACGGGTTGTCAAGCCCGTATAGATCTATACACAAACACCATGCTCACCCTCCAAGGGATTCTGGTATATAATATAGGACTTGAAATGTGTACTCGAACGTACGTGAAGTTAATGTCTCACAAATCTTAGTATAAAAACAGATTTACGTGTTAAAATGTTCGTTTGTTCTTGTATATGAAAGTGACTTCTTGAAAATTGTGTTTCTAGTATGTAAAAGTTAGCAATATTCTTGTAAAACTATACCTATTATAGCTTTCTAAAAGTGTGTCTCGTTTGTTTAGAAATACCTAGAAAATGAATCACTTGTTATGAAAGTATAGATTTTTATAGTGTCTAAGATAGACACGTATACATGTAATCTAAGCAAAATGTTTAGTTTATACATATATGACAACATTTTACATTTCAAAAGATAGAATGTTATCGTAATATATTTTATATACGAGAGTTCCCTATAAAGTTAATAAATCACATATGATTCGGTTAAATAAAAGTGTATAATAATTCTTTATATAACACATGATAATACTCGTGTGTTTTACTTGTATCTCCCCCCCCCCCCCTTCAAAGCATATAAAAGCATTTAGAATATTTAAAAGGGTTAATTAAGGGGTACGAACTCACTTGAAAGATCGAAGAAAGGCGAGATGAAAACCGGGCAGAATTTCTTCTCGGGAAAATGGATTTTCTCTGGATTCTCGGGAATCTCGGGAGCACAAACGACCTTCGGGACTTGAGCAAAGTGACCGGGGCTTTGGGTTAGCATGGGCACGGAAAACGAGGCAACAACGCAAGAGAAATGAGAGAGAATGGCCCTTTTCTTCGGAACCCTCGCATCTTTTTTATAGGGGTTGGGAATCGCCTCGGTACGCTGGGCGTACGCGTGCGTCACACATGACCGGATCCTCGACTGCCTCGGACTTCGGTTGGGACGGGTGCTAGCTTCGCATAGGGCGAGACGTGGACGAACCGAAGCCTAGCCCTTTAGTACGCTAGGCGTACGCCTGTACGCTGGGTGTAACTTGGATAGACTTGCTGACTCTTCCTTCGGATAATACCAAGGTTTAATAATAAAATTTATATTTTATTTATTTAATAAACTTCTAAAATTCATATCTTCTTCATACGAACTCTGTTTTCGACGTTCTTTATATCCACGTGTAGGTGAGACTATGCTCTACAACTTTCGTTTAAATTCCGTCGGCAAATTTTGAAATTATTTTTATTATTTATTTTTAAAAGGTCGCGTTAAGGAAATTCCGTTAGAAATTCATAACTTCTTTATCTGACGACTGTTTTTGCCAGACTTTTTTCCGATGAAATACCATTGTCGAGACCTTCGATTCTCGTTTAGGTCATTCCGGTCAAAAGTCGCTCGATCTCCGATTCGAGTTTTTAGCTGTCTGTCGCTAAGCCGAACTTGGAAAAATCATAACTTCAATTTACGAAGTCGGATTTGGGTGTTCTTTTTATGTACGATCACGGTTTAATGACATCAAACATAGTAGGTAATTAAATAGAAACTTTTTGGACATTTTATTTTCGAAGTTAATTTCATTATCACCAAAGTGGTTACAATACTTGACTTTTTAGGTCATTACATAGAGTTGAAATATCGGGTTGTCACAGGGTAATGTAACGGAACAACTTTGGGTTGTCACATCATCCCCCCGTTAGAGGGAATTTCGTCCCGAAATTCAGGTCTAGGCAAGGAAGTACGTATGAATGGCCGAGTAGAGGCAGGAGGGTACTTCCTATTTTGGTTGTCCTCGCATTCCCAAGTGAACTCTGGTCTGTGTTTGTCATTCCAACAAACCTTCACCTACGGGATGCGGATTTCCGTCTCGTGTAGTTAGCGATTTCCGACTGGTGTATCTACGAGGTTAGGGTTCTCGATGGTTTCTATCAAGATGAGTGGGATACGAAGAGTGACGTCGAGTAAACACATATAACCTCTAAGAAGTGGATCGATCTGGTGTGAAGCTTGTGGAATATCCGAAAGTAGTAGTGGTCTGACGAAGGTTGGACCAAATCTCCGCGAGGATTCTCAGATGGTCCTAAGCTCTCGGAAGGGTAGAGCTTTTCAGTACTTAGAACATAGTGTACTTCTATGGCAAGATCATCACTGGCGTGACCTCCATTCCAAAATTCCTAACGTTCTCACTCATACTGGTAGTGTAGTCCTTCGGGTTGGTTCTTAGGAAGCTCGGGTTGTCCTTGGTTTTGCGTTTCCTGTCAATTGGTTAGATACCTTCTAGGTCATCGGATGGGTTGTGTGACTACGGTTATCTGTTTGCTGTAGAGTGTCTATCTCAAGCTCGTGCAAAATGAACCTGCACAATGAATCTTGAGATATTCCCAACGGAAACGCTCAGGGTCAGGGAGATAGGGTTTCACTAGATGAGTGTTGGACTATCTCGGGAGGTGGTTCTACTATTTCTGCGTGAGATAGTATTCGTGGAACACCTAATAGTCCAATGAATCTCTAAGACTTTGGTTTATTCTAGTGCGGAAAGCGCATGCTCCTGCATAACCCCTCGACTAACACCAAGGCTGGTGTTAAGTCTATAATCTCTTCGGGATCTAGGTCATGAGGCTTAATGCAACTACTTTCGCACTTTGATCAAGTATTCTTGGCTGCGGAGGTTATCCCGTGGTTCTCGGTATTCTAGTGTTTACTTCGGAGGATGCAGTCTATCGCCCACAAGGCGGCGGTGACTTCCTCCATGAGAGAGGGCGGAGGATCCTAGGCACTACTCATCGGTAACGGGGTGGACGAAGTGCCTGAGTAGTGCGAACATCTACTGCAACTACTCTTCTGAAAGTTATGAGTTTTCCCGGTCTAGGTCAAATCTAGCGAGTATAGGGTTCCATTACTCGGAACTTTAATCTCTTTAATAACTGAGGGTGTTAGCTACTATGTGGGCTTAACCGGTATGACAACAAATTTCGGATTTGTGGTCATTATAGTAGCTCAACCCGCAATGGTTCTCTTGACTCCAACTCCTATTTTATGGAATAGGATGAAGGGCTTTACTATGAGGTTCGTGGTAGAGCTAATACTCGACTTAACCACTAATACTTGGTGTATGCAAGCCGTATATAATTGAGGTCGTCAGGATGTTCAGTTGTGCGACTCCACCCCAGACCCACAACCCAACGAGGAACAGGGAGTAGGGAGGAAGCACACATCTTAAATCTTTTTGATCTCAACTATATACCACCTTTATGCATATACCTGGTTATAGTGGTCAGTCTCATGAGTTCTGTCCTCTGGGTTCACGAACCTGATGTGCGAGGTGCGAAGCGTCTTTCTGGGGAATCTACGAAGTATTGCTTCGGATGGTTATCGTCCTCTGGAGTGCCTGTAGTGTTTTCGCTTTGGTTTCCATATGACTAAGAGGGTCGGTCAACAGCGCGCGGTACCCTTCTCTTGGGTACTTCGGAAGGTTTGAGATAAGAGGGACGACTGACGGATCGTATTAGGTTTGATTCCTTTATTTTCCGACATGGATACGGAGAAAGTTCTTTTTACACAGCACTAGGGATGTACACATGGTTGCACTACGTCAAACCATGATCGATAGAGTCGTCGAAGTTGGCATACTTCAACATGATATAAAATGAGGATCGATAGAGTCATGTGCCGAACAGGCACACAAGTTCTAGGCGTCACGGGTTTCATCCTGTGTATCACTGCCGCGGATACTTGGACCGATAAAGTTGACGCGGAACTATAGAGAGTCCTAAGTGTTTCCGAGCAGAGTACCTTTTCATGAATGGATTCTCACGAGGCATTTCTATAATCGCCTAACATATACTAGTCATGTATAGTTAAGGTGGGGAGGACTGTTGACTGAGCGACTCCGCCCTAAATCCACAACCAAACGTGGAACAGGAAATGAGGCGACATTCACTCACACTAGGTCTATCCATCTTAACTATACGTGGCTGTAACGTATATGTTTAGCCATTATAGTTTTACCTGATGAATATTAAATTTTATAACAGTGCTGCGACTTTCGCCTTAATGGGGAAGTATCTACATTTGAATTAGCCTCTTAATGTTTTGTGTTAGTTATCTGAGATCGAGAGACGTACCAAAATCTACCGGGTTCCTTGATGCTTCTCCTTAAGCAGTAGAGTTAGGTTCCTCCTGTGTCTTTGTTGTTTTCTTCAGTTGGGCAATCCCTTTTGAAGTGTCCAATCTCACCACATAGACGGCAGACTGGATTGGTCGTCACATTGGTGATTGATGCAATACGCTCCACCGGAGTTCTGCATACAGAGCAGTATGCCCCTTCATGTTGCACCTAGCACATAAGAGTTCCCGACATATACCATGATGATGGTAGCTACACTTGCCGCAGTGGGGAAGGTTTCCTAGGTATGGCCTTCTTGGAGTCAGGAGGGAAGGATTGACAGGGGTATTGACTGCCTCAGGTCGTTGCCCTCCGGAAGGTCCTTGAGCCGAGGTACCTCCCTCTTCGATCTTGAGTTTTCTCTTTAGTGGAATCGGTTGAGGTTCTTGGGTGGCTGGGTATGCAGGGGTTGGTTGCTGCTGTCTATTGCTAGGATCGGAAATCCCGATAAGGCCCTTGCTAACATTAGCGTTGTTAGCATTCAGGTGAGCCATGACAGTTGCTACGGCTGCCGAGACCACAGCTTGGAACGTAGCTTCATCGAATAAGAGAGTAGGTTTCTTGCTTGTGGACTGGTTACGCTTCTTCGGAGGCATGGTTTTCCTACACGGAAAGGAATACAAGATAATGAGAGACGATGGCTAACCCTGGACATATCTGTCCTGACTGTATTAGGCATAAAATTTTCCCGTGCCGCGGGTACTGGTTGTCTGAGTGTCGACTTACATCCCTATGATATAGTCCTAGAAATCAAGGTAGGAGTATGGGTATCGAAAAGAGCCATAAGATGCGAGTCGTTCCTACTACGTTACCTTTATATGAGGAAAGGTACCACTTTCTGGCCTGGAAAGATTTGAGAGCAATTCAGAATGAAACCGCGGAAAGAGAGGCTTATGAAGGCTTATAGCTAAATATTCTCAATAGAGGTGCGGGGATCCGCTCCAATCGTGTAACTAGCAACGGGAAACGACGATTTACCTAACACATAGCGTGAGTAGTGTAACCACTAAATCAGTAAATTGTGTTATTTTAAGGGTGTATTAGCGTGACGAACACGAGGGTAAGATACTTCTTGGGTTCCATGTACTGGCTTCCTCTGTCTGCCTCGTATCTTTGATTGGAATCGGCGTTGGTTTCCTTCGGGTAGTTACCTAGGGTTCTTTTCTCATGAAGACACATTGAATTTCTACTCCACCTTACTCCCGAATCCGGCTCCGAGTGTCATCACTTCATGATGGATGACTGGAAATTTCGGAAGTTTAGGCGAATTTCTCACCGGTGTCCCTAAAAAGATATAGGCATTTGGTGAATTCAATAGTCTCAACCCAGTTCATTTATTTCCGAACAGGAAATATTCTCAATGAACCTCTTCTGGGTATGCATCAACTCTTCTGTCAAGCACTGAAGTGGATAGGGTTTTCTACATGCTTCGTGCGAGAATGGAAATGTCTAAAGAATCCTAAAAGATTATTAAGATTTCACTGGATGATCCATTTCGAGTCCTGCTACGATTACACAGGGTATATAAATCATATATAACTTAGATTCGATAGGCCTTCAAATATGTCATACTACTCTATATCCACATCCCAACGAGGAAAAGGAAGTAGAGCGAAACCACACATTCTTAGCCTATAGGATCCTTATTATATATAACCTTGGGAGTACACTCTCTGTAATTATAGGTATATCAATAAGGATCTTTTTAGTTCTCACACAAGGTTGGTTATGGATTCTAAAATACCCCTATGGTATTTTAATTTCTTGTTTGCTTTCTTACCTTTTGAACATGATTCTGGGATTAGTGTGAGTCTTTTAGTGTTCTAAAATACTCCTATAGTATTTTAACTTTATGTTTGGCTCTAACATTCCTAGTTGGTAAGTTTCAGACATGTTGCACACCACTATCACTCCCAAGCACATGTTCATCGCATCTCGAATAAATGTAGTTGATCAGGTTACATTTATTCCAGCTTACGATTACATATCTGCCCAAGTTTGACGGTAATGCTCAACATCCGAAGACTTTTGTTCTTGTTGTTCTTGTGATACTTGTGTTCGAGTGTTTAGGTTCTAGATGTTCTTATACTTTGGTAAAATATGGTTATATTTTAAAGTATAATTCTTGGTCAGAGTGTTTTATCCCTTTGTATTTATAGGTTGTATATCTTTTATGATTTGATATACTTAGCTCACTATAAACAATGCTCTGATACCAATCTGTCACACCCCAAAACCGGAACGACAGAAACCTTCTGGGGTGGATGATGTCATGTCAAGTATCACAACACATGCATTATAGTAATCAAAGTACAACAAAAAATTGCATTAATAGTAATAGATTTACATGGTTTACATTACAATACAACAAAGTAATACAAGTATTAATATAGGTACAACTTGGTACTAAACTGTCTTCGTCAGAAGCTCCGGGGATGTACCTGTCTAATGCTGACCTGAGAATACAAGTTATTTGAAAAGCGAGTATCAGCATTTTTACAAATGCTAGTGAGTTCATAAGTATTTAGTGTCATTTTATTCAAATAACTCTGAGAGTGGGTTTCCAGCATACAGTGTAAAATATAGTGTAAAATACGGTTACGTTTAAGGTCATGAATTATAAGGTAACCTGAGATACTCGTAACCATACTAACCGACACTAGAGCACCTGACGCCCTTCAAGCGTCTATATAAAATATGACATTTGTAACCCCTTGGCTTGGTAGGTTGTGGACTGTAGCTAGAACTCAGTGTGCGGGGGTGTCAATCCCGTATAGATCTATACACATAATGTCCTCCCTCCCTATAGGAGACTCTGGTTACCAACTAGACGATAGAGAAGGCCGTGTCCCGAAGATGCATCCCAAATAGTGGGTAGTGGGTTTCCAATATAAGTGCTGAACTAGTGGTAGAGACTCATAACTGAACTGACTAATGTAAACCTATACGTCTATGCTTGTGTACATAATATATAACTAATGATCAAATGACCTTCGGACGGACATCCGATCCCACCAGACCACATCTCAACAAAGAAAAGGAAATAGGGCGAACAAGCCTTCCTAAGTCCTTCAATCATTATTTATATGCATCTATACAAGCACAGGCATACATCTAACTACATCTGAGTGTTTAACAAGTGGAAACGTATCGTGAAGTATAACCGAATCGTGATGTATAAGCGAATCGTGAGGTATAACCGAACAGTGTGGAATAACCATATCGCAAAGTGTAAACGAACAGTGTGGAATAACCGAATCGTGAAGTGTAAACGAACAGTGTGAATAACCGAATCGTGAAGTGTAAACGAACAGTGTGAATAACCAAATCATGAAGTATAAGCGAACAGTGTGAATAACCGAATCGTGAAGTATAAGTGTTACCAAATATAAGTGTATCATGATGTGGAAACGTTATCAAGTAGGAGTTTAAACTAAGTAAAGTGAAGCGGCGGTATCTAACAAATAAGAGTATACGACATGAAAGAGAACTTTGATGAAAACCTTGGAAACACCTTTATACTTAAGAAAATCACAACTTGGTGTTCTTTGGTAAAATAAGTTTGAAAACCTTTAGGAATTCTTGGGAAACCTTTCATAAACCAGTTTAAAATGAACTTTGATAAAATAGTATAAGTAAGAGTTTTGAACAAGTGAAAACGTTTTAGAAAACCATTTATAGTATCCTACTCGGTAAAACAGTTTATAGTGTGGTAAATCCTTGTGCATGCGGGTTATCAATCACATGTGATTGATATGATAACTGGCATGTTTAACTTGTATTCCCCCGCCTATAAAACATGTAAAAACATTTAAGAGGTTCATTCAGGGGTATGAACTCACCTGGTGTAAGTGGATCCGACGAAGGTGTCGGTTGGGTGCTAGGTGTCAAGTAAAGACTTGGACACACTTAGTGACCTATTTAACATATGATAACATATGTTCACATGCAATTAGTACATTTAATACTAATTAAACAAGTATGCGCACTCTAAGGAGTGGAAAACACTTTGGTTAAGTGTTTGGGGTGTCCCGGGTAACATTTAAGGGTGTGAATGGCTTAGGAATGGAGTTTACTCTCCAAGAGTAAGCTCTCCTTATAGTGTTTTACAGCCCTGGGACAACTCCCCATGAGTTTACGACCATAAACTCATGGTGAGGGGTTTCTAGGATGTTTAAAGGCTTTATCTTCATCGTTGAATTTTGCTAGGTCCAAATCTAAATTGTATGAGTGGATTTAAGGTGTTTAAAGGGACCATATGAGAGTTTACGGCCCATGATCCACCCCTATGGGAGTTCACGGCCGTGAACTCCTATCCCTTGATTTTATGGAAGTTTAAGGCCCTTATTTCAATCCTAGTAATTTATAATGAAGGTATAAGGCCATTTGGGGGACAAAAACTATCTTTTGACATAGTTTGGGGGTGTTTACGGCCTAGGCATGTGCTTGGGCCGTAAACTCCTTTTTACTCCTCAAATATGATGTTTTACTTGTCCCAAACTTGATATGGAATTTCCTTAAGTCATATCTCAAGTCCAAATATGCATGGGAAGGTTTTTGGGGCATTTTTGCAAGGGTAAGAGGTGTTTATGGCCTAAGCATGTGCTTGGGCCGTAAACTCTCTTTTATGCCCTAAAACTTGTGTTTTGATGTTTTAACACTCCTAGATAAATTCCCTAACTAGTATCTAAGCTCAAATAAGGAAGAATCGGGACTTTTGGCCACTTTTGGGGTGTTTACGGCCTAAGGAGGCTCTTAGGCCATAAACTCCTTTTCTTTGTCCTTTTCATAAGATTTTTGAGCTATAATAACAATAATGCATGTTTAGAACAAGTTAGGGTTGAAGGTCTTACGTTTAGGAGCCAGAAATCGCGGTTTTGGAGTCGAAAATGAGTCTAGAGAGAGAAAGTAGTGAGAGAGAGAGAGAGAGGAGTTGGAGTGGTAAAAGGTTTCTAAGGGGTGTTACACTCCCTTTATATAGGTCTCCGGTGTTGCACCCGGTATACGACTACCCGATGCTAAAGCTTAACGGGGTTAAATTTTTTACCCGGGTTAATTGGTTGAATAATATAACCTTATTCCATTAAATGAGAATAACATTAACGGGCTATATTTAATTTACCAAAACAAATATTCACATGAAATATAAATAAATAATTAGATATTTATTCATTATACGACCTCAAATTAATGGAACTTTTATAACGCGGAATATTCCGTTAACGGAAATGGGGTAATGTAATGGAATAACTTTGGGTTGTCACACAATGTTTCTTGGGTACTCTTCAAAGTCAAAGGCGTATCGAGTTCTCAACTGTTGAACTCAAGTTATTGAAGAAAGTTTTGATGTCACCTTTGATGACAATTTCGTTCGGAATTCTACTCCCTCGCATGTTACAACTCATATTATGGAGTCCGATGCTCTAACCTCAGAATGTCCGAATGTTCAAATAATTCATGAAGTTGATTTTGAAACTCTTTTTGGACCTTCTGAAACAGCACTGGATTCGGAATCTCAATCAAGTCATCCTTCATCATCCCTTCCTACCTCACAACCTGTTTTCGGTCCTCTACCTTCTCTTTCTTCATTTGATTCTGAATCGTTTCAACGTTCTCAGGTTGAGGGGGAGAATTGTCAACCCTCACTTGAATCAAATGTAGATGGATTCCTTGATGCAGCTGTGTAATTTGACTCCAATCCGATCAACATTGATGACAACAAAAATTTCTTTGAGTTCCCTTATGATGACGATGTAAACCTCACCGATTCAAAAGTTCAGGGGGAGCATCATCCTCCAATTCAAACCATTGAGGGGGAGCAACTCAATCCTACTGTTGATATTGGATCGACTGCTGCACAAGAACTTCCAAGATTACATGCTTGGACCAAGGATCACCCTCCAAACCAAGTTATTGGAAACCCTAATGGTGGTGTTCAAAATCGCTCTGCAACAAGTGTTCAAAGTGAATGTCATTTCTCAGCATTTATCTCCATGGTTGAACCCAAATCCATCAAGGAAGCATTAGAGCATGCTGACTGGATTACAACTGTGCAAGAAGAATTGGCAAAATTCGATAGAAATGAAGTATGGACTCTCGTGCCTCTTCCTCCATATCACCCTATTGTTGGTACTAGATGGGTGTTTCGAAACAAGTTAGATGACGCAAAAGTTACTATTCGAATTAAAGCAAGATTAGTGGCTAAAGGATTTACTCAGATCAAAGGCCTCGACTACGATGAGACTTTTTCTCTTGTTTCACGTCTTGAAGCCATCATAATATTTCTTGCTTATGTTGCTCACAAAGGCTTCAAGGTTTACTAAATGGATGTTAAGAGTGCTTTTCTTAATGGTGAACTTGACACTGAAGTATATGTTCAACAGCCTCCTGGTTTTGTTAATCTCTCATTTCCGAACTTCTGCTACAAACTCAGGAAGGCAGTCTATGGCCTCAAGCAATCTCCTCACACATGGTACGAAACTCTCACTGACTTCCTCAAGCACTCCGGTTTCCAAATAGGTATTCTAGATCCTACCCTGTTTTGAAGATCAAACGGAAAGCACCTCATGCTGGTTCAAATTTATGTGGAAGCCATCATTTTTGGGTCTACGGATTCATCAATGGTTGCTCACTTTGCAAAACTAATGATCAATCAATTCCAAATGAGCATGAATCAGGAGTTAAGCTTCCTTCTTGGTCTCCAAGTCAAATAGACTAATAGAGGAATTTTCATTCACAAAGAGAAGTACATTTCAGAACACCTCAAAAAGTACTCCATGGACACCTATGCCTTAGCCTAGGTACCAATATGCTTCAGACACAAGATCTTTGCTGACCCTTTAGGTGTAGCAGTTGATGAAAAGAAGTACAGAGGAATGATTGGATCTATGCTCCATCTAACCGCAAGTCGTTCGAACATCATGTTTGCAACAAGTTTGTGTGCTAGATTTCAAGTCAACCCAAAGATGTCTCATCTCTTGGTTGTGAAACAAATTTCTGATACCTCAAAGGTACAAAGTGTCTCGGAATCTGGTACGCAACAAATGAGAGCTTCCTACTTCAAGCATATTCAGATTCAAATTATGGTGGGCTCCAACTTGATGGAAAAAGCACTTCAGGTGGCTGTCAATTTTAGGTGGTCGATTGGTTAGTTGGTCATCCAAGAAGCAGAACTGCATTGCTCTCTCTATAGCCGAAGCAGAATACATTGCTGCTACTAGCTGTACCTCTCAAGTTCTGTGGATGATGTCTTAACTTTTGGATTATGGTTACCGTTTTCAACGCATTCCTATCTACTGTGATTTTCAAAGTGGCATTGAAATTTCACACAATCCAATTCAACACTCCATGACGAAGCACATCGATATTCGGTACCATTTCATAAAAGATCATGTTTTAAATGGCAATATTGAACTCATTTTTGTTCCATATGATGATGAAATTGCTGATTTATTTACTAAGGCAATAGATGAAACCAAATTCAATGGTTTTCTGAACAAGATGGGTATGATGATGTCTGATCCTTAGTTCTTTCAAGAGACTTGCTCTCTTTGATGGTAACATAAGTTAGAAAATTGGTTCCGAACTCAAAACTCCGTTATCTCGGAACTATTGTCTCTCGGAATACATATGATCAATTTAGTTGTCTTTATCACTAACCACCATTTGATCCTTTTAACTCTACAGTTCATCTTATCACTTGATGTTTGTAGTCCACATAGTCATAATGATCAAATCTCATCCTCGGAACTTACTTCATAAATTCATCCTGGAATTCGAATCCAAAAGGGTATTGCATTATGTACTTCGGGATTTTCAAAATTTCACTCCAGAAGTTTTTCAAATCTTTTTCCGGAATGCCATGCAAATCTTTTTCCAGAAATTCTTTCAATTTTCGCTCCAGAACTCAAAAATTATTCTTTCGGAATTTTGCTCTGTATTCTTCTCTCAAAATTTACTCCGGATTTTTCAAAATTTTACACCGGAATCACAAACAATTTTTGACTCCGGAATTTCAAATCTTCACTCCGGACTGATCTCATTTCAGACCATTTCTTTAATTTTTCACAATCCGGAACTCAACCTTTTACCTTCCGGATCTCAAACTATCCAGAATCGATCATTCGGAATCCTAAGAGTCCATAAGGTGACGTTTTTTAATGTAACTTTTGAAGATCCTTATCTTCCTTGAAATTCATGCCATGATCGAACGTCTCCAAAAGCATCCATCAAATCGTCGTTTAGGTTTTCCTTTTTAAGCTCTAAACCACTCCTACCTTTCCTTTCCCAAGTCAACTCATTACCAAAAATGGTTATTCATTAAATGCTACCCGGTTTTGCTTCGGATCCTCATCATTAACTTTCTCAACCCAACCCGTTTCACTTACCTATATAAACCTTCCTAAACCCTCTTTTACCTCTTTACGTGCTGAAACTCTCCAAAATTCAAAAGTCTCTATGTTCATCGTGTTCTTGAAGCTCTCATAACTGCTCTTCAATAACGTCCCAATCTTTAACTTAATAACAACCTGCCACTGCTTTATCTCCAAAAAAGATTGCCCTCAAGAAGAAATCATCCAAAGGTTCATCCTCTTCTTAATAACCTGAACCGTTTCTTAGGGATACGACCCAACTCTTCTCAATGAATCCTATGGATTTCGATGAACCCATTAGGTTAATGATTGAGTTCATTGCAAATCATCCCATATCCATTCCTCTCACCAAAATCTCATACCCCCTTCTACCACTCAATCTCTTACACACCGCTTTCACTAGAATCAAAATCGACAATGGTGTTCTCGAAACCAAAATCATGGGTGATAGGATCGTGCCAATCCACAAATCGTAGTTTCTCAAGGCTATTGGTGTGAAAGAAAACCCCAACAGTTTTAAGGAACAAGAACCCACTGTAGAAGAATTTCCATAGTTCTTGAACCATATGGGGTACAAACAGGATTACAAGGCAAAGGACTTCAAGAAATCAGCCATTTCCGGACTGTGGACCGTGCTGATGCACTTCATCATTCAAGGGCTATCCGGAAAGCATGGTGATATGGACACCCTATGCAAGGAATGGTTGTATGTGGTGTACATTATATGCTCCGGAGACGACAATGTTGTTGATCTTCCGGAGGTGCTATGCAGGACTTCTCGAAATTCACAATCAAAAGGAAGTCCAACGAGATTTCAAGCCATAAGTTATGGGCCTTGACAATTCAGAAACTCTACAAGGAACAATGAGAACCCATTTCGATCTGCACCATTACAATGGAGGTATATCTATCCTTCAAAATTGTTAAGCATTATAGAATTCTGGACCGATCTTCTTTTGGTCCTATTAGACATCTTCCGGACCATATGTTGGCCCTATTCCTTCCGATTCAATTTATTTAAAACACCATTTAGAGACTTCGGTTGTGTTTGACCCAACACAACTTGCCTCGGTCTCTGTTGAGCCCACTCCGAAAGAGGCCAATCCATCTATGTCCGGACCAAAAATTAGAAAGTCTGCTGAAAGGAAGACTTCTCCTTCAAAGCCAAAGCCTAAAAAGAAAACCAAAGTCAACTCCTCCTCTCTACACGAAGGAGCTCATGACATTCAAGCTGATTCTGGCCTTCCAAACACCCCGCCTAGTTACTCAACTGAGGTACCCCTCGATGTTTTAAAACCACTTACACACACTCACAGGGAGTCTACACATAATCCACCCCCACATTCTCAAAAAGGTGATGCGATTTTTGAACAAAGTTCCTTGCGCCCTGGAACAAACCTACGTGTCATATTTGCTATTCCTACTTCTACACGCACACACTCCGGAACGCTTGTTCTAGACCCTAATCATTCCGAGCCTGGATTTGTCCCTCCAACCTCAGCTGCATCAACTAGTCTGATACCCGGTAAGGGTACAGGACGAACAGGAACTAATGATCCTCTGTGGGAAGAATTTGTGAACAGGGCACACTCTAGGCATCCAGAATTTACAAGATCCCAAGTTGAAGCCACTCTTATCTCCATGTGATACCGGGCCCTTCATAGCAACCTTCCTTATGTAGCTCCTACTGATGAGCTTTCTGATCTTGATTTCACATCCGAAGAAACTCCAAATTCTTCTCCTCATGCTACGAATCCTTCAGCTTCGGATGATGAGATTTTTGAAGAGGTGCTATTGACCATAGATGTTGCACATGTTGCTGTTGCTAATGTGTTTTCCTCGGTTCAACTTCACTTAAAGACATCTTCGTCCAAGCCTGCTTTTGATTTCGGATCCTCATCCTCCACTCAGAATGAATCAGAATCAACATAAAAACTCCATGATGATGTCGCCACCAACAAACCTGGTCCTTTTGTCACTCCAATCAATACGACATCTCCGAAACACAATCCTCAACCTTCCAACTCAGACAACAGATGCTCAACTGGAAATCATATTGATCTGTTTGCTCTTTTGGATATTCAATCCAATGTTTCAGACATAATGAAGAAGGTCATCACTCTCGAAACTTTCATGGCTAAGCTTAACACCAAAATTAATACAAAGGTGTCTAGACTGGACTCCAAGCTAGACGCCATTCTCCAGTCCTTATCAAATCAATCTGGACCTTCCGTGGTTGAAAGACAAGCTCAACTAGATCAACTGATCTCCAACCGACTCAAACACTCAATCGAAGAAGTTGAAGCCAAATATGATGCGTCATTTGAGCATTATGTCGACACCATCACCACAATGCTCAAGGTCCATGATGACTTGGTTGTTGCTACCAATGATCTCATCAAGCAGACCCATGTTCACCATGAGAAGCAAATTTAGAGGCTGGTGAAGGAAATTAAGAAGAAGGACGAAATGAACCTAATCATCCATCAAGTCCTCACCAAATTTCTCTGATCCACTTGGAACATTGTTGATGCTCCAAATCGAAAGTTTGATGAGATGCTTGCTATCCTTGGACACTTTTTTGATCATCTCTCCTCCCAAACACCCACTTTTGAGGCTTATGATGCTCTCACTCATCAACTCAACACCGGTCTTCAAAAGATGTTTGACAAGTCTGTTGATCTAAAGGAATCTTTATCACTTGCACTAGTTCATAAGGTCACCGATGCAAGAGGGGGAGAAGGCCCAAGTAGTTAACCCTAGAAGCATGCCTCGGTTTTTCAACTCCAAGATGAAGATCTTGTTTCCAATGATGAAGTCCAAGTTCTTTTCGGACTTCTAGGAAACAATGATGATGATGAAGACAGTGAAGAACAACAATATGTCACAAAGGGAGTACTTGCTCTTGAAGCTCTTTGGAAGCTTTTCCCAAAGCCAATGACTGAGGAAGAGCAAAGAATTTGGTATGCAGTTTCTTGGCCATCTTCTCTGCCTAATATACTTCAAAGGGGAATCCAAATGGCTAAGGCCAAAACTTTCCTCAATGCTCAAGCATTCCGAGCCACTCATTCTATGTTGCCTCCAATTCTACAGTCAAAAACTGCTCTAATAGATGAAAGTTCTTCTCACCAGACCCCAAACGACATTCCAGAAGAAACTCTTCCATCCTCCACTCCCAAGATCACTGTGGACAAGAACATCTTTCATGTGATCTTTGTCCTTAACAAAGGCAAAGACAAAGGCAAGAAGCCTATCACGGACTCCGGACATCCACCAAAGCGAAAACTTGGATGGTCTCAGGAGGAAATTAACAAAGCTTTAGAGGACATAATCCGGATCCAAGCACTCAAAGAAAATCTTGATCCGATGCGTGACATTTCTCCTCTCTACCGTGATGGTGTTCATAAGGATGTCGATATAGTACCCGTTATGTACTATGACATTCCTTCCGATGATTCCGATCAACTTGATATTCCGCTCTCACCCTTCAACAAATATTACATCAAATTCGCTCCTCTCCATCCCAATGACAATCTGGAGGTCACCATTCGGACAGAGCGAGATAGGTTAAAAACTTCTATGTCAAGAATGCACTTCCCCTGAAGGAAGTATGGATGAGGAAGAGGATTACAAAGATTTTTGGGTACGGAAGAAAGGTCCTCACAAAATTCGAACTTAGCTATACATTATTTTGGTATAACATTGTCATAAACAAACCAACGTATAAAACCATCACCGATGTTGAATTCCCTGTAGTGAAGCCGAATGATATTCTCACTTTAGCTGCTCACTTTCGAGGACTCCAAAATGATGATATCAGCATGGGTGCTTACAATGCTGCTCTAAGCTTCCTCAAAGATTATGTCTCAGAATTTTGTCGACGCGACTGTGAGTTAGCTCAATTATTCGGAACTGAAGATTTTGTTGCCAAGATTGAATATGTGCCTCAGGAAACTGAACTGCTAGCTGAAGGTCCTATTGATGATTCCATTCTAGGATTTGTGTACAAGACGAAGAAGAGAAACAAAAAAGACTTTTTCCGAGTCCTTGACAAACATCTAGTTCCAACAAAAGCCCTCAAATAATTCATCAACAGAACTTCCAAATCTGAAGCCCCAATACATGTGAAAGCAAAGTTTGTGAGTCAGCTGACCTTCTACATCGATGTTCAAGAATGGTTATTCTGAGCCTACACATTCATCAAAGAAGAAGTGATCTAAAATGACTTGATTGCTAAGTTCACTTAAGGGGAGATTGTTGGAACCTGAAAGTGAACCTCTAACAATCCTAAATCCTTTTGTCAATTCCTAATTCAAGCTATAGCTTTGAAGTGAAGTCTGCTCCGGAATTCATGTGTATCTGGACCTGAAGTCAAGTTGGTGAAGAGAAGAATGAGAATGAAGGGATTCCGGAATGGATTTTGTGTCCGGAATGTTTATTGTTCCGAAATCCATGTTTTGTCTTGATGCACTTAATGTATTTGTCTTTTGTTTGATTTTACTAGTCGTAGGACTTAATCTTTTGTCAACACGGATATTCAGAGTGTCAGATGTAACTCTTTTATCCACTCCTATTTATGTAATTGGTTAGTACCAGTATTTCATTCTTCTATTTATAGGAGCATTCAATGTTAAATCAAATGACAGATCATTCAATCCCTTTAAGAAATGTTCCTTTTACTTCACTTTCATTACAACATTCTCTTTGTTATTTATTTATTAACTTTACCTTGATCTGTATTCTAATTCTTCATTTATGGATTGATTATTTGTTGAATACATTAACTCTTACTTGACTGGTCTATCCAGACTTGACTGGAACATTCATTAGCAAACAGACATTGATCTTACAGAATTAACTCAAGGTTTGAGTTTTCAAAACTTGTCCCTGCGCATTAGATCTATTTGTTATCTCAGGTAGGTGGTGGTAGAGGTGGCGGTTGTTGTTGTGGTGGTATCGGAGGCGATGTCTTTGGTGGTGATCACTTTAGTGTCATGACTCAAGAAATGGATCACATTTCTTATGTTCTCAGCCAAGGGACCATAAAATTGATGGGTTTTGAGCATTCTAAAACTTCCTAAGTGTACATGCAGCCCTAATAACCTTGGATCTATGTTTGTCTAATTATCATGCAAAGTTGGATTTCCAAGGATATATTCCTATCTAGCATACATGGGGAACAATTTTAACTAGAATGAAAGATAGAATAACTTACCTTGTTGTTGCTTGTGTTCCTTGAAACCTTGTGAGCCTAGCACCCCAAGTGTGATGCCTCAAATGCTTCACACAACACCAAATGCTCTTGGAAAAAACTTATGAGAGAACACACACTACTTGAAATCGGCCAAGCCCTCTTGTTTTCTTAGTGTAACCGATTTTGGTGGAGAATATGATTCTTATATAGTGTTGACACTTCTAGGGTTACACCATGTAAACCCTAATGTGTCATGACTCTTCATTTCCATGACCCATGGGTTTGTAACTTCCATGGAGCATCCATGGAGCATCCTATGGGTAGAACCCAACTTGATAATCCATGGAGCCTCTTAGCCCACTATACAAGACATGGATGATTTACATAATCAACCCATATATTTAATTAGTTCTCTTTTGACCACTTAATTAATTCTAAATTAATTATTGATCAAACTAATCAAATATTATTATTAATATATTAGAACTTATAATATATTAATAATCTCCAAATGATATTTCTCTCATTTAGTCTAACCAATTGCATGGTGCCATGCAACCCAAATGGACCATGCCGGGTCGGGTCAAGTACATACCAGAAATAGTTATGGACTTAGACACCTTATCCAACAGTCTCCCACTTGGATAAGTCTAATAACTATTACTGCAAGTATGACTTCAGGAACCGATCGGCAATCGTAGCTCTTTTCAAGGTTTCTCGGAACTGAGAAGATGATGGTACGCCATTTAAGATAAGTGATCATATAATCCTCTATTCTAGATATCAGCCGGACAAATACATGGAACACTGTCTTGCTTATTGTCCAGCATTTGTTTCCCGATTTCCGATTTGTTTGACATAGAACTTAATTCAACACAACAACTTAGTTCTGACCGGGCCCGGTACATGGGTCAAAACAAAATCATCGAGGGGCCCAGATATCAACTTCTAATCCAAGAAGGAACAGATAAACTTCCACTCATATGTTTGTTCTACCACTCATTGAATTACACACAAGAGCACGATTTATAACATCGAGTTACCAATGCGTTTGTTCGTACAATCAATGCATAACCAACTTGTAAGTAACAAATCATATCTCTAGGTTTTAAGACTTATACGATATTACCGTCTCACGATCACTCGACATAGAATTCCATTAAGTGATTCCAGTGAGCGTGGGTTGTGTCCAATGCTCAGAACTTATGAGCACTCATGATTGTTGTAGCCTTGTCCAAGACCTCTACAACCAAACATGACAGTCTTGATTCATACCTACTTCCGACATATGACTGACTGTGGAGGTTTGAATAATATGTTATACCAAACAAAAATTATTCTGGAAGTCTAAACATGCAAAAGAAATATAGTAAACGATCGACAAGAGATAGCAACACCTTACTCATAAATAAAACAATTTTTATTCATCATCAAATGTCAATTACACTTTACAAATTTCGAGGTTATCTAACTACTAAATCTAATATCATCCTTCAGCCCTATGCTCCGAGCATGCTGAAGATGCTTAACCCGAGTAAGTCCCTTTGTGAGGGGATCTGTCGGATTCTCATCTGATGATACCCTCTTTGCCACGAGGAGTCCTTCTTCGATCCGATGTCTGATGAAATGATATTTTCTGTCGATGTGTCTGGATCTCCCGTGATCCCTTGATTCCTTGGCTAAGGCAACAACACTTTCACTATCACAGAAAATTTCCATTGGCTCTTTAATAGCTGGTACAACTCCAAGGTCTCCAATGAAGTTCTTCAGCCACATCGCCTCCTTTGCTGCCTCGCTAGCTGCAATATACTCTGATTCACAAGTAGAATGTGCCACTGTCTCTTGCTTGGAACTCTTCCAAGAAATTGCTCCTCCGTTTAGGGTAAAGACCCAGCCTGACCGAGAGCGGAAATTATCCCTATCAGTCTGGAAGCTAGCATCACTATACCCTACTACTCTCAAGTCGTCACTCCCACCGAGGGTATGGACCCAGTCCTTAGTCCTCCGTAGGTACTTGAGGATATTCTTTACCGCAGTCCAGTGTGTCTTGCCAGGGTTCGCCTGATACCTGCTAACCATACTTAGGGCAAAGGCTACATCGGGTCGAGTACACGTCATAGCATACATGATCGATCCTACAGCCGAAGCATAAGGTGTTCGACTCATTTCTGCTATCTCAGCCTCAGTACTAGGGCTTTGTGTCTTACTCAATCTGGTGTTACTCTGGATGGGTAACTCTCCTTTCTTGGAATCCTGCATGCGGAATCTCTTCAGCACCTTATCCAAGTAGGTACTCTGACTAAGTCCAATTAGTCTTTTTACTCCGATCTCTCAAGATCCTTATCCCTAAAATATAGGCAGCTTCACCAAGGTCCTTCATAGCGAAACACTTCCCAAGCCAGGACTTTACTTCCTGCAGGGTTGGAATGTCGTTTCTTATGAGTAGTATGTCATCCACATACAATACCAAAAAGCTAACTATACTCCTACTAGCCTCGACATACACACAAGTTCATCTTCACTCCTAGTAATGCCAAATTCCTTGACCTTCTCATCAAAGCAAAGATTCCATCTGCGAGGTGCTTGCTTTAATCCATAGATTGATTTCTCAAGCTTACACACTCTATTAGGGTACTTACTGCTGACAAAACCTTATGGCTGACTCATGTAAACATCTTCAGCCAATTTTCCATTAAGGAAAGCGGTTTTGACATCCATCTGCCATATCTCATAGTCATGAAATGCAGCTATGGCTAACAGAACCCGAATAGACTTAATCTTGGCTACCGGAGAAAAGGTCTCATCATAATCCACTCCAGGAATTTGAGAGAAGCCCTTTGCAACCAGTCTAGCCTTATAAGTGTGTACTTTACCATCCATGTCGGTCTTCTTCTTGAAGACCCATTTGCACCCTACTGTCTTACGACCTAGTACATTTTCAACCAAGTTCCAAACTTGATTGTCATACATGGATTGTATCTCGCTATCCATAGCCTCTTTCCATTTAGCAGACTCGGGGCCTGCCATGGCTTCCTCGTAGCTGTTAAGGTCATCTTGACTTACTAGTGTCCCATCACTAATAAGTGTCTCACCTTCTGCAGTAATATGGAATTCATAGTAATGCTCAGGTGCACTCGTAACTCTCGTGGAACGCCTCAGAGGTACAACTTTGTCAATTGGCTCAACAAGGGTTTCCTCCTCAAGTTGAGGGCTAGAGTTTGAAGTTCCTTCACCGCTTGATTCTTGAATTTCTTCAAGATCAATTTGCCTCCCACTGTCTCCTTGGCTTATAAACTCTCTTTCTCGAAAGACTCCTCTTCTTGCTACAAAGACCACATTGTCACTAGGTCTGTAGAAGAGGTAACCAAAGGATTGATGTGGGTAACCGATGAAAATACACCTCTCGCTTCGAGGTTCGAGCTTATCATGAGTCTCGCGTCTCACGAAAGCCTCGCAACCCCAAATCTTGATGTGGTCTAGTTTAGGTACTTTACCAGTCCACATCTCGTGAGGAGTTTTGGCAACTTTCTTTGTAGGGACTAGATTAAGAATATGGGCGGCAGTCTCTAAGGCATACCCCCAGAATGAGATTGGTAGCGTAGCTCGACTCATCATGGAACGAACCATATCTAACAAGGTTCGATTACGCCTCTCAGCCACACCATTCAACTGTGGTGTCCTGGGAGGTGTCAATTGTGAGACAATACCACATTCCCTAAGATAGTCGAGGAACTCTGAACTAAGATACTCACCACCTCGATCGGATCGAAGCATCTTAATGTTCCTGCCCAATTGATTCTCGACTTCCTGTTTAAATTCCTTAAACCTTTCGAAAGTCTCTGACTTATGCTTGATCAGGTAGACATATCCATATCTACTATAGTCATCAGTAAAAGTCAAATAATAACGATTAGCATCCCTTGTGGCATGTTTGAATGGTCCACACACATCCGTGTGTATAATGTCCAACAAACCTTCACCCCTTTCACACGAGCTTGTGAAGGGTGACTTTGTCATTTTTCCAAGTAAGCACGATTCGCAACTATCATCTGACTTAAGGTCAAACGACTCCAAGACTCCATCCTTTTGGAGTTGGCCTATGCGTTTCTTGCTTATATGTCCAAGGCGACAATGCCATAATGATGCTTTATCCAAGTTATTATTATTAGTAGAATCAATACACAAAACATTATTTCCTAAATTATCTACAACAGACACAGCTTCATACACACCATCACAAGGTAATGCTTTAAAATAAAGAACATTATTAAAGAAAGCATCAATAGAACCAACTTCATTATTAAACGAAAAGGTAAACCCTTGTTTGTACAAAGCATGAAAGGAAATAATTTTTCTTGCCATTCCAGGCGAGTAACAACATTTATTCAAATCTAAACTAAACCCACTACTTAGCGATAAAGTATAAACTCCAATCTTGGTGACAGGTAAAGCTTTCCTATTCCCCATGATCAAGTTTATTCTTCCTTGCTCCACATCCTCACTTCTTCTTAGTCCCTGCAAGTCACAACAAATATGAATACCACAACCGGTATCAAGGACCCAAGAATTAGAATGGGGTGAGTTATTAGAAATGATAGTGTAAATACCTGCATGGTTGGGTTTAACTTTCCCATCCTTCACATCCTGCTGGTACTTTGGGCAGTTCCGCTTCCAATGAGCCTTTTCATGGCAATAGAAGCATTTAGCCTCTTTTGGGTCAGAAGAAGGAGTAATGAAACCTTTCTTGGTTCCACTTGAAGAAGATCCATCAAGGGTCCGAGCCTTGGTACCCTTCGAAGATCTCTTTCTCTTCCTCCCTCGATTTTTCCCGATTGCCAAAACCGGAGTTGAGTTTGGAGTAGGAGTGATAGCAACCGACTTCCACTTAAGACCTGTTTCTGCGTTCTTGAGAAGTCCCTGAAGTTTGCTGAGGGTGACTTCTTCCTTGTTCATGTGATATGTCATGCGGAATTGATCATAGCACGATGGTAAGGAGTGCAAAATGATATCTATTGCAAGATCCTCCGGGAAGTTCACATTAAGCTTCAGCAAACGATCCACATACCTTTGCATTTTCTGCATGTGGCTCGTGACGGATTCCCCGTCCTTCATCATGGTTTTTATCATGGAGCAGATGATTTCATACCTCTCTTGTCTTGCACTTTGATGGTATCTTTCCATCAAGTCTTGGTGCATTTCATAAGGGTAGAAATCCTCATAAGACTTTTGGAGTTCTGATGTCATCGTGGCCATCATGACGCAAGCCACTTTCGTAGCATCCCTTTCATGTGCCCGAAAGTCAGCGATCTCCTGAGGAGTTGCAGTGATCTCATCAATCTCCTTAAGCTCCTTGTGAAGGACATATTCTTTGTCCTCGTAGCGGGTAATCATTCTGATGTTTCTGATCCACTCATTGAAGTTGGATCCATCAAAGGTGACTTTCCCACACACGTTCATAAGGGTAAAGGAGCCATTAGGATTAGAGCCAGAAGCATTGTTGAAAGACATCTGAAGAAAAAGGACAAGATTAGTTTGGATATAAGAGAGTCCTTAATAAAACACCCAAATGTAATATTAAGGCTAGGATCCAATCACAATATAATATAACTTAGAAGAGGTATGCCGTAATCTAAGCTATATCATATTTGAAAGGTAGGTGAATGACGATTCACCAATTTCCACCACGAAAACCGCAATATTTAAGTATTAGGTTTTTGAATGGTTCTTAGAAATTCCTAGATTCTTTGAGATTCAATGAACTTTTCAAAGGCATGTTTCAATCTCGAGTGTGCCCTCCAAGTTTTGTGACTGGGATACCGAGGATCACAAAATGAGGTGTGAAGTGACCATGTAAATCACTTGGTACCCTTAAAGTTTATCACTCAATCGATGTGCCGGTAAACCACACACGCTCCATCGATACTATAATAAACCCTAAGTCACCCTTTACCTACCTTGTTAAGTCCAAGTTAGTGTGCCGGTTAACCACACACGCTCCACCAACGACTTAATCAAAGTGTAAAGTGTAATTTCATGGAATAGCACCTTATTCACATTTTCCCTAAAGTAACTAAGATTGGGAATTTAATAAGACATTTAGTTACTTTATAATATTCATCATACTTTGAATGAGAATTTGTAAGTCCTTGTCTTACCCGTTCGGCTAACGACCCTCCACCGGTCAAGCAAGCGGTGGGTGAGAGTAGACACCCATTAAGTCACCATTTTATAGGCAACAACCTTATACCCACCTTATAGACCGGCTTCGTGAATGAGGCGTACTAGCAGTAAGACGACTTTGTTCTTATATATATATATATATATAATTATTAAATCATAATAATATAAGTATAAGGGTTGAATTTTAACTTTTAAAATTCTAAGGGTTGGAACTAAAGTTTTAATCTTGACTTTACTTGTTCCAAAACTTGAGGGCAAGTTTTGTAAACTTTCAAAACTTTTCATATCTTGTAACTTATGAGTTTAATAGAGTAATAAAATGAGGACTTTTCATTTTTCTTAACTCTTGTGTTATTTTAATGGTTTTTAATCCAAGAGACTTTTGGTTTTCCATAACTTGAGGACAAGTTATGGACTCCATTAAAACACATTATGATCAAGAATTAAACTACCACATAGGTTACAAATAATTCCTATGATCATCTAAACATCATAAGAACAAGAATATGAACATGAACACCTTCAAGAATCAAAATCACATTTAATCTTTGTAATTTTGATAACTAGTTGTTGTAAATGAGTTAGAAAAGACATTACACCTCCTAAAACAGGTTTTCAAGTACCAAAACAATTTAGGGTAATGTTTCTAATCCATTTCCAGCAACTGGAGTCGAAATTCTGCACTCTCTCGACCCTACTCGCCGAGTGCATAAACCTACTCGCCGAGTAGGTTGAAGATACAAGTGAACTCGACGAGTCCTCCCCATGGACTCGCCGAGTCCATCAGTCAGACAGCAAGATTTCGACTTTTTTTTTTCAACTTTTAAGCACAAATAACAAACAAACAAGCCTAGGCTCTGATACCACTGATGGGTTTTGAGCATTCTAACACTTCCTAAGTGTACATGCAACCCTAATAACCTTGGATCTATGTTTGTCTAATTATCATGCAAAGTTGGATTTCCAAGGTTATATTCCTATCTAGCATACATGGGGAACAATTTTATCTAGAATGAAAGATAGAATAACTTACCTTGTTGTTGCTTGTGTTCCTTGAAAGGTTGTGAGCCTAGCACCCCAAGTGTGATGCCTCAAATGCTTCACACAACACCAAATGCTCTTGGAAAAAACTTATGAGAGAACACACACTACTTGAAATCGGCCAAGCCCTCTTGTTTTCTTAGTGTAACCGATTTTGGTGGAGAATATGATTCTTATATAGTGTTGACACTTCTAGGGTTACACCATGTAAACCCTAATGTGTCATGACTCTTCATTTCCATGACCCATGGGTTTGTAACTTCCATGGAGCATCCTATGGGTAGAACCCAACTTGATAATCCATGGAGCCTCTTAGCCCACTATACAAGACATGGATGATTTACATAATCAACCCATATATTTAATTAGTTCTCTTTTGACCACTTAATTAATTCTAAATTAATTATTGATCAAACTAATCAAATATTATTATTAATATATTAGAACTTATAATATATTAATAATCTCCAAATGATATTTCTCTCATTTAGTCTAACCAAATGCATGGTGCCATGCAACCCAAATGGACCATGCCGAGTCGGGTCAAGTACATACCAGAAATAGTTATGGACTTAGACACCTTATCCAACAAAAATCAGTATGGGACAATTTATGGGTTATGTATATGGATCCTTGGGGGATATCAGTCATCACTCTTTTGTAATGGACGACACACGACTCATTTTTCTTACTTTTTGAGTCAGGGGACCATGGTATTAGCGTGGGACTATTTTCGGGGTTCATGGATATGGATCCTTGGGGGTAATGGTCATCACTCTAGTTTCATGATACAAAAGGACCATGGTATAAGAGTGCGATTGTTTTTGGGTCATGGATATGGATCTTTGGGGGTATTAGTCATCATTCCATTATTATGGTCCGATACATGGTTTCTTTTCTTATGTTCTCAGCTACGGACCATGGTATCAGTGTATGACTATTTTTACGATTCATGTATATGGGTACATGGGGGGTATCGATCATCACTCTAGCTTCATGGTACGAGACATGACTTACTTTTCTTATATTCACAACCAGGGAACCATGGTATCAATGTATGACTGATTGTGGGCCATGGATATGGATCCATGGGGTTATCGGTAATTACTCTGGAGTTATGGACCAAGACACGACTTTCTTTGATTATGTTCTCAGCTAGGGGACCATGTTATCCATGTGTGACTATTTTGTTGGATATAGTGTGTAAGTCCATAACTTTATTTGGTATGTACTTGACCCGACCCGGCATGGTCCATTTGGGTTGCATGGCATTGCAATACTCGGATATACTAGATGAGAGAATAAGGCACTTATGATTATTAACATATTATAAGTTCTAATATATTAATAATAGTATTATTTAATTAGTATTGATCAAGTATTAATCTAGTATTAATTTGGTGATGATGGTGAGACTAATTAAATATATAGGGTTGATTATGACAATCATCAATTCTTTTATGGTGGATTAATGATCCATGGTTTATGGGTTTGGTTATAACCATATGGAGCTCCATGGATAGTCCATGGGAGTTACAAACTCATTGGTCATGAGAAACGAAGAGTCATGACAATTAGGGTTTACATTTGTAACTCCTAATTATGACACACTATAAAAGAAACCCTATAGCATGCAAAATCGGCACTAGAGTGTTTCTAAAGAGGGCATAACTGATTTTCAAGTGTAAGAAGTATTCTCTCAAGTTATTCCAAGTTTTGTGGTGTTGTGTGAAGTATTTGAGGCATAACATTTGGGGTGCTAGGCTCACAAAGTCTTGAAGGAGTCCAAGCAACAACAAGGTATGTATTTCTACTAGTTTTTATGTTTTATGTAATCCCCATGCCATGCTAGTAAGGTAATAACCTTGAAAAAGAAAGTTTCATGTAAATTATGAAAACATAGATTCAAGGTTATTAGGGTTGCATGTACACTTAGGAAGTGTTAGAATGCTCAAAACCCATTAGTGGTATCAGAGCCTAGGATTGTTTTCTGTATACTTGATGCAAAACTGCTTAAAAATCGAAAAATCTGCTCACTGACAACTGGACTCGCCGAGTTCATGGGGAGGACTCGCCGAGTCCATGAACAAATTCATCCTACTCGACGAGTAGAATCATGCACTCGACGAATAGGAGCGTGTTGGGCAGTTTTTCGAGTTTTGTTGCTTAAAATGGATTAAAATCATTATCCCAAACTGTTTTGGACTTGTAAAATCTGTTTTTCAAAGTGGTAATGATTATGTTAACCCATTTTAAATGACTATTATCAATTTTCTAGTTTTATATGTGTTAATATGATTTCTTGAAATTGTTTGATATTAATATTTGTGCTTAAGAGTTTTAGAAGATCATAGGAATTGTGTGTAACCTACATGCTTGTTTAATTCATGATCTTAATGTTAATGATGATGTCCATAACTTGTCCTCAAGTCATGGATAACCAAAAGTCACATCTTTAAAAGTTGTAATTAAAGAATAGTTGGTTTCATAAAATGAAGAGTCTTCAACTTTATGAACCATTAAAACTCATAAGTTACAAATTAAAGCGACTTGGAATAGTTTAAATTCTTTCCCTCAAGTTTTGGAATTTGAAAAGTCTTATTCTTTAGTACTTTAATTCCAAATTATTTTTTTTTAAGAGTTAAAAAAATTCAAACTTTATGGACTTCATTAAATTAATTAAAGTGTTTAATTAAAAGAGTTAATAATTCCATAAAGACATGGTTTAAGTTTAATTAAATTAAGAGTATAGTTTAATTAATAGATTAAACCACCAAGTATTTTAAATGTTTAAAATACATCCTTATACTATTATTATAATTTTAATTATATAGATATGTATAAGAATATGTCATTCTTACCGTTAGTAGGCCTCATTCACGAAACCAGTCTATAAGGGGGTATAAGGTTGTTGCCTATAAAATGGTGACTTAATGGGTGTCCACTCTCACCCACCGCTTCCTTGATCGGTGGAGGTTCGTTAGCCAAACGGGTAGGATAGGACTTTAAATACTCATTAAAAGTATAATGAATTATAAAGTAACTATACATTATAAATTCCCAATCTTAGTTACTTTAGGAAAATGTGAAATTGGTGTTTGCCCATAAAATTACACTTTGTACCTTACTACGTCGTTAGTAGAGCGTGTGTGGTTAACCAGCACATTAACATGGACTAGTAAGAGTGGAAAAGGGTAACTTGACTTTATTATAGATCGGTGGAGCGTGTGTGGTTAACCGGCACATCGATTAGGTAATATTGTTAAGGGTACCAAGTCAATTTGTATGGTTATTCACACCTTGTTTGTGATCCTCGGCATCCCAGTCACAAACTTGAGAGGGCACAATTGAGATTCAAACATGCCATTGAAAATTTCAATGTATCTCAAAAGATCTAGGAGTTTCAAAACCAATAAAACTTACTTATATTTCATTTTTCATGGTGGAAATTGGTAAATCGTCATTTACCTACCTTTAACTATTTTATAATTTGGATTACGGCATCCCTCTTCCAGTTATAAATAGGTTATTGGGTAGGTGGTCGGTGGTGTCAGAAGTGGCGGTTGTGGTTGTGGCGGTATCGGAGGCGATGTCATTGGTGGAGATCACTTTAGTGTCACGAGTTGAGACACATATCACTTTTCTTATGTTCTCAGCCAAGGAACCATAATATTAGTGTGCAACTATTTTTGGATCATGGATATGGATCCTTGGGGGATATCGGTGATTACTCTATTGTCATGGGCGACGCACAGCTCAATTTTCTTATGTTCTGAGCCAGGGGACCACGGTTTCAGTGTGAGACTATTTTCGGGGTTCATGGATGTGGATCCTTGGGGGTATCGGTTATTAGTCTAGTTTCATGATACAATGGGACCATGGTAAAATAGTGCGACTGTTTTTAGGTCATGGATATGGATCATTGGGGGTATTAGTTATCATTCCATTGTTGTGATCCGAGACACGGTTGTTTTCTTATGTTCTCAGCCCAGGAGCATGGTATTAGTGCAGGACTATTTTTAGGGTTCATATATATGGGTACATGGGGGTATCGATCATCACTCTAGTTTCATGGTCTGAGACATGACTCATTTTTCTTATATTCTCAACTAGGGAACCATGGTATCTGTGTATCACTGATTTGTGGGTCATGGATATGGATTTGTGGGAGTATCGCTAATTACTCTAGTGTTATGAACCAAGACATGACTTGCTTTGGTCATCAATCCATTGTTATGGGATGACTGATGGATTTTTTTGTTTCTAATGCTCTCAGCAAGGGGACCATCGTATCAGTGGGCGACAGTTTCGGGGTCATGTATACGGATCCTTTGATGTTTCGGTCATCACTCTAGTGTCATGTGCTGAGACATGACTCACTTTTATTACATACTTAAGTAAAGGATCATGGTAAAGATGTGTGACTATTTGTAGGTCATTGCTATACATCTTTTAGTGTGTTAGTTATCAATTTAGTGTCATGTGCTGAGAAACGGCTAGGTTTTCTAACGTTCTTGTCAATGGGACCATGGTATCGGTGAATGGTTGTTTTTGGGTCATGGGTATCAATCATCACTCTAGTGCCATGGGTTGAGAAATGGCTCACTTTTCTTATGTTCAAAGGCTAGGGACCATGCTCTCAGTGTGAACTTGTTTGTCGATCATAGAAGTGGATCCTTGGGGATTTTCTTCATCAATGTAGTGTTACAGACCAAGAAATGAGTGATTTTCTTATGTTATCAGTTAGGGAGCAATGATATCAGTGCGGGAGTGCTTTTGGGGTTCATGTATATGGAGTAGTGGGGGTAACAATCATCACTTTAGTTTCATTTTTCGACACATCTCAATTTTCTTATGTTTGCAACCATGACACCAGGCTATCAATCTGCCACTGTTTATAGGTCAGGAATATGGATCCTTGGGGGTATCATTCATCACTACAGTGTGATGGGATGAGACACACCTTGACTTTGTTATGTTCTTAGCTAGAGGACCATGGTATCAGTGCGCGACTGTTTATGTGTCATTGATATGGTAGGGATGGTAATTGATGATGCGACACGACAAAAATACACAACACGAAACAAAACTGGCACAAAATTGAAATACTAATTCGTGTTCGTGTCAAGTGTAAAAACATGGTATCATGTCGTTTCGTGTTCGTGTTCAAAATTTGACATGAAATTGACACGATTTAGCATTTGTTGTTGTGGTTTACTTATTTTTCATGTTTTCCATGTTATGTATGATTAAATATTAATTAATTAAGCTCATTGTTATATTATGTTATCTTTTTCATCGCGTGTCATGTTTGTCATTTTCTAATTGGTTTGTTTTCATGTTAGTTTAAAAAACACGACAATGTGTCGTATCGTGTTCGTGTTACATAAATCCTTGTCGTGTTGTCTCGTGTCATTCCAGTAAAAAAACACAACATGATGACCCGATCTGCCACCCCTAAGATACAAATCCTTGGGAGTATTTGACATCATTCTGATGTTATGGGGGAGACACATCTTTCTTTTCTTATGTTCACAACTAGGGGACCATTTTATCAGGAAATAGATGCTTATGGGTCATGAATGTGGATCCGTAAGGGTATCGGGAATTAATCTAGTTTCATGGGTGAAGACACAACTATCTTTTCCTACGTTCTCAGCTAGGGAATCATGGTATCAGTATGCAGATTTCGTGGCTCATGGATGTAGATCCTTGTGGGCACTGGTCTGTAGTGTCATGCGCTAAGGAAAAACTCATTTTTAAGATGTTAGCTGCAAGGGGAACATGGGATCATTGTGTGACACTTTGTATAACATTGATATGGATCCTTTCAGGTATCGGTCATCAATCTAGTGTTATCGGTCAAGAAACGGCTTGCTTTTCTAGAGTTCTTTGCCATATGACCATAATCTGAGTGCACAAATCTTTTTAGGTGATGTATAATGTGCATCCTTCGTGTTTGTTATGTTTTCCGTGTTATTGATGATAAAATATTAATTAAGTAAACTAATTATTATATTATGTTTATCCTTGTCGTGTCGTGTTGTTTTTTTTTGTTTTATAATTGGTTCATTTTTGTGTTAGTTTACAAAAACACGACAATGTGTCTTGTCGTGTTCGTGTTACGTAAATCCTTGTCGTGTTGTATCATGTCCTCTCAGTCAAAAACACGACATGATAACCTGAATTGCCACCCCTAAGACACGAATCCTTGGGAGTAATAGTCGTCATTCCGGTCTTATGGGGGATACACATCTCTATTTTCTTATGTTCATCACTAGGGGACCAACGTATTAGTAAATAGATGTTTATGGGTGATGAATGTGATAGGGGTATCGGGAATTATTTTTGTGTCATGGGCTAAGACAAAACTAGCTTTTCATATGTTCTCAGCTACGAGACCACAGTATTAGTATGCAGATATTTGTGGTTCATGGGTGTAGATCCTTTAGGGCATCAGTCTCTAGTGTCATGGGTTGAGGAAAAACTCGTTTTTCATATGTTAACAACAAAGGGAACATGGGATCACTGTGCTAAACTTTGTAGAACATTGAAATGGATCCTTGAAGCTATCGGTCATCAATCTAGTGTCATGGGTCGATACATGGTTTTCTTTTCTAACGTTTGTTGCCATAGGAACATGGTATTAGTGCACAAATCTTTATGGGTCATGTGTGATGTGCATCCTTGGGTGTCATGTATAATCTTTGTGGGTCATGTATAATTTTAATAACTTGATCTAAATCCTAATGTCTAACTCCCTTAACACAAAAAATATTTCATTTTGAAAGTATTGGATCTTGGATTCGACTGCTTGGAGTTTGCATCCTAAAGGGGAAATCTGGAGGCCACTTTTTTTCATGGGATCATTATCATTGAAACAACATTCCCATCCTACAAACAAGGTATAGAACATTTGAATGCAACTCGTTGGTCTGACTTTCTTTTTTTTTGTAGAATAATTATTTTATATGGTTTCATGCATGTTTTATCAATTATAATTTCAAATATAACTTCATATTTTTGTTTGATTTCCCAATAATAGTCCGTAATTTAGGTCGATTAAAAAATTATGGATTATAGTAATAACGATCATGAAATCGAAAGTTGCCCATCATGTAAGTGGTATACACATCTTATGTTGTTTTGTAGAGTTACAAATGTACAAATTCAAAACTTTGTTCCAAATCATATATATGATAATGACTACTTCTTATATATTAAACATATTGACATTTATTTGGGTCATGTTGATTGGTCTCTTTTAGAGCATCATGTAGTATAATATGCATCTTTTCATAGAAGAGTTGAATGAGGTGCCATGCATAACAGGCATTCAATCGATTAGTATCCATAATGGAGAGTTTAATGGGTGAGTTCAATGATGTGGAAAATATAGGTGTTACTCAATGGATGAAAGTCAATCATTATGAGATGCCACTTTGGCAGTCAATGGATTTTGAGTTCAGTGGTCATTGAAGTCTTCAATGGGAAAACGAAAATTTATAATGACAAATAAATTTTATAAATTTGTTTTGGTAATATTCCATTGAACTTTGTAAATTTTAATGCATTGTAAGAAAATTTTGATAGAGTTTTATGAAATACAGAATGATAATGTGCGAATCCATTAAACTCTATAGAGTTCAATGAGTTCTGGATGCCCTTAAACAATACTATTGTGATATATATATATATATATATATATATATATATATATATATATATATGTGTGTGTGTGTGTGTGTATATATATATATATATATAGATATCACAATAGTGATATCTATATATATATATACACACACACACATACATACATACATACATACATATGCCATGTTGTATTTTTAATGGATATCAAAGCATGATGGATGTCCTTAAGGCATCCACAATGGATTAAACTCCATAGAGCTCTATGGATTGCCACATCATCTTTCTACATTCCATGCATACAACTCTACCAATTTTTTCTTACAATGCATTGAACTCTATAAAGTTTTTAGAACATTCAATCCATTAAATGACAACTAGACTTGCCACATGTTTCAACGATTTCATTGAATTCACTATTGTGGATGTTATGTAAATCTGGAAATGGTATCTTAATTAATCTATCCTTTCCATGTGCATGTAACATTTAATTATAAGCATACTTATATATGTATTTTAACTATAGTTTTTCTTTAAAAAACATAAAACTCATTGTAGTAAAAAAACAAAAAGGGTCTTAAAAGATAGAAAGCAATAGTAATTATGAGGTTCATTAAGGATATCATGGTTATTATATGTTAAAAAGCCGTACAAAGTTTCATAAATTTAGGGTATATAGATCCGAAATTCTTGACACTATATGAGTTTATGAGATACGAAGACCATAATGTCCGTAATGAACCTCAAACACTCTTTATCATTTTTTCAGATACAAAGATCGTAATGTCCTTAATGAACCTCATACACTCTTTATGGCTTTATTATGGATTTTTGAATATTATACTTAATCGGAATTTATTAGTTATGTTATATAGAATTCAATGCATTATAAGCAATAAATATTATTACTTTTTACATACGATAACTTTCTGTTTATTTTTATCTGTTTTGTACTCAAGTTTTTGAAAGTAATTGAAGCTGAAACCATATCATATTTACATCGTGTGTTCATTCTAAATGATTACTGGAATTACCCTGAGTTACATTCGATTCCTCATTACAATTGTTCTTCAATTGGTATCAGAGCAGGATTCAAACTGCAATGATATAATTTTCATTTGAATCGTTCGTTTTTGAGTCAAAAGTTTGTCTCAAAAGATTCCGCACATTTCGATTCTGAAAATCATCTTAGATCTATAGTTTTGTTTAGATTCTATGTTCGAATTGTATAATCGAGTGATCGATTTCAAGTTTCAGATCAATTCATTCTTTCAATCTTCAAATTTCTCAAGTTTTCTAAAAAAATATCATCCGTACAATAATGGTGAACCTCAACATGAACACGATGACATCGTATTCTCATCTGCTTGGATCATTAACAAAAATTCCAATGTTGATTCCAGATTACTACAATCAATGGGCAGATCGTATGGAAGACTATCTCAATGGATTGAATGAAAAGTTATGAAATTGCATCAAAGGAAGTGTTCAACCACCATCGAATACTCAAAATATAGGATCATCTGGATCAACATCTGTAGTAGAAGAACAAGCAAGAAGGCTGAAAAACAATGAGAAGCGTTGTATGAGAGAGCTGAGAGGTGCTTTGCCACCTATTTCTTACAACTACATCCATGGTTGTAAAACTGCAAAAGAGATCTGGAATACTCTCAAAGAGAAATATCAGGGGAATGAGAAAACGAAAATGAACTCTGTTAAAAAGTGCTTGGTTGAACTGAAAGAATTCAGACAGAAAGAGAATGAAACAATTGAAGTTTATTATGATCATCTGAATGAGTTGATTTATAGGTGTAATCGCTATGGGATTACAAGGTCTTC
The DNA here is from genome assembly GCF_051521515.1 of Lactuca serriola. Lineage (NCBI taxonomy): Eukaryota > Viridiplantae > Streptophyta > Magnoliopsida > Asterales > Asteraceae > Lactuca > Lactuca serriola. The sequence goes on from NC_136413.1 coordinate 119,957,261, forward strand.
CATGGAGTTCAATCTTACATTTGTAATGGCACTTCGTAAGGAGTGGAGAAGTGTAAGCATGATGGTGAAGAATCAGCAAAGCTTCGATACTTCTTCGTTGAATGATGTGTATAATCAGCTGAAAACTCACGAAAGTGAAATAAATGAAATGGTGGAAGATCCAAAACAAAGCTTCGGAGGTCCATTTGCTCTTGTTTTGAAAGTATCTGAGGTTGAGACTGTTGAGAAAAGGATTCATATGAAGAAGGTTTTATCATGAACTTTGATGATGAGGGAGTTTCTTTTTACTAAAACAATCAAGTGAAAAAGTTTTTCAATAAACCATTTAATCCGATGATGAAGCGGAGTGAAGTAAAGGGAAACTATGTGAGCAAGTCTGGTATTGATGAAAAGAAAAAGTTTGAGAAAAATGATGAGAAGATAAAAGAGTTGAAGCTTGAAAAGAAGCTTAAGGGAGACTCAGGTGTTGATTGTAATTATTGCAACAGAGCTAATCATTTAGCTAATGATTGTATGCTTCGTAAGAAAGAGGAGAAAAAGAATAGGGTCAAGGACGAAGCCTATTATGTTGAAAGATTGGAAGAAGTTCGTGCGAAGACAAACAAATTATCTTTGTTTGCTCAAGGAGAAGGTGACGAGGATGGAACTTATCAGACCTAGTCTTCAGGATCTGATGATGAAGAAATGCAAAATCCAAATCATGGAGCTATGTTCGCACAGTTTGAGGAGGACGAGAATGAAAAGGTGACTGGTCATTGTTTCATGACTAAATCTAGAAAAAAAATCACCAATGACTACAAAGGTACATTATATTCTTCAATCTTTTAATATTCCTCTACAAGCTTATGATTCTAAAATAGTTACATTTGATGATACTATTGCTTATTTTGATACTATTGTTGTCTCAACTAGTAACGAAGCCAAGAAATTAAGTACTCAACTGCTAGAGACACAAAAACTTCAAGATTCGAAACATAGCAGGGTAGAGTATTTAGAATTGCAAATAAAAAATTCCAATAATGATAGAGAGAATTTGGATAGAGATGTAAGGATGTTGCTTGCACAGAGAAACATACATTGTAATTCAGCTAAACGTCTCTATGCTAAATTGACTGATGTGCATCATTCATGTGATATTAGTAAAGAACAACATAGGAAATTATTACCTTTTCTTACTTTTGAGAGAGAAAAGGTTGATATTTTGTCCTATGATTGCAAACAAACCATAGCAGACTTCAACAAAGTGCCTGATGATAGATTTGCTTATGGCATTGTTAAGATAGATAAATTTTTGAATGCTGATAAACTTGTTGAGATTGTGAATGAAAGTTTGACAAAAAGTGAACAACTTAAAATTTTGAAAAGAACCGAGCATTCAAAACTTGATTCTAAATCTAATTTTGCTGATATCGAAGACAATTCTGATTGTTTTAGCGAGATTAGTAAAATTGAAAAGGAGGAAAGTGTTGATTCTTCTTAGTTATCAATAATTAATGTCACATATAAGTCAAAAGGTAAAGAAATTTATAATGATTTGATGGTTGAGGATGACACTGATAGACCTTCTACTTCAAAAGTTTGTGATTTTGATGATATGGAGGTACGAGACAGTCAAACTGATGATAGTAAAGATGAGAATGAAAATGATATGTCGAACAATATTGAAAAAGAAAAGAATGTTTCTAACGAAACAAAAATCCCACAAATTGTTGTTGATCAAGTGTTTGGAGACAGTGAAAATTTCGACAAAGTGTTTTTCTGAAAAAGGTGCTCACTATTTGGAGACCAACACAGTGGTTCATCCGAACTTCAAGCGCACAGATGATGTTGTGTTTCCAAATCAAGTGTTTGTCACTACTGGGAATGTTGAAAACATAAAACCAGAGTTCAACAAAATGGTTGAAGAAGATAACAAGAAAACATCAGACGAAGGATTCTTTTCAAATCAAAGCACTGTCGAAAATAATCTAACAAAGAATTCGTATGTTTTTCAAAGACAAAAAACCACAATGAAAAAGGGTTGAAAAACAAGAAGTTGCAAAAGAAATTTTGAAACAAGAATCAAGTAAAAGAAATGAGATTGTGAAACTTAATTCACAAGAATTTAAAGATCTTGTTGACGAATTTTCGAAAGAAAAAGGAATTTCGAAAAGACAAGCTATAAAACGAATGTTTTGGCATGTTGTGACAAATGAAAAGCAATCAAATGAATTAACAAAGAAATATCCTGCTCTATCAATTTCGCATGAATATCAAAAAATTTCAAATTCACATTCATCTTTCACAAAATCAACAAATGTGAACAACAAATTTTCTTCAAAAAGAACAAATCAAAAGTTTGCGAATATTCGAAAATATGAAAATGTTTGAAAATTTGAAAATATTCGAAAATTTGAAAATGTTCGAAAATCTGAAAACCATCAAACATTTGTTAAAGGAATTCCCAAAACAACTTCAAATTTTATTCAACAAAAACCAAAATTTCCAAATCTATCTACACAAAAAGTGACCAACATTTCATGCACGAAAGACACATCTGAAGTAGAAACCATGACTCATTGGCTTGAAAACAATGGGAAAAAGTATCAATCTGGGAAGTTTGCATAGCATCAAATCAAAAAGGCCTATGAATAGTATTTGAATGATCCTTCGTTTGGAATTTCATCTTCAAAAAAGTCAAATACTCCAGTTCAGAGATGAAAACCAATCTCAAAAGAAAGACAATCTAAGAAACATGAGAAGAAAGTTGGTGAAAGTCCAAAACTTATCGAAAAATTATATTTTGATATCATTAACTGATGATGTAGACTTAAATGATTCTTTCCAAACTAAAGTTCAAAGCCGGGCTTTAAATTCTAAAATCCATTCTCTCTTTCAAGCTAATAACCAAGGACCCAAACAGCCTTGGGTACCTAAATTCTTTCATTGATTGCAGGTGCTATGAGATGAGCAATATGATGAGAAATGGTATATTGATAGTGGTTGCTCACATCACATGACTGGAAGGAAGGAGAATTTGCATGATTTTTGAAGTTTAGAAAATGTTGGTGTAGTGAAGTTTGGAAATAACCATAAATGTCAAGTTAAAGGTTATGGCAAAGTGAAAATTGGTCAATTTACAGTGAATCATATTGCTTATGTGGAAGGTCTTCAGCATAATTTGATAAGTGTTTCACAACTTGTTGTGGGCACTGGCAATGAAGATGTGTTTAACGAAGAAGAAAACATCATTTCAAACGTTAAGACTAACGAAGTATGGTTGAAATCAAAAAGATATGGAGATATGTTTACCCTCGACATCAAACCCATAGTTGGAAAACCCTCAGTTTGTCTACTTTTGAAAGCTCCCATAGATGTTAGCTGGTTATGGCATCGACATTTATCCCATTTAAATTTTCGAAATTTAAATAAATTGGTTACAGAAGATCTTGTTCGAGGTTTACCTGTGTTAAAGTTTGATAATGATACTTTATGTGCAGCTTGCGAACAGGGAAAACAGCATCGTAAAGGGCATCCAATTGTCATTGATTCGAAAATTGTTGAACCATTGGAAATTCTTCATATTGACCTTTGTGGACCATCAACTGTTGAAACTCTCAACAAGAAACGATACATTTTGATTATTGTTGATGATTTTTAACGATTTACGTGGGTGTATTTTATCAGGTTAGAATCTGAAGTTGCTCAACCAATGATCGAATTTATCAAGAAAATGGAGATAACTGAAGAAAAATGTTCGAAAAATCGAAATTGATAATGGGTCTGAGTTCAAGAACAAAGTGTTGGATTTGTACTTAACGGAAAAAGGAATTTTGCATAACTTTTCTTTGCCCTATACTCCTCAACAAAATCGACTGGTCGAAAGGAGAAATAGGTCTCTTTGCGAAGCGGCGAGGATAATGTTGACATACGCGAATCTTCCTCAATACTTATGGGCAGAAGCAATTCCAACAGCATCTTTTTCTCAGAGTAGATATTTCATTCATAGACGTTTCAATATAACTTCGTATGAAATAATCAATAATCAAAAACCTAATGTCAAATTCTTTCATGTTTTTGGTTGCATGTGTTTTATAATGAATCTCAAAGATATTCTTTCGAAAGTTCAAGCTAAGGCTGATGAAGGCATATTTTTGGGATATTCGAACAATTCGATTGCATACAGAGTGTTAAACAAACGAACTCGAAAAGTTGAAGAAACGTTTAATCTCACTTTTGATGATTACTTCGTGAAACAAGTCGAAAAACTATTTGAATAAAAATCAATTCTTAATGAATCAACTAATGAAACTGAAAAATCTAATTCATCTGACTTTGATTATGATTTAATTTTTGGTGTTCCAGACAGGGCTATTGATGCTGAAGTACATGCTGCTGATAATCAAACTCCTGAATCTTTGAAACATACAGATGATTCGACAATCACCTCAGATTCAACTGTTAATGGCGAAAGCATGCTAAATGCTCATATGGAGGTGGAGCACTTGACTACACCTTCAACTATTGATGGGGGGCATTCTTTTGAGGGGGAGAATAACAGTATGAATGAAATCTTTGAGGGGGAGCATCAGAATGATAATCTTGCCAAGCGGTAGCATGATGATAATGAAATCATAAATCTTGATCAAAATGATGAATTTCATGACTTAAATGATAATATTTCTGTTGCATGATCTGAAAATGAAGAGATGTACAAACATGCACCTTTGGACATTGATCCAGCATATCCACCTTTGGAAAATGGACAAGGATTCATCTGAAAGAACATGTAATTGGAAATCCACAAGATGGAGTTTTGACAAGATCTCAAATTCGTGCAAAGAATGAGGTACTGGATACTGATCAAGAATTTTGCATTTTAATGTTTTCGTCTCCAAAATAGAACCAAAGACAGTTAAGGTTGCAATGGAACACTCTGATTTGGTTGTTGCAAGGCAGTTTGAATTGGCTGAATTTGAATGAAACAAGGTCTGGAGATTAATTCCTAAACCTAATGATGTTTCTATTGTCGGATTAAAATGGATTTTTAAAAACAAAACCGACAAAGATGGGAATATTGTTCAAAACAAAGCACGATTAGTTGTTAAAGGTTATTCGCATCAAGAAGGTATTGATTATGAAGAACCCTTTGCCCCTGTCGCAAGACTCGAGGTTGTTTGAATATTTTTGGCTTATGCAACTCATAAAGATTTTGATGTTTATCAAATGGATGTAAATGTGCATTTCTTAATGGTGAACTCGAAGAAACGGTGTATGTAGAACAACCTCCAGGTTTTGTTAATGAGAAACATCTTGATCATGTTTATATTTTAGAAAAAGTTATATATGGGTTAAAACAAGCACCAAGAGCATGGTATGCAACTCTTACCAGTTTCTTAAAACAGTCGAAATTTAAACAAGGATCAGTTGACCCCACATTATTTCAAAAGAAATTTAAGAATCATCTAATGCTGGTTAAAATTTATGTCGATGATATTATTTTTGGCTCTACTGACCCTTCTTTGTCTAGTGTATTCGAAAGCCTAATGAAAAGCCAATTCGAAATGAGCATGATGGGTAAAATCAATAATTTTCTTGGTTTAAACATTCATCAAAGCAAAGAAGGAATTTTCATCAATCAAGAAAAATATACAAGGAATTTGCTCGAAAAATTTGGAATGAGAAATAACATGAAGTTAAGAGTACCAATGGCAGTTGGAACAATGCTAACTCCTTCTTTAGATACACCATCTGTTGATCTTACTCTATACAGGAGTATGATAGGTTCTTTGCTTTATCTTACAACAAGTAGCCCTGATATCATGTTTTTTGTATCTAATTGTGCAAGGTATCAAGCAAATCCAACAGAACCACACATGACTACAGTGAAAAATATTTTTTGTTATCTCAAGGGTACAATTTCGTTAGAATTATGGTATCCTTCAAAATCAGGATTTTTCATTCAAGCTTTTTCGGATTCGGATCTTGGAGGATGTACTCTTTATATGAAGAGTACAAGTGGAGGATGTCAATTTCTGGATGGGAAGCTTGTAAGTTGGCGATCGAAAAGGAAAACATGTGTTGCAATTTCAACTGGTAAAGCTAAGTATGTTGTAGCTTCCGCTTGCACTTTGCAAATCACATGAAGAAGATTCCATTGTATTGTGATTCACAAAGTGCTATACGCATTTGTCATAATCCAATACAACATTCGAAAATTGAACACATTGCACTTCGTTATCATTTTAGTAAAGATCATGTGGAAGATGGAAATATTGAAATTCATTTTGTGAAAACAACTGATCAACTTGCTGATATTTTCACGAAACCATTGGATGAAAAATCATTTGTTAGAATTTTGACAGGGTTGGGTATGATTGAATCATGTTCGGTTCCAGGACTAATTTCGAATGAATGGCAAAGAAGGAAGTTGAAATTGTGTCGATTCAGAGGAGGTGTAGAATGATTCAGAGTCTTATAGTATTACTCGTTCAAAGGTTACTGTTCACGTTAAGCGCTTTGACACGATTCGTTTTCGTACATTGGAGCTGAAAAGTTTCGTGTGTTTGGTACATTCTCAAGATTTTCGTTAGTTTGTTTTTTATTTTCGAAAAATTGAAAGACGCAAAAATATTTTCATTTGTTTGTATTTCTTTTTGAAAAATCAAAAATATCAAAAAGATATTCTTTTTTTATTTGTTTTAATTTTTGAAAAACATAAAATCACAAAAATATTTTTCTTTCTATTCAAAAATATAAAATACAAAAAGATTGTAGCTACTTTGATCTTTCTTTAAGTGCAGGTTCACACGAATATTCTTCAAGGGTCATGCTTTCTTTTCTAAGTGATGGTATGTTTTCAAAATTTCATTGTACTAGTTAAGTTGTCCCTAAAAGCATGCTGCAACATGTAGACCCAAGCCTCCAATGACTCAATGTGTGATTTTGAAAGGCTTAATGAAATTTTTTGTTCCGAAAGTTACTTCCCAATAAGGCTTGCATTCACATTATCAACTGAGCTACCTTACTCTTCTTAAATGATTTAAGAGTTTCCTGTTTGGTCCATTCACAACAGAGGTACACTTAATTCTCGAACCAATCTTTTTTATCTAAAATTTCTAACACGTTTCACACACAATGACATATGTCCGAGTGGTCATTGATCAAACCAATCATGACTTAGACATGTCAAAATTCTATGTTTGGGATCTTGATTCATGAGGCCGTGATGAAAGTGAAACCCAATGTTCTAACTTTTCAAGGAATTAAAGGGGAACTACGTTCCAGATTTTCACAAAACATTTGTTTCAGTACCAAAATTTCGATACTTCAAATCATATTCTTTCATTTTGAGTGGTCTTGATCAAATGTTCGAAGCCTACGACATTTGTTTCCCAATAGGATGCAGTTACAAACTTTATTTTATGAATATGATTTCCATGTAGGTATCAATTATTATCCTTTGTCACTTTCAAATATTTTTCAAAGCATACTTGTCACTAGCTACACTGGTCAAACAAGTGATTTATGTTGCAATTACTCACCCTATGTTAAGAATGATATGTAATGAAATTTTTGAGCCACCCACGAAGCCTTGAAAAAGAAGCCGTTCGAAACTTCTCTATAAGTTTTCTATTGTAATTCACAGGAAACCACACAAAGTAGTTGATTATCTCTCTTGATAATTAACGAAGTAACCTTTGCCTGGGGTTTAACTGCTTTCATGTCAAACTAATTGACATCATAGATCCAAAAAATTTCGTTAAAATTGTTTCTTATCTTATTTCATTGGCACACTGCACTCACGAAATCTTTGAGGTTCTGAGTTTCGCATAATTGGCAATGACTTAGTTTAAAAGCCCAAAAACGAAAGAGCCCAACCTCCATGCCGAAGGTTTTCGATCTTATCCACTTGGTACTCATGAACAGTTTTGAAGTAACTGTTTGGCAATTTATTCCGAGTTTCAAGGCACTTTATTTGACATGGCATGTATAACGGCTAGTGGTGTGATTTTAAAGGAAGGACATGGAAAACTCATAAATGAAAACGTTTCCCATTCTTTTGGGGATACATATAATAGGAAAATCTTTTTCCTTTGATCATTACGCTTTCAAAAATCTCCTACGAACAAAAGACCTAATTCTCAATTTCTTTAAAATTATCTTCAAGCTTTCAACAATGGCTTCTACTCAAAACACCTCTATTGATGAAGTTCTTTCACAACCAATAATGAAGATCCAAAGTACTAATTACTAGTTTGAGGGTGATGTTTCATTATACCCTGAGGAGTTCAGGATGATGATTGTTGCTCTTCAAAATTCTAGTCGTGCTACTTTAATGTTCAACTCCTTCGCAGTTCTGATAACTTGGTTGTCCATGGCTGCTTCAACTGCTTCCTATAGCAAGGCTATGGATGTGATTACCTTCAATCTTGTGAATGAGAAAAGGATTTGTCTGACCAAGAGGATGTTCACTCAATTCTTGAATATCCCTAATTCTCCGCCATTCTTCAAACCTAACAATGATCAAATCATGTTTATGTTCAACGAGATGGGACATCATCCCTCACTCACAAAAATCATTGACTTCAAGAAGTCCGGATTACCCTGTATGTGGAATTTCTTCTTTGGTATTTATATTACGTGTTTAACTGGAAGAAGTGTTGGTCTTGAAAAAGGAAGACTTGAAGTATATGCAATGGTGATGGGATTAAACTGTGATCTCAGTGTTGATTATGCAACTCAATTGCGGAACGAGTTTGTAAAAAGCTTGGAGAATATGAATATGGTGAAGGGTATTTCATGTGCGAGGTATTGGAGTCTAATTCTTGAGAAGATCTACGAAAAAGAGGGAATTCAAGTTCCTGATAACGAAGAAAAAGTGCAATTTAAAAAGTACCACTTTCCAAAGTCAGTTGAGGATGATTCAGAAACTTTCCCAACAATTGCAAGAATTGTAGATGGTATGTTAAAGAAGGTTGATCCAACATTTCTAGTGTTGGTAAACTATTTGAAGTCCATCAACCTTGATATCGAAACTGAGGTGTTGCTTGAAGTTAATGCAAGGACTTCCAAACAAACAAAGAAATTGTAACATCCCAAAATTCAAGACTAAAAATTTCTTTTAATAAAACATTACTTTAAGCAAAATCATCAATCCAAAACATAATCAGAGTATTAATTTCCAAAACACATGTTCATTATCAGAGTAAAACATTCCCAGGCTGTCTAATCTATGTTGTGTGTGCCATGCGATCACCCCGAGCTCTTCCCTCCGCTACCAGAAGTACCTGAAACTAAAACTGAAAACCGTAAGCACGAAGCTTAGTGAATTCCCCACCCTACCACATACCATGCATAACCACATACTGCACATACTGGGCCACGCCCGCTATCCTGGGCCTCGCCCCTACCTCAGGCCTCACCCGCTACAACGGCCCGACTGCTCCAGGCCCCGCCTGGCTTCGAGCCCTGCTCAGATACAAATCTGTTTCACTTAGGCCTCGCCTTTTACAGGGCCTTCCCGCTAACATTTAATAGCACATAAAAATATCACAACACATAAGCTACCACATACTGACGAGTCCTGTCCTAAGGCCTCACCTATCCTGGGCCTCACCCGTGTCCTGCTACTGATGAGTTATGGAACCCCGTCCATGCTCTTACTGATAGTGAGATATAGGCCCAGCCCACACTCACTCTTTCCTAAAATTGGGCCTCGCCCCGGATCTGTTGCTAACGAGATGTGGAACACCATCCACACTCTGCTAATAGTGAGATACGGGCCCAGCCCACACTCACTCTTTCCCAAACTTGGGTCTCGCCCCTGATCTGCTGCTAATGAGATGTGGAACACCATGCACACTCTGCTATTGGTGAGACATGGGTCCTCGCCCATACTCACCTCCCTACCAGGCACATACAAGTATCACACAGACAACAAGTATAAACTATCACATAAACCATTCTTTGAGCATCCGCCGCTATCATTGGACCTCGTCCTGAATATCATACAAGCATACTGTGCCTAGGGCTAAACCCCGGGTCTTTTACTCATAACTACATGGGTCGGCATTGTTGCCGTAGACCCATTTACACAAAAGGGAAACTCACCTGCACTTGCTGAACTTGCTGATAATCCCCCTAGTTGCTGCCCGGCAACTCTCTGAACTCCTGCTCCACTAGCTCCCCGAGCTACCAATATCAATGCAAAACTTAAACTAACTGACCCCCAAAAGTCAACTAAGTCAACTCTGGTCAACATCAAAGTCCTGGTCAAGGTCAACCTTCCAGGTCAACCCTACTCGCCGAGTCAACCTACTGACTGGTCGAGTTCATATGCTCAGAGTCCTTCCATTCACGACTCGACTCGCCGAGTCTACCGATTTCCAAGTCCTGACCTGTCCAACACACCGAGTCTCCACTCGACTCACTGATTCGAGCCTCAACTCGAAGGGTTTGGGGTTTCGCGACTTGACTCACCGAGTCCAAGAACATACTCGCCGAGTCCAAGGCAATCTTCAACCGACTCGCTGAGTTGTTCTTCCAACTCGCCGAGTTCCTGCCCAACTTCATCCGACTCGACGAGTTGCTCATCCTACTCGTTGAGTTCCTCCTAATCTTCATGCTACTCGCCGGGTCCATTCAGATCTTCATACATGCGGAGGACTTTTGAGTCATGCATGGACTCCAAACTGTACATCTACCCTTCCGAAGCCTATTCCTCACGTAAAGTTGCAAACTTTACATGTAGAGAAGGATATCTAGGCTAAATACACCATAAACTAGGGTTTAAGGCAAGGAGGCTCTATAATCAACTCAAGGGCAGATAATTTATGCTTCACAAGGCCAAAATGTGCTTAGATCCGAAGTAGCAACTTCAGATCTGGCTTCTAACTCAAAAGGAATATCTAGACATGGCTTGAAAAGCCCCAAAACTCACAACTAGAATAGATCTAAATGAAGGAACCGACTTATTACCTTCAATAACTTAGAAAGGTTCCGCAAACGCTAGATCTAAGGCCAATCCTCGAAGCTTCAATGATTCCCCTCTTTCTTCTTCTTTCAAATCACCCAAAAATGGCATAGAAGCTTGAATGAGCAACAATGGGGCTTAGGGTTCGATATTCTGGGTGAGAGAGACAGTAAATGAACCCTAGGGGAAATAATGAGACGTTTAAATAGGCTCCAAGTCCCGGATTTAGGGTTTTCCTCGTTCAGACCAGACTCGTCGAGTCTCCTTGGCCGACTCGCCGAGTCGGTCACTTACTCCTTGACCCGGATCCCGCTCGGACTCGTCGAGTTCCTCCTTGGACTTGACGAGTCGTCCCTTAAGCTTAGGGTTTCCTTTCCTTTCTTGGCCTTTCTTAATTTGGGTGTTACAACTCTCCCCCACTTAAACAAAACTTCATCCTCGAAGTTTGCTATGGCCCACCGCCTGAGATCTGCTTACGATACTCTACTAATTACTCCAACACCAACCTACCTTCGCTGGTCTTCCGCCTGGTCATTCCGACTAACATAATCCCCGCAGATAATAATCTCGGGTCAACCCTGACCCTGAACATTCTGGAAACACAACTTAATCAACCGACAATCCTTCTTGTACTCACCGAGTACTGCACTGAACCCATAGGGTTCACCCCTTCTTTCCTTGCGCGATTTCCTTGCCTTCCCAATGCAATGCTCCATAACCAACTATTTCCTCTAACACTGTGAAGATCCTATCTTCACCCAATCCATTACTCCCGCTACCTTCTATACAGGTCTTTATCGCCAGTATCCACTGGGCATTTTTTCCTACTATAATTTGGTGTCGAACACCCCACGATCAACTAACTGAATTCCACCATAGACTGCTTAGCCGCACTGCTGCTGACTGAAAATTTCTACTATTCCTTGTCTGCCTTCCGGATGAACTGAGACCACCCTGGTCCTTACCAATCTATCAATATCTGGATTACCGGCTCTCACCGGTCGCTAGAACCAACACAACTCCTAGTCTATCCCAGCGACTTTCGAAGAAACTTCGACCACCTATAACTTCTCAATCTATCATGCCATTCAGGTAGTACAATCCTGGGATCCTCGATCCCTTATCTTGACACTAAGGTCCATACCAGGTCCCACCTGTGCTGCTAAAACTCACGGGCCTTGCCCACGGGTCTCACCCGCCTCTATCCTTCTAGTCGTACTTGTCTAACAACTCTCTCTCGGGCCTCGCCCACGGGTCTCACCCGCCTCTATCCTTCTAGTCGTACTTGTCTAACAACTCTCTCTCGGGCCTCGCCCACGGGTCTCACCAAACCATACTATTGAGCAACCCTGCTCTCAGGTCTCACCTATACTGCTACTCTCATACGGGCCTTGCCTACGGGCCTCGCCCATGGGTCTCACCTAACTATATCCTGGAGCGGCCTCTCCCAAGGTCTCACCTCTCTAGGGCTGAACAGGCAAACTCCCTACAATTCTCGTCCACTACCCATTCCTGATCTCTATATGATCACTAGGAGATAAAGGGCCTCGCCCCGACTCCGCTAATGAAGCTACCATGGAATGCTACGGCTTACCCGCAATCTTACATCACCTTCCATCACTGACTGCTAGTGAATGCTACAGCTGCCCCGTAGTCTTACAACACTCTCTACCACTGACTGCTAGTGAATGCTACGGCTGCCCCGTAGTCTTACAACACTTTCTACCACTGACTGCTAGTGAATGCTACGACTACCTCGTAGTCTTACAACACTTTCTACCACTGACTGCTCGTGAATGCTACGACTGCCCCATAGTCTTACAACACTTTCTACCACTGACTGCTAGTGAATGCTACGACTGCCCAATAGTCTTACAACACTTTCTACCACTGACTGCTAATATGAAAGCACCCCATGCTATCAATTCTCAAGATCCTCATTCCGACTCTCTCGAGTCCTACAGGCGATCCTCTAACCTGAATTCCCAACCACATACTAATCATCACCAATACACGCACTAACTGAGGGGGAGTTTCTGAAACTCCCAACCCTGAACTCCTCAATCCATCAACCGATGTACCACTTCTTTTCCTTCTCGGAGGTCGCGCACTCGTTCTGGATCTGCATGCTCTTACCTTTGCACGCTCGAAGGATTCTCCCCCACTTCGATTCTGCTTAACCCTTGCTGGTCAATGCTCGAAAAGAAATCCCAATCCTCGCTACCATTCCATTATCAACCTGCTGAGGAACCCCAAGCTTACCATAGCTAGGGATCTAACCCGTCCATTTCTAAAATTATACCGCTCCGAACTTAGCTAGACATACCAAGTCCCTCCCATGCATGCTACAGTTACTGCATCCTAAGCAACCTTCTCTAATAGAACACATCCCTTAACTACCATTCAAATATCCAAGGTATGCAGATGGCATATAACTCGATCACGATCAAGCCGCACAAAAATAAAATACTCATACTGATAATGATGCAGAACCATAACAATATAATCATGCACAAATAAAAGAACTGAAAACGAAAATCGCCTACCTGCAACATCCGATGTTGCTCGCGCCTCCAAGGTAGTCATCTGAAAAGCCCTGCCTCCTACCGCAGACACCTCTGCTCGGCCCTGACGGCCGTCCGTGATCCTCAAAGTTGCAAGGGTAGGTGCCATCACGCGTCCCGCTGAAAATAAACTAGGGCACTGGGCCTTCTTGTGGCCCCGCTGTTTGTAGTGAAAACATATCAAGTCGGATCCCTGTGTGGTGGTAACAGTACAATCCTTGCTAAAATGACCAGTCCGGCCGCACTTGAAACAGCCAGACTCACCGCCACTACCACCCCTGCACGTGCCCTCGTGCGCCCTACCAGACTTCCCGCATCTCAAATACGATCCCTTGGGCCTTTTGCCCGAACTCACGGCTACTTGAACCTCATCCGACTTCCTCTTCCAGATCTGCTCCAAATAAATTTCCCTCTCTCTGGCCCATGAAATCATATCTTCTAGTGTCTTATAGCCGGACCGGCTCACGAACTCCCTGATGTCAGCCCTCAACATCTCGTGATATCGGGCCTTCTTCATCTCCTCATCCGCGACATACTGCGGTACAAGAAGAGCCCTCTCCCTGAACTTGGCAGTGATCTCCACCACAGTCTCAGTGGTCTGCGTCAAATCCTGAAACTCCCGTGCCAACTACTGCACCTCGATAATTGGCGAAAACTCCGCTCTGAACCTGGCCGAGAAATCGCTCCAAGTCATCGCGTCCAATGCGGCATCATCCCCCCAAAGCATGACCAATCTCCTCCCACCAATCCATCGCTCTGTCCTTCAGAAGACAAGAAGTGAGTCTGACCTTGTCCTCCTCAGGACACTGGCTCGTACGAAATGTGTTGGCAACATCAGCCAACCATCTGCTGCAAGCGATGGGGTCCCTAGCCCCATGATAATCTGGTGCCCCGCAAGCTCTGAACTCTCAAAATGTCAAGGTACGCGCTCCCATCAAAGCCATCATCTCCATACAGAAGGCTCCCAGCCTCTCATCCAAAATCTCCAATATACCCTCCTTGACCGTGCCAAAGATCACAGGAGTCTGGTCTAGAATACTGTGTGTAACCTCAGCTGATATCAACTCCCTCATTCGCTCCTCGAGCTGCTCGGCTCCTAAACCCCAAGCCTGATCCCTCCCCGGCGCCTGATCCGCCCGCTGATCTCTCTCGCAACGTCACCATGCTGATAATACAATACATCCTCTATCAGAATACTTATCACTGCTGCGAGACCTAACACACACCCTACCAGGTTCCCGATCTTGTCTCGGCCTTTCCCGAATCGAGTACGGATCCTCTGCTTTCAGTAGTACGGGCCCATACTACCTTCCACATCTATCCGTACTTTCCTCAGGAATTGCTTCGACTCCACTAGGTCCCTTATCCACTACTACTGCTCCAAGCATTATCTCATCCTAGGCTTACCCTAGGGAAACCTCTGACTCAACTCAAACCAGTCCTCAGCTGCTGAAGGTCTCCTTGTGATGCCAACTAGTCATTACCTGGATACCATCACATGCGACGAGGCTCAGATAATCCTTCGAGTAAAAGACTCATCCCTACAACGGTTGGACTCAAACAAAAGCTGTCAAGTAGGGCCAAATCTAACACTCTGAGATTATTCAACCTTGATCACATGTGACGTGACGTATCCACCTAATGGCTAACTCCCATCACTCGGACACCCATATTGCACAAAGAAAGCAACATTCAGACAAAGGGAAAATCTAACCACAACATACTCAAGCAATCATATCCACATAGCAAGAATCTGTACTAGCATGAAACACAAGCTCATAAAATCAGGCATAACCTAAACAGGCTATCCTACTACTGTCTAACCAATACTATCATGCAGCTCCAAAAGCACATATAATAGGCACATAAGGCATCCTCCCTAGATCCTTAGTCCTAATCTAGCATGTTGTTCTACTAACTGATAATCAAATCATAAACATATATGGGTATTTTGGGGTACTTACTTGAGCTCGGCTGATTGCATGCACCACACCCTTTTTCTCTTTTCAAAGTTCTTTTCTTTCTGAATTCTTTTTGCTTTTCTAAAACTGTTTCATTTCTAAAACTCTTTTTACAAACTTGTCTTTTCATTTTGAAAACTTTTATCCAATCCCTTATTTTGAGTTCAGACACACCCGAGGGTATGTCCAAATCCCTCAAACCAAGGCTCTGATACCAACTTGTTGTTGGGTTTTGAGCATTCTAACACTTCCTAAGTGTACATGCAACCCTAAATACCTTGGATCTATGTTTTCTCTATTATACATGCAAATAAGAACATCCAAGGTATTATCCTAATCTCGCATACAAAAACTATGAATGTAACAAGATAGAATACATACCTCTTCATGTAGCTTGATGTCTTCAAGCTTTAAGAGCTTAGCCCCAATAGTGTGGAAGCCTCAAGTGGAATCACAAATCACCAAGACACCTTGGAATACTTTAGAGAATATGATTACTTGGTTCTCTCTAGTGAAATTGGCTAGCCCTTCTTTAGTGTATTCACACTAGTACCAATTTCACCAACCAAAGACATCTTTATATAGTATGGAGGATTAGGGTTAAACCCTAATACCCATGACCTTTCATTTCCTAGGATCCATGGGTTAAACACTCCATGGACTATCCATGAAAGCTTAGCCCAACCTAAATGAACTTGGCCCATTCCATATATATAAGAGTCCATATTTAATTAGTTCCTTTTGATCACTTAATTAATTATAAATTAATTCTTGATCAATACTAATTAATTAATATGATTCCATATTAATATATTAGAACTTATAATATATTAATATTAATCATAAACATACTATTCTCAAAAGATTATCCATATAAATTGTGTCGGTGAAGTGCAACCCAAATGGACCATGCCGGGTCGGGTCAAGTACATACCAAATATAGTTATGGACTTAGACATTAATCCAACAGTCTCCCACTTGGATAAGTCTAAAACTATTATTGCGTATGACTTCAAACCTAACTGGCAATCGTAGCTCTTAAAGCTGCTGTCGAACTCTGATCTTGTCAACGAACTTGTCCATTAGATAAGGGATCATATATTCCTCCATTCTAGATATCATATGGACTGAGACATGGATTATAATCATTCTCTCTGTCCATTTGTTGTTTCCCGATTTCCGATTTATGACGACTGACTAATTGAACAAATCAAATCAGTCCTGGCTCGGCCGAGCACTTCCATTTGTCATCATCAAATCATGGAGGGGCCCACAGATATCGCTTTTACCCCGAAGGTAAAAGGAACGGATAAACTTCGACTCATATGGCTTGTTCTACTACTTGTTGAATCATACACAAAGGCACGTTTTATAGCACCGAGTTACCAAATGCGTTTTCGTGCAATCAATGTACTATCAACTCATAGTAACAACTCATATCTTTAGGTTTGAAGAATATAAGATATTATCATCTCATGATCACTCGTGATAAAATCCATGAAGTGATTCCAATGAGCGCGGGTTGAATCCAATACTCAGAACTTATGAGCCCTCATGAGTGTTGTAGCCCTTTGTCCAACACCTTAGACCTCTACAAGCCAACCCATGACAGTCTTAATTCATATCTACTTCCAACATATGACCGACTGTGAATGGTTTGAATAACTTGGTCATTCCGGAAGAATAACCTAGTTTATTCGGGAAGTCAAAACATGCAAAATGAAACACAATAATAATTGAATCCAATATGGTATCAACCCTTTGAACATAAATAAAACACCTTTTATTTATCACCATATGATTACACATTATTCATTGTATACTGTTTCAACTATCAACTTTATTCTTGAATTTAAAACAATAGTTGTCCCATGCTCCAAGCATGCACACTATGTTTTCTAAACACTAGTCATGCCATACACCAAGTATGCATACTATGTTTGTCTATGATCTTTACTTTGTGAACTAGATCAATTGAACATAACTTCAATGATTCTCTTTTCACACTCCCAAATCCTTACTGCAAATGCAAGAATTCCAAATTCATGTCATTTACTGAAATCTGTTAGATTCTAAACTTATATGCATTGATCCTCTCGTAATGATTATGCACAAAGTCATAAAGACTTGGCAACAATCATTACAGTGTATTCCAAAGGAGATCAACTCCTTGGAAATATCCTTCTTGCATTAAGTTTCCTTAATCTTACACAGATTGAAAATTCTAACTTTGAAACATTTCCAGATTCCATTTTGACTATCACTTCTGAACAAGAGTTGCCTCCTTACAGATTTTGTCAATATGGTCCTTCCAGAATTATCACTATACTTCCAATTGTCCTTGAGTAACCAATCTTTGGTAAACCTTAGATTGTCCTCGACAATTGTTTAATCCTTTTAGTCATATCCAGTTCTAAACCTTTTCCCTTCTTAATGCCCCAGGCATTTGGAAAATTTTAGAACGGATGAATATAGCACATGTAATCGATCCTATATCCGAAGCATATGTGACACGATTCATGATGTCTTACATAAAGACTAAACCAGTCTTTTGCTATAATATTTCCATTTCAATTTGCCAAGTTCTCATAATTCAGATTATGAAAAGGGATGCCGTAATCATAATCGAATTTTAGAACGCAAATAATGGACCCATATACAGAATTTCCTTATGTTGAGCCATTCCAACATGAAATTCATATATATCCTTGACTAAATGATTAAAACCTCACGATCTAAGCTTATAGATTTGAGATGAAGCATAATTTTCTCTCCCTTAATTATAGCAAAACAACTTTTTCCCAATTGAAACTTTTGTTTTCTATAATTAACATTGCTGACTTGCAATACTTATCATAATTATCATGCTCCCACTAACATGATGATTATTAGCATAACACTTATGCTCCCACTAGCTTTGACATGTACTCAGAAATCAGCTGGACAGTCTGAAATTTAGATTCATACACCCTTTCCGTAGATAGCTCACCTGTGTGTCTAAGCAATTTCAAGAACCATGAAAAGGGATACCGTAATCATGGTCTCAATTGCTTAGGCATTTGCCATTTCTCACAAGTCCATGTTAGTGTGCCGGTTAACCACACGCGCTCCACTAACGACTTTTGAAAATGCAAATAACACAATTGATATCTTCGTAAAATCTACTTAGTGAAAGCGTTTCCTCACCATCATTTTCATGAATCGGAGAGAAACCTTATGACACTTAGATTTATATGGTGTATGAGTTCCTACCCATATGAATTTGTCAAACCATAATCACAAGACAAAGATAATGACAAATCCAAAACCATATGGATTGAACTCAATCTTAACTTCTTGCCACCTGGCAGCTCAAGGGCCTGCCATTGCTTCCAAGTTGTTATGCAACAAACTGAGAACTCTAAGAACTCATATGCAAAGCCAACTTTAACTGGAATGGGCACAGATATGTCAACACGATAGGTTATAAACCTCAAGTCGTGTGCTAGTGAAGAACTTCAGGTTTTATTCTTGATTATTTCTTGAGACTTTCAAGACCTTTAAGACTCCCACTGTCCTCTTGACATATAAGACTCCCTTGTCAAACATCCAAGAGATAGTGCGGATTCTAATCAAGAAAAACACTTTACCCAATTGGCCTAAGTTGGTCTTTGTTTTATCCAAAACATCACAACTTACCAATTTCAAATGTACAAGAGTAGAAAACTTTTACTCTTACATTTGACAAGTGTTTTAAACCTTCTTTAAGACATGTCACTCAAATGACAATCTTGGAGTATGACTCTAAGACTTGTATTGGAACGAAGTATGACTCATCTTCTTGATTTAACCATTTCAACAATTCAAGTTCCTCTTCTTAGTCATAAGAATGCACTAAGATTTCCTTAGAGAACTAATTTTGATATGGTTTCTTAATCATTAAGATGATCACAAAACTGATACTAAAGTACTCTCCCATCTTTTCAGATATGAGAAACTTTTATCCTTCTACCTAATTTGATTCTTCTTATTCGCCCTGCCATACATTGGAACCTTTTCCAATGTCTCAGAGTTACACTTAAGCTTGTAAGTATAATCATATTTACTGAGCTTTAGTAAACTATGAGGAATAGTCTTATCAATCTTTTGTGGTGGACTTAATCAGTGCACAAGAATGTGTACTCGATCCCTTAGTCCTTTACTTGACTCACACATCCATGTGGCCGAGTAATTAGTCTTAATTTTCCAAAACTTGAAAGTTCTCATTCATCATGCTATACAACTTGCATGATTCCAAGTTCCGGTCCAATTGAAACTTGGGTGATGAGAATCTTTCCTTATTTGGTAAATCTAGACATTACCACAAATGAAAGAATCAATTTCATATTTCCACTCTTGCTTTTAATGGAATCATATAAGCAACAATTTTTCCTCAAAAGCCATTGTAAGGATATTTTAAAATAAATAAAATCAAAAAAATTTTCTTTTATTTTAAAACTTTGCGGAAAAACTTATCCTTAAAATCCATATGAAAACTTGTTGTTATCTATTCCTAAGCAATATCTCATAACTCCTAAGAAGTTGCTCAAGAATCCGATCTTCAAACTATGCGATAGAAATCCATCTAAGCCATCAGATTCAACATATTCTTTCTTTAAGTTTCTTCACTTTTCTTTGATTCTTAAAACATCACCATGTGACCCAGTCACATCATGTATCAGGAATCTCAGAATAGAAACTTAACAGAGTTAGATAGTGGTCTTTACCTGAAGTAGAGTCAAACTTATTGACTTTAACATCCTTAGGTAAATTTGGCAGCTTCGCAACCAATGCCCCTTCCCTTGGCAATATAAACATATGGACCCTTTGAAATTGTACACGAGACTATCACAGACTTAGCTTTTCTCTTTACCATTTGGTCAACCGAGTTGACTATGGCCGATCCCTTTCCATTGGGAAGAGAATGCTTTACTGGATATCCAATGTCATCATTGTCAATGTCCATAAAGTTTTAGGAAGCTGATCTTAGCAACTAGATAAGATCGTTAAGGGTCTTGTCATAGTCTGTTTCATAGGTGTCCCAAAGGAACTCACTATGTGACTTAGAAAGTGATTGAACCACCAACTTTCTCAAGACTTTGACACCCAACTCTCCCGGCTTGTCAATATGTGACTACATCTCCAAGATGTGCTCACACCTAGACCTTGCCTTGCCAATAGGGCTTGAGTGACCTTAAACTTTTCAAGAACTTGTGGGTTGGGGAGAATAATTGGAGGAGCTGAAAGAAGTATGATTTCCAAAGGACATCATCTTCATTTAGGAAACCTTGTTTCACTAGATTTGGGAAGATCATAGGTGTCTATTACAGACATCTTTTGGGAGATATTCAAGATAGTTGATTTAAAGTCCTTAATATGACACCCAATATGAAATATTAAGGCTAGGACCCAACAAACTATTTTATAACTTAGAAGAGGTATGCCGTAATCCAAGCTATAAAATATTTGAAGGTAGGTGAATGACGATTCACCAATTTCCACCAAGATAAACGAAATGTATTATTAGGTTTTAATTGGTTTTGAAACTCCTAGATCTTTGAGATTCATTGAACTGTTCAAAGGCATGTTTCAATCTCGAGTGTGCCCTTCAGGTTTTGTGACTGGGATGCCGAGGATCACAAAACAAGGTGTGAAGTAACCATGCAAATCACTTGGTACCCTTAATAAATTACCCCTCAATCGATGTGCCGGTTAACCACACACGCTCCATCGATACTATGATAAATATTAAGTCACCCTTTACCTACCTTGTTAAGTCCAAGTTAGTGTGCCGGTTAACCACACACGCTCCACTAACGACTTAGACAAAGTGTAAAGTGTAATTTCATGGGTTAGCACCTTATTCACATTTTTCCTAAGTAACTAAGATTGGGTATTATTAAGAGTTTAGTTACTTAGTATTATCATTAATACTTTTAATGAAGGAGAATTATAGTCTTGTCAAACCCGTTCGGCTAACGACCCTCCACCGGTCAAGCAAGCGGTGGGTGAGAGTGGACACCCATTAAGTTGCCATTTTATAGGCAACAACCTTATACCCACCTTATAGACCGGCTTCGTGAATGAGGCGTACTAGCGGTAAGACTGACTTTACTCTTATACATATATATATTATTTACTTATAATATTATAAAGTATAAGGGTTGAATTTTAACTTTTAAAATTCTAAGGGCTAACTTGGAATTAAAGTATTCATAAGAGAAAACTTTACAAATTCCAAAACTTGAGGGCAAGTTTTGAAACTATTCAAAACTAATTAATTCCATAACTTATGTGTTTAAAGTAGTTTTAATCCAAAAACTCTTCAAGTTCCATAACTTGAGGACAAGTTATGGAAGACTTTAAACTAATAAAAGAATTAACTTTTCTTTATTTTATAACTTATGGATTTAATTATGGTTACATATTTTTCTTTAATGAAGTGACTCTTGAACTTCCATAACTTGAGGACAAGTTATGGAGTCATAAAAAATTATTCAATGACACAAGACTCTTCATTTTGTAACCATTGCCAACTTTATGAGTTTTAAGATTCATAAATGTGACTTTTAAGTTACATAAACACATTTTATGAACTTCTTTTAGATTAATTTGGATTAAAACCAACTAACAAATAATATTTTTTCATCAATCTAAATTAACTCATAAAACAAGATAACACAAAAAAAACTTTTCATGTTCCATATCTTAAGAACAAGTTATGGAATTCTTTAAAACATTAAGACCAAGTTTTGTAACTCCATAAAAAACTTTGAATCAATTTTTTTTTAAAACCTTTTCATATCCATAACTTATGGAGGTTTCAAAAAATAAAACTCTTTAGATCAAACTTTTAAAACTAATAAAATAATCATATTATTTTATCTTTTATTAAATTTGACCTAATTCAACTCATAAAGCAAATTATTCAAATTTTACAAATAATTAGTTTTTCACAAGAACAAGTAATTATCTTAAAATTTGACAAACTTCATGTTTTTTTCCTTTTTTTTTTCCAACTTTGAAAATAAAATATTTGCATCAATATAACAGAAAACAACCCGTGGCTCTGATACCACTGTTGGGTTTTGAGCATTCTAACACTTCCTAAGTGTACATGCAACCCTAAATACCTTGGATCTATGTTTTCTCTATTATACATGCAAATAAGAACATCCAACGTATTATCCTAATCTCGCATACAAAAACTATGAATGTAACAAGATAGAATACATACCTCTTCATGTAGCTTGATGTCTTCAAGCTTTAAGAGCTTAGCCCCAATAGTGTGGAAGCCTCAAGTGGAATCACAAATCCCCAAGACACCTTGGAATACTTTAGAGAATATGATTACTTGTTTCTCTCTAGTGAAATTGGCTAGCCCTTCTTTAGTGTATTCACACTAGTGCCAATTTCACCAACCAAAGACATCTTTATATAGTATGGAGGATTAGGGTTAAACCCTAATACCCATGACCTTTCATTTCCTAGGATCCATGGGTTAAACACTCCATGGACTATCCATGAAAGCTTAGCCCAACCTAAATGAACTTGGCCCATTCCATATATATAAGAGTCCATATTTAATTAGTTCCTTTTGATCACTTAATTAATTATAAATTAATTCTTGATCAATACTAATTAAATAATATGATTCCATATTAATATATTAGAACTTATAATATATTAATATTAATCATAAACATACTATTCTCAAAAGATTATCCATATAAATTGTGTCGGTGAAGTGCAACCCAAATGGACCATGCCGGGTCGGGTCAAGTACATACCAAATATAGTTATGGACTTAGACATTAATCCAACACTTGTAACGTCCCAAAATTCAAGACTAAAAATTTTATTTATAAAACATTACTTTAAGAAAAATCATCAATCCAAAACATAATCAGAGTATTAATTTCCAAAACACATATTCGTTATCAGAGTAAAACAT
The DNA here is from genome assembly GCF_051521515.1 of Lactuca serriola. NCBI lineage: Eukaryota > Viridiplantae > Streptophyta > Magnoliopsida > Asterales > Asteraceae > Lactuca > Lactuca serriola. The sequence continues at coordinate 119,980,712 of NC_136413.1, forward strand.
TCCCAGGCTGTCTAATCTATGGTGTGTGTGCCATGCGATCACCCCGAGCTCTTCCCTCCGCTACCGGAAGTACCTGAAACTAAAACTGAAAACCGTAAGCACGAAGCTTAGTGAGCTCCCCACCCTACCACATACCATGCATAACCACATACTGCACATACGGGGCCACGCCCGCTATCCTGAGCCTTGCCCCTACCTCGGGCCTCGCCCGCTACAACGGCCCCGCCGCTCCAGGCCCCGCCTGGCTTCGAGCCCCGCTCAGATACAGATCTGTTTCACTTAGTCCTCTTCTGTCGCAGGGCCTCGCCCGCTAACATCTAATAGCACAGAAACATATCACAACAGATAAGCTAACACATACTGACGGATCCTGTCCTAAGGCCTCGCCTATCCTGGGCCTCGCCCTTGTCCTACTACTGATGAGTTATGGAACCCCGTCCATGCTCTTACTAATAGTGAGATACAGTCCCAACCCACACTCACTCTTTCCCTAACTTGGGCCTCGCCCCTGATGTGCTGCTCATGAGATGTGGAACACAATCCACACTCACCTCCCTACCAGGAACATACAAGTATCACACAGAAAACAAGTATAAACTATCACATAAACCATTCTTTGGGTACCCGCCCGCTATCATTGGACCTCGTCCTGAATATCATACTAGCATATTGTGCCTAGGGCTAACCCTCGGCTCTTCTACTCATAACTACATGTGTCGGCATTGTGGCCGTTGACCCATTCACACAAAAGGGAAACTCACCTACACTTGCTGAACTTGCTGATAATCCCCCTAGCTGCTGCCCAGCAACTCGCTGAACTCCTGCTCCACTAGCTCCCCAAGCTACCAATATCAATGCAACATTTTCACTAACTGACCCCCAAAAGTCAACTAAGTCAACTCTGGTTAACGTCAAAGTCCTGGTCAAGGTCAACCTTCCAGGTCAACCCTACTCGCCAAGTCAACCTACTGACTCGCCGAGTTCATATGCTCAGAGTCCTTCCATTCACGACTCGGCTCGCCGAGTCAGTCCATGACTCGCTGAGTCTACCGATTACCGAGTCCTGACCTGTCCAAGTCACTAAGTCTCCACTCGACTCACTGATTCGAGTCTCAACTCGAAGGGTTTGGGGTTTCGCGACTTGACTCTTCGAGTCCAAGAACAGACTCGCCGAGTCCAAGGCAATCTTCAACCGACTCGCCGAGTTATTCTTCCAACTCGCCTAGTTCCTGCCCAACTTCATCCGATTCGACGAGTTGTTCATCCCACTCATTAAGTTCCTCCTAATCTTCATGCTACTCGCCGAGTCCACTCAAAGGACTCATCGATTCCATTCAGATCTTCATACATGCAGAGGACTTTTGAGTTATGCATGGACTCCAAACTGTAGATCTACCCTTCCCAAGCCTATTCCTCACATAAAGTTGCAAACTTTACATATAGAGAAGGAGATCTAGGCTAAATACACCATAAACTAGGGTATAAGGCAAGGAGGCTCTATAATCAACTCAATGGCAAATACTTTATTCTTCACAAGGCCAAAATTTGCTTAGATCCGAAGTAGCAACTTCAGATCTGGCTTCTAACTCAAAAGGAATATCTAGACATGGCTTGAAAAGCCCCAAAACTCACAACTAGAATAGATCTAAATGAAGGAACTGACTTAATACCTTTAATAACTCAGAAAGGTTCCACAAACTCCAGATCTAAGGCCAATCCTTGAAGCTTCAATGATTCCCCTCTTTCTTCTTCCTTTAAATCACCCAAAAATGGCTTGGAAGCTTGAATGAGCAACAATGGGGCTTAGGGTTCGATATTCTAGGAGAGAGAGGCGGTAAATGAACCCTAGGGGAGAGAATGAGACGTTTAAATAGGCTCCAAGTCCCAGATTTAGGGTTTTCCACGTTCAGACCAGACTCACCGAGTCTCCTTGGCCGACTCGCCGAGTCGGTCACTTACTCCTTGACCCGGATCCCGCTCGGACTCGCTGAGTTTCTCCTTGGACTCGATTATTCGTCCCTTAAGCTTAGGGTTTCCTTTCCTTTCTTGGCCTTTCTGACTTTGGGTGTTACCGAAATCGAAAAAGAGTGATGGTGCTGCTCTTGTTTCTGAAAGTCCTTTAAAGCCAATCTTTCCAAAGAAAAATGATACTGATAAAGTACAGGGTTCGAAGAAAGATGTGAGAGAAAAGGAGTTGATTATTGTTGATTCATCGAAGGAAGTAGTACATTCAAAATCTGGTATTTTGAAAAGGTTGAGCAAGTCATCTAATGATTCATATTCATTCGTACGAAAGGCTCAATTAAATCAAAAAGGGTTAAAAATTCGTGAAATACCAGTTCCTGTCTCTCCAGAGTCGAAAAAGAGAAGAGTTGAGGATGTAGTAAAGCACATTTCAAAGAAGTGCAAGAAACGAAAACTGGTGGTTCATGGCGAGTCATCAGACAGCGAGATTGTACCCGATACTCCTTTGGGATCAAATTCTCCAAAGGTATCTACTCCTATTATTTCTTTGATAGCTTCACCCACCTACACCATTTTCTCGACTGCTTCTATTCCACTCAAAGTTGGTGTTACCAAGTCAGATTCAGAGGTGGTACCCATTTCAGACTTTCGTACAAACGTATCTGATACGAGTGTCGAAGTCATCATGAGTGTCGACAATACGAATATTGTTACTGAAACTATTCCTATTATCACTTCATATGTAGTTTCTTCGACTATAGATACTTCCTTACCTCCTTTCGTCACTCACACTCAAACTATCACCACCTCACCCACGTTTGATAACATCCTTAAACAGCCTATTACAACCCTTTTTTAGTCACAATCCATTGATCCACCCAATCAAAATTTCGATGATGAAACAGACGGAGGAGGTTTCGGAGGAACATTTGATGATCTTCATTTTGATTCTGAAAAGGAGGATGTTCCTGATCACATGCTAATGCTAGGAAAACAATTCAAGATCTTAAATCGAAAAATCAATTCAATTTTGCAATCACTAGCTAATTCAGGAGCCAAGAATTCGGTTTCTGGTATCGAGATAGATGTTATGTTAAAAGCTGTTGAGCTTCGGTTGCAAAGGAAGTTAGATACGAATGATGAGAAAAATGTGCGACGGATGAAAGCTCAAGGAGATTTGATTAATTCAGAAATCAAAGAACTTCGCAACGTCACAAAAGAACGTCATGTGATATTCGTACAAGACATTAAAAAGGTTCTTGAAAATGTTAATCTCAAGCTAGAAGAACTGAAGAAGGAAGTTTCTTAGGAAATTCATGAAGTAAATGATCGTTATAATTCCATTCAAGAGAAGGTGGATATTATTTCTGGGGTAGTGACAAATTTCATTCAAACTTTTCAAGACATAGTACCAACTGTCGAAGCCAAGGCCTTAGAAGATAAAGAACAATTTGCGAAGCTGAAGGAGTTGCTTGGTGAACTCAAAAGCATTGTTTCGAAGCCAACCCCATAGTCCTTTTTAACTCCTGAGTTTATTACTCAGAAATTGAATGTTCTTGATCAAGTCATTCAGAAGGTTGTAGCTCCAATAACGAAATTTGCTCAAATGTTGCCTTCAAATGCCCTACCTGCTATTACAGGGGTGCAAGGGGGAGAAAAGAAAGTCAATGAAGGCAAAAACAAAGTTTCGAATGTGAATGTCACAAAGGCTATGGATAAAGTGAAAGCTGTAACTTCAGGAATTCCATCCAAAATTGTTTCTACTCAAATCTCAACTCCTATTGTTATAAAGGTCACAACAGAAACAATCAAAACAACAACAAGACCTATTATGGGAATTGTTATTAGTTCTTCTACAGAAGGAGGGAGTTCAAGCTCATCTAAACCAAAGCCTTCGGATAATGATAGAGGGAAAGGTATTTTTGTTGAAAAGTCCAAGGAAGAGAAGAAGGTTGAGGTAGAAGTAAAAATAGAAAAGCAGAGACAAATACAAATCATAATGAGGCTAAGAGCAAGTGATCCTCCTGGTATGGATAAGGGAGATCCGAAAAAGCTTTACAGCTATGAAAGCATTGAATCCAGGGTAGCATTCAATCGAATGTATGCTTTTGAGAAGAAGCCAAAGGAAAGCTATTCAATTGCAAAGACTGACATGAGTCAATTGGATTTTCCTATAAATGAGATGATGTTCATCATGGCTCAATACAAAATTGTTGAAAAGTTCGACAATGAAGATGACTTCACTTACATGAAGATCAGATTTCACGCAGTTCTTAGGAAGGAGTCATATGAGGTTTGGTCATTGATAAAGATCAAGAAAGTTGTGAGCATAATGAAGGATGTTTTGTTCGAAGGCATGATTCAAAACATCAGATATCATGTTATTCGTGCAAATAATCATAAATGTGATTTTTCCATTGCTGATTTTCCCTTGATGAACCTGAATGACTTGATTGAAGTTGCTTTGATACTTAAGGATATGGAGGCTTCTCAACTCAAAGGAACTGATAAAGAAATTTTCAAATTGGGCCTACCACACATCAAGATATTCATTGATAATTATTATGATTGTCTAGCATTAACTGATGAAGAGTTAGCTTCAGGAATGGGAAGAGAAGTGAAGGTTGCAATGGAATTGTCGAAAACTCAAGCTGAGCTGAAGAAATATGTTGATGGAGAAATTTTTTTAAAACCTTTTGGATTAGTCTTTGCAGGAAAAGATAAGAATGACAAAGCTAAAAGGTTTTTATTTCAAGTAAGTGAAGTGGAAAGATATACTACAGATCAGTATACGAACTTTATTGTTCGTATGAAGAATTGTACGAAGAATAATGAAGGAGACAAGACTGAGTTAAAGAAGGTATTAACTTGGTACTCGAAGATTTGAAGGATGATGCACTTCAGTACTCAGATTCTCAGGAATTGAGTAGTTCGACTCGTTTACAAAGGGGGAGATTGTTAGGGTCGAGATATTGTAAAGAGTCGAAGTGCCTGTTTTGTAATTTTGTATGTATGTACTAAGGCACTTGTTCAGTCGAAACTTAATGTTTAGTCCTTAGTATTTTTTGTACTTTCAGGATCCTATAAATAGGGTCTAAACTTGAGTGTAGGTAAGAGAGTTTTTCCTTATTCTTCTATCGGTTTTGTACTCAAGTTTTTGAAAGTAACTGAAGCTGAAACCAGATAATATTTACATCGTGTGTTCATTCTAGATCATTACTGGAATTACTTTGATTTACATTCGATTACTCATTAAAATTCTTCTTCACTTCTCCCTCTCGCTTTCTTCATGTAGATAAACGAAAGGAACATTGTGTAACATACACGTTCAATTATCATGTTTTGTTTGTTTAAAAATGAATATTATTAAATAATATATGGTTTTGAGGATTCAGTTCTAACAAGATAGTTTTATGAGATTTGAAGTAAAACTATGTTTAGAATCATTCGGGAAGTATTGGAAGTCTTATGAGATTCCAATCAAAAGTCAAATTTTGAAATTAACAAAAATGTAAAATTTAAGTTGGAAATAAGTAAAAATAATGTTATTGAAGGTTGTAAATTATCTCGTTAGAAACGTTTAGGCGAATACCTCATCGAAATCCGAGTTATAACGAAGAACTTATGACTTATTGAAGTTTCACGACAGAACCGGCACGACGCCATATGACGTAAAAACTGAGCTTACGATAAACAACATTTTAGCCTTTGTGATCTAAATGAAACTTGTAGTATTCGTTAAACCAAGAACATTCATAAAAAGAACGTCCAAATCTGACTTCGTATGAGGAAGTTATGATTTTTTCTAAAGATCGACATAGCAGTACACAGCCTGATACTCGAAATAAAGATCGGGTGGCTTTTAGCCGACACAATCTAAACGGTAATCGAAGATCTCATCAATAGTAGTACAACGGTAAAAAGACAGACCTAAACGGACGTCGGATGAAGAAGTTATGAATTTTTAACGGACCATGTCCTGCACGTTAAAAATATAATATTAAAAATGAAGTCAAAATTAGCCGACGAAATCTACACGAAAGTTGTAGACTAAAATCTCACCTACATGTGGATATAAAGAAAGTCCAAAATGAAGCTCGTATGCGAAAGATATGAAATTTTGAATTTTATGTCACAAATTACGAGGATGGACCGGAGAAGTAAGCCTAGCGTACTTCGTACGTACGCCTAGCATACTACATAGACACGTATCAGCCACCTAGCATATTCGCATGATGGACTTGCCTCCTAACTCAGCCACGTTCGAGGCCTGGGTTCCGATCAGAAGCCTCGTCTCGCCTACACGCAACGTAAAAAGGTACGCCCAGCGTAATGCGATCCCTTGGACCACTATAAAAGGGATGCGAGGTTTCCGAAATTTGGTTACAATTTGACTCTCTTTCACCCTCTACTATCTCTCAAATTACCCTAACACCCCCCCAAGCCTAGGAAACATCCCCGACACCCGAAGCAAGTCCCGAAGCCCCGAAGACCCGAGAAAATAATCTTTTCAAGTTGAAACTCTGCCCGCGCAAGGCCCGGTTTTCAACAAAAATCCCCAGTTTCGTCAAAGAAAGTATTTTTTAGAGACAAAGTGTGCCCAAGTTATCATTTTACCATTCAGTTATTTCACAGTGAGTTCAATATAAGGACAATTGTATGTTATTTGTATTATGTGCAATATGCTTTCCTGTGTTATTATGATAATGGAGCTATACCTTTGACCTTGAAGTGAATGACTAAGCATCACTTTGGTATTAGTATGTAGTCTTTGACCATGAAGTGAATGAGTAAGCATCACTTTGGCATTGGTAGAAGGCTAGGTAGGGCTGAAAGCCTAAAAATGCTAGCAAAATGATAATTCATAAATCATTTATTTTCTATGCCACATGGGCTGAAATCTTATTGATGTATATCATGTTGAAATTGTTGAAGTTCATTGATTGTAAATATTTGAATCAGATTATTCGTTGATATGGAAAGCCTGTCATATGATACTCATGTGCCTTTGTTGTTCTTTGTCCTCCTTTGCTTCTATCATATATATATATATATATATATATATATATATATATATATATATATATATATATATATATATATATATATATAAATGAAATAACGTTATATTGTAACTGTTATTGAACTCACTAAGCATCACCGCTTATCTCTCTCAGTGTTTAATTATTACAGGTGATAAGCATCCGGTATAGTTATGTACTTTTAGAAGATGTAGAATAGATAATATTATAGCTTTTGTATTTAGTGTATAAATTCCTGGGAAGTTATGTAATATAGAAAACTTTGTAATAAGACCATATATGTAAAATATGTTTATGAATATGCATGTAGCATGTTTGGAGTAATAATGTTAACTATGAAAGGTGTCTTTCTGTAAGGGTATCAGAGCAGTAGTTTAAGTGAACTAAATACCATGGATTGGTATTTAGACTTAAACCGTCGGAAGTTCAATATATGAACGGAATCATTGTGAGTATATGGATACAAACCATAGGAAAGACTTAAGTAGGGTATATGCCTTAATTAATACTATATGCTAATTGAATTGTCATAGATGAGGTTAACTAAAATATCATTTGTTTTTTAGGTGATATCTTTATAATTATCAATTTAATGAAAACATATAGATTTACATCATAAATAACATTGTGAGAAAAAATCTTAACATAGAATACATCATTTAAGAGCTTGAATGTAAAAATACCCTTGTTAAACAACATAATACCGTATTTGCCCAACTTCAAATCAAAATCTTGTATTTACCCTTCTTAATCTTTAAAATGTCGTATTCGTCCTAATTGTATTTCTTTAAACATTTTTAACAATTTATAATCATTTTTGTAACATCCGGGAAATTGGGTATATCTATTTAACCCTTCCTCTTCTCCAAATTGTCAAGATTAGCTCCTAAATGGAAAATGTTGCAAAGGAATACACTGGCGTACTGAAGAGTACGATGTGCGTACTCATTCGCTTATAATAAACGCGGACTCCATGAAGTACGCTGGGCATAACTGGCCCAGATGTAAAACCCTAAATGGAACTAGAGGACTATAAAATGAATGATATGGTCTCTTCCTCAGCTACCATTTCACAGAGAGAAACCCTAAGAGAGCATCATCATTGTTCTAGTATGTGTGTGCGTGTTTTGAGCTACAGAGTGCCTTTGTGTGATAGTGAAGAAGAAAAGGAGGTTCTTGTGGAGGCTAGAAGTTGGAGTACAAGCTTGGATCTGAGTTCTAAAGAGGGTGGACTTTCACTTAGAGGTAAAAAGCATGGACCTTTCCTTATCATTTTTGTTTTGTGCTTGATGGACCAACTTTTAGGGTTTTTGGTCCAAAGATGGAGACTTTATGAGCAAATGGCCTCCATAAGCTAAAATCTGCCTTATTTCAGTGTATTATGCGTTGTGGATTCATAAAAATCTAATCTTGGATGTTGAGACGATGTCATGCATGAGATTAGGCCTTAATGGGGAAAGATGATATATGTTTGACGTGGTTGGTGACCTTTATAGCCATGAAAAGGCTTAAAGGTTTCGACTTTATGACTTAAGAGGCAATAGAGAGCCTAGATTTGTGATATGAGCCCATGACATAACCTGTTCAGACCGAAAATAGAGGACGGATAAGTCTAGGAATTACGTTGGGCGTAAGTCTCAAAATGCGTGGCATAGTAGGTTGACGTCCCTGATCAGTTTCAGGCGCGCTTGAGTACGCTAAGCGTACTAAGGAGGTACACCCCGCATAACTCCTTCTATGGGCTTTTGAGTAATGTTTTGTGTTGGGCCTTGAGTGCTAGGCCTAGAGTTTGGGCTTCATGCATTAGAATCTTGGACCATAGAAATGTATATATGCTTTGGGGCCCTTGGGTTGGGCTTGCCTTTTTGTTTGGGAATTGGGTCGTGTGTGGGCCCATTTATTATTGGGTCGTGGTGGGCCCAGTGGGCTAGGGCATTAATGGGCTGGTAGTTGGTCTATATTTGGACCCAATAAGTGAGAGGTTGGACTTAGCTCCTAATTGAGATAATTGTGGGTTTGGCACAGATTTAGAGGTCGGTGCACAGCATTGTTTCGAAGCCAACCCCATAGTCCTTTTTAACTCCTGAGTTTATTACTCAGAAATTGAATGTTCTTGATCAAGTCATTCAGAAGGTTGTAGCTCCAATAACGAAATTTGCTCAAATGTTGCCTTCAAATGCCCTACCTGCTATTACAGGGGTGCAAGGGGGAGAAAAGAAAGTCAATGAAGGCAAAAACAAAGTTTCGAATGTGAATGTCACAAAGGCTATGGATAAAGTGAAAGCTGTAACTTCAGGAATTCCATCCAAAATTGTTTCTACTCAAATCTCAACTCCTATTGTTATAAAGGTCACAACAGAAACAATCAAAACAACAACAAGACCTATTATGGGAATTGTTATTAGTTCTTCTACAGAAGGAGGGAGTTCAAGCTCATCTAAACCAAAGCCTTCGGATAATGATAGAGGGAAAGGTATTTTTGTTGAAAAGTCCAAGGAAGAGAAGAAGGTTGAGGTAGAAGTAAAAATAGAAAAGCAGAGACAAATACAAATCATAATGAGGCTAAGAGCAAGTGATCCTCCTGGTATGGATAAGGGAGATCCGAAAAAGCTTTACAGCTATGAAAGCATTGAATCCAGGGTAGCATTCAATCGAATGTATGCTTTTGAGAAGAAGCCAAAGGAAAGCTATTCAATTGCAAACACTGACATGAGTCAATTGGATTTTCCTATAAATGAGATGATGTTCATCATGGCTCAATACAAAATTGTTGAAAAGTTCGACAATGAAGATGACTTCACTTACATGAAGATCAGATTTCACGCAGTTCTTAGGAAGGAGTCATATGAGGTTTGGTCATTGATAAAGATCAAGAAAGTTGTGAGCATAATGAAGGATGTTTTGTTCGAAGGCATGATTCAAAACATCAGATATCATGTTATTCGTGCAAATAATCATAAATGTGATTTTTCCATTGTTGATTTTCCCTTGATGAACCTGAATGACTTGATTGAAGTTGCTTTGATACTTAAGGATATGGAGGCTTCTCAACTCAAAGGAACTGATAAAGAAATTTTCAAATTGGGCCTACCACACATCAAGATATTCATTGATAATTATTATGATTGTCTAGCATTAACTGATGAAGAGTTAGCTTCAGGAATGGGAAGAGAAGTGAAGGTTGCAATGGAATTGTCGAAAACTCAAGCTGAGCTGAAGAAATATGTTGATGGAGAAATTTTTTTAAAACCTTTTGGATTAGTCTTTGCAGGAAAAGATAAGAATGACAAAGCTAAAAGGTTTTTATTTCAAGTAAGTGAAGTGGAAAGATATACTACAGATCAGTATACGAACTTTATTGTTCGTATGAAGAATTATACGAAGAATAATGAAGGAGACAAGACTGAGTTAAAGAAGGTATTAACTTGGTACTCGAAGATTTGAAGGATGATGCACTTCAGTACTCAGATTCTCAGGAATTGAGTAGTTCGACTCGTTTACAAAGGGGGAGATTGTTAGGGTCGAGATATTGTAAAGAGTCGAAGTGCCTGTTTTGTAATTTTGTATGTATGTACTAACGCACTTGTTCAGTCGAAACTTAATGTTTAGTCCTTAGTATTTTTTGTACTTTCAGGATCCTATAAATAGGGTCTAAACTTGAGTGTAGGTAAGAGAGTTTTTCCTGATTCTTCTATCGGTTTTGTACTCAAGTTTTTGAAAGTAACTGAAGCTGAAACCAGATAATATTTACATCGTGTGTTCATTCTAGATCATTACTGGAATTACTTTGATTTACATTCGATTACTCATTAAAATTCTTCTTCACTTCTCCCTCTCGCTTTCTTCATGTAGATAAACGAAAGGAACATTGTGTAACATACACGTTCAATTATCATGTTTTGTTAGTTTAAAAATGAATATTATTAAATAATATATGGTTTTGAGGATTGAGTTCTAACAAGATAGTTTTATGAGATTTGAAGTAAAACTATGTTTAGAATCATTCGGGAAGTATTGGAAGTCTTATGAGATTCCAATCAAAAGTCAAATTTTGAAATTAACAAAAATGTAAAATTTAAGTTGGAAATAAGTAAAAATAATGTTATTGAAGGTTGTAAATTATCTCGTTAGAAACGTTTAGGCGAATACCTCATCGAAATCCGAGTTATAACAAAGAACTTATGACTTATTGAAGTTTCACGACAGAACCGGCACGACGCCATATGACGTAAAAACTGAGCTTACGATAAACAACATTTTAGCCTTTGTGATCTAAATGAAACTTGTAGTATTCGTTAAACCAAGAACATTCATAAAAAGAACGTCCAAATCTGACTTCGTATGAGGAAGTTATGATTTTTTCTAAAGATCGACATAGCAGTACACAGCCTGATACTCGAAATAAAGATCGGGTGGCTTTTAGCCGACACAATCTAAACGGTAATCGAAGATCTCATCAATAGTAGTACAACGGTAAAAAGACAGACCTAAACGGACGTCGGATGAAGAAGTTATGAATTTTTAACGGACCATGTCCTGCACGTTAAAAATATAATATTAAAAATGAAGTCAAAATTAGCCGACGAAATCTACACGAAAGTTGTAGACTAAAATCTCACCTACATGTGGATATAAAGAAAGTCCAAAATGAAGCTCGTATGCGAAAGATATGAAATTTTGAATTTTATGTCACAAATTACGAGGATGGACCGGAGAAGTAAACCTAGCGTACTTCGTACGTACGCCTAGCATACTACATAGACACGTATCAGCCACCTAGCATATTCGCATGATGGACTTGCCTCCTAACTCAGCCACGTTCGAGGCCTGGGTTCCGATCAGAAGCCTCGTCTCGCCTACACGCAACGTAAAAAGGTACGCCCAGCGTAATGCGATCCCTTGGACCACTATAAAAGGGATGCGAGGTTTCCGAAATTTGGTTACAATTTGACTCTCTTTCACCCTCTACTATCTCTCAAATTACCCTAACACCCCCCCAAGCCTAGGAAACATCCCCGACACCCGAAGCAAGTCCCGAAGCCCCGAAGACCCGAGAAAATAATCTTTTCAAGTTGAAACTCTGCCCGCGCAAGGCCCGGTTTTCAACAAAAATCCCCAGTTTCGTCAAAGAAAGTATTTTTTAGAGACAAAGTGTGCCCAAGTTATCATTTTACCATTCAGTTATTTCACAGTGAGTTCAATATAAGGACAATTGTATGTTATTTGTATTATGTGCAATATGCTTTCCTGTGTTATTATGATAATGGAGCTATACCTTTGACCTTGAAGTGAATGACTAAGCATCACTTTGGTATTAGTATGTAGTCTTTGACCATGAAGTGAATGAGTAAGCATCACTTTGGCATTGGTAGAAGGCTAGGTAGGGCTGAAAGCCTAAAAATGCTAGCAAAATGATAATTCATAAATCATTTATTTTCTATGCCACATGGGCTGAAATCTTATTGATGTATATCATGTTGAAATTGTTGAAGTTCATTGATTGTAAATATTTGAATCAGATTATTCGTTGATATGGAAAGCCTGTCATATGATACTCATGTGCCTTTGTTGTTCTTTGTCCTCCTTTGCTTCTATCATATATATATATATATATATATATATATATATATATATATATATATATATATATATATATATATATGAAATAACGTTATATTGTAACTGTTATTGAACTCACTAAGCATCACCGCTTATCTCTCTCAGTGTTTAATTATTACATGTGATAAGCATCCGGTATAGTTATGTACTGTTAGAAGATGTAGAATAGATAATATTATAGCTTTTGTATTTAGTGTATAAATTCCTGGGAAGTTATGTAATATAGAAAACTTTGTAATAAGACCATATATGTAAAATATGTTTATGAATATGCATGTAGCATGTTTGGAGTAATAATGTTAACTATGAAAGGTGTCTTTCTGTAAGGGTATCAGAGCAGTAGTTTAAGTGAACTAAATACCATGGATTGGTATTTAGACTTAAACCGTCGGAAGTTCAATATATGAACGGAATCATTGTGAGTATATGGATACAAACCATAGGAAAGACTTAAGTAGGGTATATGCCTTAATTAATACTATATGCTAATTGAATTGTCATAGATGAGGTTAACTAAAATATCATTTGTTTTTTAGGTGATATCTTTATAATTATCAATTTAATGAAAACATATAGATTTACATCATAAATAACATTGTGAGAAAAAATCTTAACATAGAATACATCATTTAAGAGCTTGAATGTAAAAATACCCTTGTTAAACAACATAATACCGTATTTGCCCAACTTCAAATCAAAATCTTGTATTTACCCTTCTTAATCTTTAAAATGTCGTATTCGTCCTAATTGTATTTCTTTAAACATTTTTAACAATTTATAATCATTTTTGTAACATCCGGGAAATTGGGTATATCTATTTAACCCTTCCTCTTCTCCAAATTGTCAAGATTAGCTCCTAAATGGAAAATGTTGCAAAGGAATACACTGGGCGTACTGAAGAGTACGATGTGCGTACTCATTCGCTTATAATAAACGCGGACTCCATGAAGTACGCTGGGCATAACTGGCCCAGATGTAAAACCCTAAATGGAACTAGAGGACTATAAAAGGAATGATATGGTCTCTTCCTCAGCTACCATTTCACAGAGAGAAACCCTAAGAGAGCATCATCATTGTTCTAGTATGTGTGTGCGTGTTTTGAGCTACAGAGTGCCTTTGTGTGATAGTGAAGAAGAAAAGGAGGTTCTTGTGGAGGCTAGAAGTTGGAGTACAAGCTTGGATCTGAGTTCTAAAGAGGGTGGACTTTCACTTAGAGGTAAAAAGCATGGACCTTTCCTTATCATTTTTGTTTTGTGCTTGATGGACCAACTTTTAGGGTTTTTGGTCCAAAGATGGAGACTTTATGAGCAAATGGCCTCCATAAGCTAAAATCTGCCTTATTTCAGTGTATTATGCATTGTGGGTTCATAAAAATCTAATCTTGGATGTTGAGACGATGTCATGCATGAGATTAGGCCTTAATGGGGAAAGATGATATATGTTTGACGTGGTTGGTGACCTTTATAGCCATGAAAAGGCTTAAAGGTTTCGACTTTATGACTTAAGAGGCAATAGAGAGCCTAGATTTGTGATATGAGCCCATGACATAACCTGTTCAGACCGAAAATAGAGGACGGATAAGTCTAGGAATTACGTTGGGCGTAAGTCTCAAAATGTGTGGCATAGTAGGTTGACGTCCCTTATCAGTTTCAGGCGCGCTTGAGTACGCTAAGCGTACTAAGGAGGTACACCCCGCATAACTCCTTCTATGGGCTTTTGAGTAATGTTTTGTGTTGCGCCTTGAGTGCTAGGCCTAGAGTTTGGGCTTCATGCATTAGAATCTTGGACCATAGAAATGTATATATGCTTTGGGGCCCTTGGGTTGGGCTTGCCTTTTTGTTTGGGAATTGGGTCGTGTGTGGGCCCATTTATTATTGGGTCGTGGTGGGCCCAGTGGGCTAGGGCATTAATGGGCTGGTAGTTGGTCTATATTTGGACCCAATAAGTGAGAGGTTGGACTTAGCTCCTAATTGAGATAATTGTGGGTTTGGCACAGATTTAGAGGTCGGTGCACAACATTGTTTCGAAGCCAACCCCATAGTCCTTTTTAACTCCTGAGTTTATTACTCAGAAATTGAATGTTCTTGATCAAGTCATTCAGAAGGTTGTAGCTCCAATAACGAAATTTGCTCAAATGTTGCCTTCAAATGCCCTACCTGCTATTACAGGGGTGCAAGGGGGAGAAAAGAAAGTCAATGAAGGCAAAAACAAAGTTTCGAATGTGAATGTCACAAAGGCTATGGATAAAGTGAAAGCTGTAACTTCAGGAATTCCATCCAAAATTGTTTCTACTCAAATCTCAACTCCTATTGTTATAAAGGTCACAACAGAAACAATCAAAACAACAACAAGACCTATTATGGGAATTGTTATTAGTTCTTCTACAGAAGGAGGGAGTTCAAGCTCATCTAAACCAAAGCCTTCGGATAATGATAGAGGGAAAGGTATTTTTGTTGAAAAGTCCAAGGAAGAGAAGAAGGTTGAGGTAGAAGTAAAAATAGAAAAGCAGAGACAAATACAAATCATAATGAGGCTAAGAGCAAGTGATCCTCCTGGTATGGATAAGGGAGATCCGAAAAAGCTTTACAGCTATGAAAGCATTGAATCCAGGGTAGCATTCAATCGAATGTATGCTTTTGAGAAGAAGCCAAAGGAAAGCTATTCAATTGCAAACACTGACATGAGTCAATTGGATTTTCCTATAAATGAGATGATGTTCATCATGGCTCAATACAAAATTGTTGAAAAGTTCGACAATGAAGATGACTTCACTTACATGAAGATCAGATTTCACGCAGTTCTTAGGAAGGAGTCATATGAGGTTTGGTCATTGATAAAGATCAAGAAAGTTGTGAGCATAATGAAGGATGTTTTGTTCGAAGGCATGATTCAAAACATCAGATATCATGTTATTCGTGCAAATAATCATAAATGTGATTTTTCCATTGTTGATTTTCCCTTGATGAACCTGAATGACTTGATTGAAGTTGCTTTGATACTTAAGGATATGGAGGCTTCTCAACTCAAAGGAACTGATAAAGAAATTTTCAAATTGGGCCTACCACACATCAAGATATTCATTGATAATTATTATGATTGTCTAGCATTAACTGATGAAGAGTTAGCTTCAGGAATGGGAAGAGAAGTGAAGGTTGCAATGGAATTGTCGAAAACTCAAGCTGAGCTGAAGAAATATGTTGATGGAGAAATTTTTTTAAAACCTTTTGGATTAGTCTTTGCAGGAAAAGATAAGAATGACAAAGCTAAAAGGTTTTTATTTCAAGTAAGTGAAGTGGAAAGATATACTACAGATCAGTATACGAACTTTATTGTTCGTATGAAGAATTGTACGAAGAATAATGAAGGAGACAAGACTGAGTTAAAGAAGGTATTAACTTGGTACTCGAAGATTTGAAGGATGATGCACTTCAGTACTCAGATTCTCAGGAATTGAGTAGTTCGACTCGTTTACAAAGGGGGAGATTGTTAGGGTCGAGATATTGTAAAGAGTCGAAGTGCCTGTTTTGTAATTTTGTATGTATGTACTAAGGCACTTGTTCAGTCGAAACTTAATGTTTAGTCCTTAGTATTTTTTGTACTTTCAGGATCCTATAAATAGGGTCTAAACTTGAGTGTAGGTAAGAGAGTTTTTCCTGATTCTTCTATCGGTTTTGTACTCAAGTTTTTGAAAGTAACTGAAGCTGAAACCAGATAATATTTACATCGTGTGTTCATTCTAGATCATTACTGGAATTACTTTGATTTACATTCGATTACTCATTAAAATTCTTCTTCACTTCTCCCTCTCGCTTTCTTCATGTAGATAAACGAAAGGAACATTGTGTAACATACACGTTCAATTATCATGTTTTGTTAGTTTAAAAATGAATATTATTAAATAATATATGGTTTTGAGGATTGAGTTCTAACAAGATAGTTTTATGAGATTTGAAGTAAAACTATGTTTAGAATCATTCGGGAAGTATTGGAAGTCTTATGAGATTCCAATCAAAAGTCAAATTTTGAAATTAACAAAAATGTAAAATTTAAGTTGGAAATAAGTAAAAATAATGTTATTGAAGGTTGTAAATTATCTCGTTAGAAACGTTTAGGCGAATACCTCATCGAAATCCGAGTTATAACGAAGAACTTATGACTTATTGAAGTTTCACGACAGAACCGGCACGACGCCATATGACGTAAAAACTGAGCTTACGATAAACAACATTTTAGCCTTTGTGATCTAAATGAAACTTGTAGTATTCGTTAAACCAAGAACATTCATAAAAAGAACGTCCAAATCTGACTTCGTATGAGGAAGTTATGATTTTTTCTAAAGATCGACATAGCAGTACACAGCCTGATACTCGAAATAAAGATCGGGTGGCTTTTAGCCGACACAATCTAAACGGTAATCGAAGATCTCATCAATAGTAGTACAACGGTAAAAAGACAGACCTAAACGGACGTCGGATGAAGAAGTTATGAATTTTTAACGGACCATGTCCTGCACGTTAAAAATATAATATTAAAAATGAAGTCAAAATTAGCCGACGAAATCTACACGAAAGTTGTAGACTAAAATCTCACCTACATGTGGATATAAAGAAAGTCCAAAATGAAGCTCGTATGCGAAAGATATGAAATTTTGAATTTTATGTCACAAATTACGAGGATGGACCGGAGAAGTAAGCCTAGCGTACTTCGTACGTACGCCTAGCATACTACATAGACACGTATCAGCCACCTAGCATATTCGCATGATGGACTTGCCTCCTAACTCAGCCACGTTCGAGGCCTGGGTTCCGATCAGAAGCCTCGTCTCGCCTACACGCAACGTAAAAAGGTACGCCCAGCGTAATGCGATCCCTTGGACCACTATAAAAGGGATGCGAGGTTTCCGAAATTTGGTTACAATTTGACTCTCTTTCACCCTCTACTATCTCTCAAATTACCCTAACACCCCCCCAAGCCTAGGAAACATCCCCGACACCCGAAGCAAGTCCCGAAGCCCCGAAGACCCGAGAAAATAATCTTTTCAAGTTGAAACTCTGCCCGCGCAAGGCCCGGTTTTCAACAAAAATCCCCAGTTTCGTCAAAGAAAGTATTTTTTAGAGACAAAGTGTGCCCAAGTTATCATTTTACCATTCAGTTATTTCACAGTGAGTTCAATATAAGGACAATTGTATGTTATTTGTATTATGTGCAATATGCTTTCCTGTGTTATTATGATAATGGAGCTATACCTTTGACCTTGAAGTGAATGACTAAGCATCACTTTGGTATTAGTATGTAGTCTTTGACCATGAAGTGAATGAGTAAGCATCACTTTGGCATTGGTAGAAGGCTAGGTAGGGCTGAAAGCCTAAAAATGCTAGCAAAATGATAATTCATAAATCATTTATTTTCTATGCCACATGGGCTGAAATCTTATTGATGTATATCATGTTGAAATTGTTGAAGTTCATTGATTGTAAATATTTGAATAAGATTATTCGTTGATATGGAAAGCCTGTCATATGATACTCATGTGCCTTTGTTGTTCTTTGTCCTCCTTTGCTTCTATCATATATATATATATATATATATATATATATATATATATATATATATATATATATATATATATATATATATAATGAAATAACGTTATATTGTAACTGTTATTGAACTCACTAAGCATCACCGCTTATCTCTCTCAGTGTTTAATTATTACAGGTGATAAGCATCCGGTATAGTTATGTACTTTTAGAAGATGTAGAATAGATAATATTATAGCTTTTGTATTTAGTGTATAAATTCCTGGGAAGTTATGTAATATAGAAAACTTTGTAATAAGACCATATATGTAAAATATGTTTATGAATATGCATGTAGCATGTTTGGAGTAATAATGTTAACTATGAAAGGTGTCTTTCTGTAAGGGTATCAGAGCAGTAGTTTAAGTGAACTAAATACCATGGATTGGTATTTAGACTTAAACCGTCGGAAGTTCAATATATGAACGGAATCATTGTGAGTATATGGATACAAACCATAGGAAAGACTTAAGTAGGGTATATGCCTTAATTAATACTATATGCTAATTGAATTGTCATAGATGAGGTTAACTAAAATATCATTTGTTTTTTAGGTGATATCTTTATAATTATCAATTTAATGAAAACATATAGATTTACATCATAAATAACATTGTGAGAAAAAATCTTAACATAGAATACATCATTTAAGAGCTTGAATGTAAAAATACCCTTGTTAAACAACATAATACCGTATTTGCCCAACTTCAAATCAAAATCTTGTATTTACCCTTCTTAATCTTTAAAATGTCGTATTCGTCCTAATTGTATTTCTTTAAACATTTTTAACAATTTATAATCATTTTTGTAACATCCGGGAAATTGGGTATATCTATTTAACCCTTCCTCTTCTCCAAATTGTCAAGATTAGCTCCTAAATGGAAAATGTTGCAAAGGAATACACTGGCGTACTGAAGAGTACGATGTGCGTACTCATTCGCTTATAATAAACGCGGACTCCATGAAGTACGCTGGGCATAACTGGCCCAGATGTAAAACCCTAAATGGAACTAGAGGACTATAAAAGGAATGATATGGTCTCTTCCTCAGCTACCATTTCACAGAGAGAAACCCTAAGAGAGCATCATCATTGTTCTAGTATGTGTGTGCGTGTTTTGAGCTACAGAGTGCCTTTGTGTGATAGTGAAGAAGAAAAGGAGGTTCTTGTGGAGGCTAGAAGTTGGAGTACAAGCTTGGATCTGAGTTCTAAAGAGGGTGGACTTTCACTTAGAGGTAAAAAGCATGGACCTTTCCTTATCATTTTTGTTTTGTGCTTGATGGACCAACTTTTAGGGTTTTTGGTCCAAAGATGGAGACTTTATGAGCAAATGGCCTCCATAAGCTAAAATCTGCCTTATTTCAGTGTATTATGCGTTGTGGGTTCATAAAAATCTAATCTTGGATGTTGAGACGATGTCATGCATGAGATTAGGCCTTAATGGGGAAAGATGATATATGTTTGACGTGGTTGGTGACCTTTATAGCCATGAAAAGGCTTAAAGGTTTCGACTTTATGACTTAAGAGGCAATAGAGAGCCTAGATTTGTGATATGAGCCCATGACATAACCTGTTCAGACCGAAAATAGAGGACGGATAAGTCTAGGAATTACGTTGGGCGTAAGTCTCAAAATGCGTGGCATAGTAGGTTGACGTCCCTGATCAGTTTCAGGCGCGCTTGAGTACGCTAAGCGTACTAAGGAGGTACACCCCGCATAACTCCTTCTATGGGCTTTTGAGTAATGTTTTGTGTTGGGCCTTGAGTGCTAGGCCTAGAGTTTGGGCTTCATGCATTAGAATCTTGGACCATAGAAATGTATATATGCTTTGGGGCCCTTGGGTTGGGCTTGCCTTTTTGTTTGGGAATTGGGTCGTGTGTGGGCCCATTTATTATTGGGTCGTGGTGGGCCCAGTGGGCTAGGGCATTAATGGGCTGGTAGTTGGTCTATATTTGGACCCAATAAGTGAGAGGTTGGACTTAGCTCCTAATTGAGATAATTGTGGGTTTGGCACAGATTTAGAGGTCGGTGCACAGCATTGTTTCGAAGCCAACCCCATAGTCCTTTTTAACTCCTGAGTTTATTACTCAGAAATTGAATGTTCTTGATCAAGTCATTCAGAAGGTTGTAGCTCCAATAACGAAATTTGCTCAAATGTTGCCTTCAAATGCCCTACCTGCTATTACAGGGGTGCAAGGGGGAGAAAAGAAAGTCAATGAAGGCAAAAACAAAGTTTCGAATGTGAATGTCACAAAGGCTATGGATAAAGTGAAAGCTGTAACTTCAGGAATTCCATCCAAAATTGTTTCTACTCAAATCTCAACTCCTATTGTTATAAAGGTCACAACAGAAACAATCAAAACAACAACAAGACCTATTATGGGAATTGTTATTAGTTCTTCTACAGAAGGAGGGAGTTCAAGCTCATCTAAACCAAAGCCTTCGGATAATGATAGAGGGAAAGGTATTTTTGTTGAAAAGTCCAAGGAAGAGAAGAAGGTTGAGGTAGAAGTAAAAATAGAAAAGCAGAGACAAATACAAATCATAATGAGGCTAAGAGCAAGTGATCCTCCTGGTATGGATAAGGGAGATCCGAAAAAGCTTTACAGCTATGAAAGCATTGAATCCAGGGTAGCATTCAATCGAATGTATGCTTTTGAGAAGAAGCCAAAGGAAAGCTATTCAATTGCAAACACTGACATGAGTCAATTGGATTTTCCTATAAATGAGATGATGTTCATCATGGCTCAATACAAAATTGTTGAAAAGTTCGACAATGAAGATGACTTCACTTACATGAAGATCAGATTTCACGCAGTTCTTAGGAAGGAGTCATATGAGGTTTGGTCATTGATAAAGATCAAGAAAGTTGTGAGCATAATGAAGGATGTTTTGTTCGAAGGCATGATTCAAAACATCAGATATCATGTTATTCGTGCAAATAATCATAAATGTGATTTTTCCATTGTTGATTTTCCCTTGATGAACCTGAATGACTTGATTGAAGTTGCTTTGATACTTAAGGATATGGAGGCTTCTCAACTCAAAGGAACTGATAAAGAAATTTTCAAATTGGGCCTACCACACATCAAGATATTCATTGATAATTATTATGATTGTCTAGCATTAACTGATGAAGAGTTAGCTTCAGGAATGGGAAGAGAAGTGAAGGTTGCAATGGAATTGTCGAAAACTCAAGCTGAGCTGAAGAAATATGTTGATGGAGAAATTTTTTTAAAACCTTTTGGATTAGTCTTTGCAGGAAAAGATAAGAATGACAAAGCTAAAAGGTTTTTATTTCAAGTAAGTGAAGTGGAAAGATATACTACAGATCAGTATACGAACTTTATTGTTCGTATGAAGAATTGTACGAAGAATAATGAAGGAGACAAGACTGAGTTAAAGAAGGTATTAACTTGGTACTCGAAGATTTGAAGGATGATGCACTTCAGTACTCAGATTCTCAGGAATTGAGTAGTTCGACTCGTTTACAAAGGGGGAGATTGTTAGGGTCGAGATATTGTAAAGAGTCGAAGTGCCTGTTTTGTAATTTTGTATGTATGTACTAACGCACTTGTTCAGTCGAAACTTAATGTTTAGTCCTTAGTATTTTTTGTACTTTCAGGATCCTATAAATAGGGTCTAAACTTGAGTGTAGGTAAGAGAGTTTTTCCTGATTCTTCTATCGGTTTTGTACTCAAGTTTTTGAAAGTAACTGAAGCTGAAACCAGATAATATTTACATCGTGTGTTCATTCTAGATCATTACTGGAATTACTTTGATTTACATTCGATTACTCATTAAAATTCTTCTTCACTTCTCCCTCTCGCTTTCTTCATGTAGATAAACGAAAGGAACATTGTGTAACATACACGTTCAATTATCATGTTTTGTTAGTTTAAAAATGAATATTATTAAATAATATATGGTTTTGAGGATTGAGTTCTAACAAGATAGTTTTATGAGATTTGAAGTAAAACTATGTTTAGAATCATTCGGGAAGTATTGGAAGTCTTATGAGATTCCAATCAAAAGTCAAATTTTGAAATTAACAAAAATGTAAAATTTAAGTTGGAAATAAGTAAAAATAATGTTATTGAAGGTTGTAAATTATCTCGTTAGAAACGTTTAGGCGAATACCTCATCGAAATCCGAGTTATAACGAAGAACTTATGACTTATTGAAGTTTCACGACAGAACCGGCACGACGCCATATGACGTAAAAACTGAGCTTACGATAAACAACATTTTAGCCTTTGTGATCTAAATGAAACTTGTAGTATTCGTTAAACCAAGAACATTCATAAAAAGAACGTCCAAATCTGACTTCGTATGAGGAAGTTATGATTTTTTCTAAAGATCGACATAGCAGTACACAGCCTGATACTCGAAATAAAGATCGGGTGGCTTTTAGCCGACACAATCTAAACGGTAATCGAAGATCTCATCAATAGTAGTACAACGGTAAAAAGACAGACCTAAACGGACGTCGGATGAAGAAGTTATGAATTTTTAACGGACCATGTCCTGCACGTTAAAAATATAATATTAAAAATGAAGTCAAAATTAGCCGACGAAATCTACACGAAAGTTGTAGACTAAAATCTCACCTACATGTGGATATAAAGAAAGTCCAAAATGAAGCTCGTATGCGAAAGATATGAAATTTTGAATTTTATGTCACAAATTACGAGGATGGACCGGAGAAGTAAGCCTAGCGTACTTCGTACGTACGCCTAGCATACTACATAGACATGTATCAGCCACCTAGCATATTCGCATGATGGACTTGCCTCCTAACTCAGCCACGTTCGAGGCCTGGGTTCCGATCAGAAGCCTCGTCTCGCCTACACGCAACGTAAAAAGGTACGCCCAGCGTAATGCGATCCCTTGGACCACTATAAAAGGGATGCGAGGTTTCCGAAATTTGGTTACAATTTGACTCTCTTTCACCCTCTACTATCTCTCAAATTACCCTAACACCCCCCCAAGCCTAGGAAACATCCCCGACACCCGAAGCAAGTCCCGAAGCCCCGAAGACCCGAGAAAATAATCTTTTCAAGTTGAAACTCTGCCCGCGCAAGGCCCGGTTTTCAACAAAAATCCCCAGTTTCGTCAAAGAAAGTATTTTTTAGAGACAAAGTGTGCCCAAGTTATCATTTTACCATTCAGTTATTTCACAGTGAGTTCAATATAAGGACAATTGTATGTTATTTGTATTATGTGCAATATGCTTTCCTGTGTTATTATGATAATGGAGCTATACCTTTGACCTTGAAGTGAATGACTAAGCATCACTTTGGTATTAGTATGTAGTCTTTGACCATGAAGTGAATGAGTAAGCATCACTTTGGCATTGGTAGAAGGCTAGGTAGGGCTGAAAGCCTAAAAATGCTAGCAAAATGATAATTCATAAATCATTTATTTTCTATGCCACATGGGCTGAAATCTTATTGATGTATATCATGTTGAAATTGTTGAAGTTCATTGATTGTAAATATTTGAATCAGATTATTCGTTGATATGGAAAGCCTGTCATATGATACTCATGTGCCTTTGTTGTTCTTTGTCCTCCTTTGCTTCTATCATATATATATATATATATATATATATATATATATATATATATATATATATATGAAATAACGTTATATTGTAACTGTTATTGAACTCACTAAGCATCACCGCTTATCTCTCTCAGTGTTTAATTATTACAGGTGATAAGCATCCGGTATAGTTATGTACTGTTAGAAGATGTAGAATAGATAATATTATAGCTTTTGTATTTAGTGTATAAATTCCTGGGAAGTTATGTAATATAGAAAACTTTGTAATAAGACCATATATGTAAAATATGTTTATGAATATGCATGTAGCATGTTTGGAGTAATAATGTTAACTATGAAAGGTGTCTTTCTGTAAGGGTATCAGAGCAGTAGTTTAAGTGAACTAAATACCATGGATTGGTATTTAGACTTAAACCGTCGGAAGTTCAATATATGAACGGAATCATTGTGAGTATATGGATACAAACCATAGGAAAGACTTAAGTAGGGTATATGCCTTAATTAATACTATATGCTAATTGAATTGTCATAGATGAGGTTAACTAAAATATCATTTGTTTTTTAGGTGATATCTTTATAATTATCAATTTAATGAAAACATATAGATTTACATCATAAATAACATTGTGAGAAAAAATCTTAACATAGAATACATCATTTAAGAGCTTGAATGTAAAAATACCCTTGTTAAACAACATAATACCGTATTTGCCCAACTTCAAATCAAAATCTTGTATTTACCCTTCTTAATCTTTAAAATGTCGTATTCGTCCTAATTGTATTTCTTTAAACATTTTTAACAATTTATAATCATTTTTGTAACATCCGGGAAATTGGGTATATCTATTTAACCCTTCCTCTTCTCCAAATTGTCAAGATTAGCTCCTAAATGGAAAATGTTGCAAAGGAATACACTGGGCGTACTGAAGAGTACGATGTGCGTACTCATTCGCTTATAATAAACGCGGACTCCATGAAGTACGCTGGGCATAACTGGCCCAGATGTAAAACCCTAAATGGAACTAGAGGACTATAAAAGGAATGATATGGTCTCTTCCTCAGCTACCATTTCACAGAGAGAAACCCTAAGAGAGCATCATCATTGTTCTAGTATGTGTGTGCGTGTTTTGAGCTACAGAGTGCCTTTGTGTGATAGTGAAGAAGAAAAGGAGGTTCTTGTGGAGGCTAGAAGTTGGAGTACAAGCTTGGATCTGAGTTCTAAAGAGGGTGGACTTTCACTTAGAGGTAAAAAGCATGGACCTTTCCTTATCATTTTTGTTTTGTGCTTGATGGACCAACTTTTAGGGTTTTTGGTCCAAAGATGGAGACTTTATGAGCAAATGGCCTCCATAAGCTAAAATCTGCCTTATTTCAGTGTATTATGCATTGTGGGTTCATAAAAATCTAATCTTGGATGTTGAGACGATGTCATGCATGAGATTAGGCCTTAATGGGGAAAGATGATATATGTTTGACGTGGTTGGTGACCTTTATAGCCATGAAAAGGCTTAAAGGTTTCGACTTTATGACTTAAGAGGCAATAGAGAGCCTAGATTTGTGATATGAGCCCATGACATAACCTGTTCAGACCGAAAATAGAGGACGGATAAGTCTAGGAATTACGTTGGGCGTAAGTCTCAAAATGTGTGGCATAGTAGGTTGACGTCCCTGATCAGTTTCAGGCGCGCTTGAGTACGCTAAGCGTACTAAGGAGGTACACCCCGCATAACTCCTTCTATGGGCTTTTGAGTAATGTTTTGTGTTGGGCCTTGAGTGCTAGGCCTAGAGTTTGGGCTTCATGCATTAGAATCTTGGACCATAGAAATGTATATATGCTTTGGGGCCCTTGGGTTGGGCTTGCCTTTTTGTTTGGGAATTGGGTCGTGTGTGGGCCCATTTATTATTGGGTCGTGGTGGGCCCAGTGGGCTAGGGCATTAATGGGCTGGTAGTTGGTCTATATTTGGACCCAATAAGTGAGAGGTTGGACTTAGCTCCTAATTGAGATAATTGTGGGTTTGGCACAGATTTAGAGGTCGGTGCACAGCATTGTTTCGAAGCCAACCCCATAGTCCTTTTTAACTCCTGAGTTTATTACTCAGAAATTGAATGTTCTTGATCAAGTCATTCAGAAGGTTGTAGCTCCAATAACGAAATTTGCTCAAATGTTGCCTTCAAATGCCCTACCTGCTATTACAGGGGTGCAAGGGGGAGAAAAGAAAGTCAATGAAGGCAAAAACAAAGTTTCGAATGTGAATGTCACAAAGGCTATGGATAAAGTGAAAGCTGTAACTTCAGGAATTCCATCCAAAATTGTTTCTACTCAAATCTCAACTCCTATTGTTATAAAGGTCACAACAGAAACAATCAAAACAACAACAAGACCTATTATGGGAATTGTTATTAGTTCTTCTACAGAAGGAGGGAGTTCAAGCTCATCTAAACCAAAGCCTTCGGATAATGATAGAGGGAAAGGTATTTTTGTTGAAAAGTCCAAGGAAGAGAAGAAGGTTGAGGTAGAAGTAAAAATAGAAAAGCAGAGACAAATACAAATCATAATGAGGCTAAGAGCAAGTGAT
The DNA here is from genome assembly GCF_051521515.1 of Lactuca serriola. Taxonomy (NCBI): domain Eukaryota; kingdom Viridiplantae; phylum Streptophyta; class Magnoliopsida; order Asterales; family Asteraceae; genus Lactuca; species Lactuca serriola. The sequence goes on from NC_136413.1 coordinate 120,007,058, forward strand.
CCTCCTGGTATGGATAAGGGAGATCCGAAAAAGCTTTACAGCTATGAAAGCATTGAATCCAGGGTAGCATTCAATCGAATGTATGCTTTTGAGAAGAAGCCAAAGGAAAGCTATTCAATTGCAAACACTGACATGAGTCAATTGGATTTTCCTATAAATGAGATGATGTTCATCATGGCTCAATACAAAATTGTTGAAAAGTTCGACAATGAAGATGACTTCACTTACATGAAGATCAGATTTCACGCAGTTCTTAGGAAGGAGTCATATGAGGTTTGGTCATTGATAAAGATCAAGAAAGTTGTGAGCATAATGAAGGATGTTTTGTTCGAAGGCATGATTCAAAACATCAGATATCATGTTATTCGTGCAAATAATCATAAATGTGATTTTTCCATTGTTGATTTTCCCTTGATGAACCTGAATGACTTGATTGAAGTTGCTTTGATACTTAAGGATATGGAGGCTTCTCAACTCAAAGGAACTGATAAAGAAATTTTCAAATTGGGCCTACCACACATCAAGATATTCATTGATAATTATTATGATTGTCTAGCATTAACTGATGAAGAGTTAGCTTCAGGAATGGGAAGAGAAGTGAAGGTTGCAATGGAATTGTCGAAAACTCAAGCTGAGCTGAAGAAATATGTTGATGGAGAAATTTTTTTAAAACCTTTTGGATTAGTCTTTGCAGGAAAAGATAAGAATGACAAAGCTAAAAGGTTTTTATTTCAAGTAAGTGAAGTGGAAAGATATACTACAGATCAGTATACGAACTTTATTGTTCGTGTGAAGAATTGTACGAAGAATAATGAAGGAGACAAGACTGAGTTAAAGAAGGTATTAACTTGGTACTCGAAGATTTGAAGGATGATGCACTTCAGTACTCAGATTCTCAGGAATTGAGTAGTTCGACTCGTTTACAAAGGGGGAGATTGTTAGGGTCGAGATATTGTAAAGAGTCGAAGTGCCTGTTTTGTAATTTTGTATGTATGTACTAAGGCACTTGTTCAGTCGAAACTTAATGTTTAGTCCTTAGTATTTTTTGTACTTTCAGGATCCTATAAATAGGGTCTAAACTTGAGTGTAGGTAAGAGAGTTTTTCATGATTCTTCTATCGGTTTTGTACTCAAGTTTTTGAAAGTAACTGAAGCTGAAACCAGATAATATTTACATCGTGTGTTCATTCTAGATCATTACTGGAATTACTTTGATTTACATTCGATTACTCATTAAAATTCTTCTTCACTTCTCCCTCTCGCTTTCTTCATGTAGATAAACGAAAGGAACATTGTGTAACATACACGTTCAATTATCATGTTTTGTTAGTTTAAAAATGAATATTATTAAATAATATATGGTTTTGAGGATTGAGTTCTAACAAGATAGTTTTATGAGATTTGAAGTAAAACTATGTTTAGAATCATTCGGGAAGTATTGGAAGTCTTATGAGATTCCAATCAAAAGTCAAATTTTGAAATTAACAAAAATGTAAAATTTAAGTTGGAAATAAGTAAAAATAATGTTATTGAAGGTTGTAAATTATCTCGTTAGAAACGTTTAGGCGAATACCTCATCGAAATCCGAGTTATAACGAAGAACTTATGACTTATTGAAGTTTCACGACAGAACCGGCACGACGCCATATGACGTAAAAACTGAGCTTACGATAAACAACATTTTAGCCTTTGTGATCTAAATGAAACTTGTAGTATTCGTTAAACCAAGAACATTCATAAAAAGAACGTCCAAATCTGACTTCGTATGAGGAAGTTATGATTTTTTCTAAAGATCGACATAGCAGTACACAGCCTGATACTCGAAATAAAGATCGGGTGGCTTTTAGCCGACACAATCTAAACGGTAATCGAAGATCTCATCAATAGTAGTACAACGGTAAAAAGACAGACCTAAACGGACGTCGGATGAAGAAGTTATGAATTTTTAACGGACCATGTCCTGCACGTTAAAAATATAATATTAAAAATGAAGTCAAAATTAGCCGACGAAATCTACACGAAAGTTGTAGACTAAAATCTCACCTACATGTGGATATAAAGAAAGTCCAAAATGAAGCTCGTATGCGAAAGATATGAAATTTTGAATTTTATGTCACAAATTACGAGGATGGACCGGAGAAGTAAGCCTAGCGTACTTCGTACGTACGCCTAGCATACTACATAGACACGTATCAGCCACCTAGCATATTCGCATGATGGACTTGCCTCCTAACTCAGCCACGTTCGAGGCCTGGGTTCCGATCAGAAGCCTCGTCTCGCCTACACGCAACGTAAAAAGGTACGCCCAGCGTAATGCGATCCCTTGGACCACTATAAAAGGGATGCGAGGTTTCCGAAATTTGGTTACAATTTGACTCTCTTTCACCCTCTACTATCTCTCAAATTACCCTAACACCCCCCCAAGCCTAGGAAACATCCCCGACACCCGAAGCAAGTCCCGAAGCCCCGAAGACCCGAGAAAATAATCTTTTCAAGTTGAAACTCTGCCCGCGCAAGGCCCGGTTTTCAACAAAAATCCCCAGTTTCGTCAAAGAAAGTATTTTTTAGAGACAAAGTGTGCCCAAGTTATCATTTTACCATTCAGTTATTTCACAGTGAGTTCAATATAAGGACAATTGTATGTTATTTGTATTATGTGCAATATGCTTTCCTGTGTTATTATGATAATGGAGCTATACCTTTGACCTTGAAGTGAATGACTAAGCATCACTTTGGTATTAGTATGTAGTCTTTGACCATGAAGTGAATGAGTAAGCATCACTTTGGCATTGGTAGAAGGCTAGGTAGGGCTGAAAGCCTAAAAATGCTAGCAAAATGATAATTCATAAATCATTTATTTTCTATGCCACATGGGCTGAAATCTTATTGATGTATATCATGTTGAAATTGTTGAAGTTCATTGATTGTAAATATTTGAATCAGATTATTCGTTGATATGGAAAGCCTGTCATATGATACTCATGTGCCTTTGTTGTTCTTTGTCCTCCTTTGCTTCTATCATATATATATATATATATATATATATATATATATATATATATATATATATATATATATATATATATATATATATGAAATAACGTTATATTGTAACTGTTATTGAACTCACTAAGCATCACCGCTTATCTCTCTCAGTGTTTAATTATTACAGGTGATAAGCATCCGGTATAGTTGTGTACTGTTAGAAGATGTAGAATAGATAATATTATAGCTTTTGTATTTAGTGTATAAATTCCTGGGAAGTTATGTAATATAGAAAACTTTGTAATAAGACCATATATGTAAAATATGTTTATGAATATGCATGTAGCATGTTTGGAGTAATAATGTTAACTATGAAAGGTGTCTTTCTGTAAGGGTATCAGAGCAGTAGTTTAAGTGAACTAAATACCATGGATTGGTATTTAGACTTAAACCGTCGGAAGTTCAATATATGAACGGAATCATTGTGAGTATATGGATACAAACCATAGGAAAGACTTAAGTAGGGTATATGCCTTAATTAATACTATATGCTAATTGAATTGTCATAGATGAGGTTAACTAAAATATCATTTGTTTTTTAGGTGATATCTTTATAATTATCAATTTAATGAAAACATATAGATTTACATCATAAATAACATTGTGAGAAAAAATCTTAACATAGAATACATCATTTAAGAGCTTGAATGTAAAAATACCCTTGTTAAACAACATAATACCGTAGTTGCCCAACTTCAAATCAAAATCTTGTATTTACCCTTCTTAATCTTTAAAATGTCGTATTCGTCCTAATTGTATTTCTTTAAACATTTTTAACAATTTATAATCATTTTTGTAACATCCGGGAAATTGGGTATATCTATTTAACCCTTCCTCTTCTCCAAATTGTCAAGATTAGCTCCTAAATGGAAAATGTTGCAAAGGAATACACTGGGCGTACTGAAGAGTACGATGTGCGTACTCATTCGCTTATAATAAACGCGGACTCCATGAAGTACGCTGGGCATAACTGGCCCAGATGTAAAACCCTAAATGGAACTAGAGGACTATAAAAGGAATGATATGGTCTCTTCCTCAGCTACCATTTCACAGAGAGAAACCCTAAGAGAGCATCATCATTGTTCTAGTATGTGTGTGCGTGTTTTGAGCTACAGAGTGCCTTTGTGTGATAGTGAAGAAGAAAAGGAGGTTCTTGTGGAGGCTAGAAGTTGGAGTACAAGCTTGGATCTGAGTTCTAAAGAGGGTGGACTTTCACTTAGAGGTAAAAAGCATGGACCTTTCCTTATCATTTTTGTTTTGTGCTTGATGGACCAACTTTTAGGGTTTTTGGTCCAAAGATGGAGACTTTATGAGCAAATGGCCTCCATAAGCTAAAATCTGCCTTATTTCAGTGTATTATGCATTGTGGGTTCATAAAAATCTAATCTTGGATGTTGAGACGATGTCATGCATGAGATTAGGCCTTAATGGGGAAAGATGATATATGTTTGACGTGGTTGGTGACCTTTATAGCCATGAAAAGGCTTAAAGGTTTCGACTTTATGACTTAAGAGGCAATAGAGAGCCTAGATTTGTGATATGAGCCCATGACATAACCTGTTCAGACCGAAAATAGAGGACGGATAAGTCTAGGAATTACGTTGGGCGTAAGTCTCAAAATGCGTGGCATAGTAGGTTGACGTCCCTGATCAGTTTCAGGCGCGCTTGAGTACGCTAAGCGTACTAAGGAGGTACACCCCGCATAACTCCTTCTATGGGCTTTTGAGTAATGTTTTGTGTTGGGCCTTGAGTGCTAGGCCTAGAGTTTGGGCTTCATGCATTAGAATCTTGGACCATAGAAATGTATATATGCTTTGGGGCCCTTGGGTTGGGCTTGCCTTTTTGTTTGGGAATTGGGTCGTGTGTGGGCCCATTTATTATTGGGTCGTGGTGGGCCCAGTGGGCTAGGGCATTAATGGGCTGGTAGTTGGTCTATATTTGGACCCAATAAGTGAGAGGTTGGACTTAGCTCCTAATTGAGATAATTGTGGGTTTGGCACAGATTTAGAGGTCGGTGCACAGCTAAAGTGTTTATAAGAGCTGTTCTTCACCCGAGGTGAGTATTCTCACTATACATTACCTAGAGTGGTATTATGTGTAGACCGAAGGGTCTTGTATGCTATGTGTATGTTTGAGATTATGTGCATTTTGGTTATATGTATGCGGTATGTTGTATAGACTGGACTGGAGGGTCCAACGATATAGACCGGACCGAAGGGTCCAACGATACAGAATGGATCGAAGGTTCCGACGAGCTATGACCGGACCAGAGGGTCCAACGAGCTACGGGACTGGAGGGTCCCGCTGAGACGCATCGACCGGAGGGTTGTACTGTAGACTCGAGTGGCGTATGTGTTGTATGTGGTATTCTAGGGAACTCACTAAGCTTCATGCTTACCGTGTCATGTGTTATGTGTTTCAGGTTTTCTTCTCAGGATTGCGGGACGGCACCTGCTTAATTATGCACACCAGAGAAAGAGTTAAGAGGACCCTGGATTAATAATGGAGTTGTGCTTTGTAATTTAATAAAAGAGATTTGTATACGATATTTTATGAAGAGTATGCATTTTAAAAATGAAAAATTGTTTTAAATTTCCACGTCGTTACAAGTTGGTATCAGAGCCTTGGTTTGAGGGATTCGAATGTACCTTCGGGTATGTCTGGACTCAAACTGAGGAAGTGATGAAAATTTTCAAAATAAATGATTTTTCTAAAACAAGCTAGAGTTTCTAAGAGAAAGTGGGAAGAGCAGTGTGTACAATCAGGCAGAGCCCGAACGGTGATTTCCCAAAATACCATTACTTTTGTGTTATGAAATATGTTATGAGATATTATCCATGCTAGAGATAGGCTAGGTATTTCATATTTTAGGACTAGAGTAGCCTGATTTGTGATGCCTTAGCCTAGGAGTTGTTGTTATCTGTGATGCACTTTCGAGTATGTGCTGAGTAAGAGTATCCAACAGGGATCCTATGTAGAGAGGGATTTGGGTAGAGGAGTAATCTAGGAGAGATACCTAGATGAGCATTTGTGAAGCCTATCGAGAGAGTAGCTAGATACCTGCGGGGGTAGAGTTGTAGAGTTCGGTAATATCATTTGAGTATGAGTAGAGCTAGTGGAGTTATCACCTAGAGCGGGTTATATGTGTTTATTCGACGCCCGAATGTTGCTTGCTTTGTGCTTTGTGGAGCTCCTGATGATGGGAGTCAGCTACCAAGTGAATGTGACGATATTCAGGAGGTAGATGATTGGCATCATAAGGAGTTTCTCAGCAACTGATGGCAGAGAAGTGTGATGACCTAGGAAGAGCCTAGGAAGTGACCTTAGTCAGATAAGTACGCTGACAGAGTAGAGCAATTTGCTGGGGAGCGAGCATGCATGTTAAGATTGGTAAGGAGAAGGTTGAGCAGCTACTTAAGGAATCTAGGATGGTCTGTGTAGAGAGTATGGGTAGATGTGGCAGGTAGTATGGGCCCGTACTACTGAAAGCAGAGGACCTATACTCGATGCAGGGAGTATTATAGAGGTTCTAAGTAGCAGATCAAGAGGTCATGTCATGGTTCGAGTACCATGATTGGTAGCAGATCGAGAGGTGATGTCATGGTTCGAGCACCATGATTTGAGGAAGGTTGAAAAGAGAGGACACAGTTCGATTACCATGATATGTGGCAGTTAGTGCTTCTGGTTTTATCGGTTATTCCGCAGTGATTATCTAGACCAAGGTCGGATGTGAAAGAGTATGGGTCCAGAAGGCCAGAATGAACGAGTTTTAGTGGAGCATCCCTTGATAGGGAAATCGAGTTACCTCCAAGGGATTGTTGGTGATATGCCAGTAAAGTCGCAAGACTCAGAGTTGAGCAGGGATGGTGCGTTATGGGAGAATACGGCCTAAGCCGGGCAACCGGCCGACAGTAGAAATGTCACCTTCTGTGACCCGAGTGGTGCTATTTCCGTTTCCTGAGGGAGACGTAAGAGGTGTTGAGATTTCGGTTTTTGAGTTGGGGGTGAGCCATGTGGGATCGCGCTGATGGTGATCTTCAATCAAAGTATCTGGCAGTAGGTCTGTCGCGAGGGAATGATATAGCTTGAGCAGGTTGACAGTGGGGACTGAGATGGTCAAGGACCCGGATACACCCTATTTGAGTATAGTAAGGCATGTGTTAGCTGCAGCGTTGGACGATCAAGAGGAGTATATCAGGGCGGTGACTCTTATTGTCTTTGATGGGTATAGGGAGTGGAAATGTGGTTTCTGGTCTTATGATAAGTGACATGTCGGATCGTTGGGCGAGGAGTCGAGGATGAGGAGTATGATAGTTCATTATTTCCAAATTAGGAGTCAGGGTTAATACTGGACATTTGGGAGGTCCAGTGATGGTATGATGTGAGATTCTGAATGACTAGAGGCAGTCATGATGGTAAGTTCTAAGGATTTCCTATGAGATTCGGCTATTTGTAGTTGTTTGATCTCTGTCAAGGAGATCATTGAATGTTGCGTAGCACCTTATGGGATTGGGTGCGACGTTACCGGTGGAGACAGTCTATGGGATAGAGTGTTGGTGCACCAATTGGTGATGGTTCGAACCCTAAGTGGGGGAGGACCGGGTATTTTGTTGAGAGGATCAGAGATCTGTTCCAGGTCGGTTAGAGATCTGGATATAGAGACCTGCGGTGTGGATTCATGTGATCAGGGTTATTGGTGTTTGAAGCGAGGTACAAAGCGAGATAATGCATGTGGTATATGTTTGGTAAAGGCTGAATATCTCCACGACAAGTGGCCATCGGTCGGAGACCTTGTGATGGATAGAAATTCTTCGAGGTGGTTGCCTTGTAGGGTTAGTTTGGTGGTGGAAGAATTCTGGTTCAAATGTTTGGGCTGTTATGAAGTTGGGGAAGGCCAGAAGTTGATTATAGCGACTAATTCCAGGGTCGTTATGAGTATTCTTGCATGGATTTGAGCATTATAGGAAGGAGTTTCAAATTGTCATCAATGTGTTCTGGGTCATTGAAAATCCCTCATTATTGCCAATGAGAATTGGAATGTTTCGAAAATCCGGATTGTTTAACAGGAAGATCAGTGGCTGAGGCAAAACATCGTGAGGTTCTATGGCGGTGTGTCAAGCATCTATGATTCCAGTGGGAGCCCTTTTGGTTAATGACGACAAGTGGATTATTTAAGGCAATGGATTGCAGCAAGGGAAGGTGTTTTTTATGATGATTGTTGTCAGTTATAGTGATGCATAATTCGGGTAGGTGCGTGCACCTATCTATGGATGGTCCGCAGAGCGTGATTTAATGATCGCAGTGTGGCGTCGATCTGAGAATGAGTTTGTGAAGTGGTAAGAACTAGTGGGGTGAGACTGCGGAGAGCTGCAGTTTATGGGTTAGTGCAAAAGGGTGTTGTGATGCTACGGGGAGCCGTAGTACTCACTAGTTATTAGGTTGTTGTAGTGATGCTACATGGAGCTGTAGTACTCACTAGTCAGAGAGAGGGTGTTGCGATGCTACAGGGAGATGTGGTACTTACTAGTCAGAGAGAGGGTGTTGTGATGCTACGGTGAGCCGTAGTACTCACTAGTCAGTAAGAGGTTGTTGTGATGCTACAGGGAGTTGTAGTACTCACTAGTCAGAGAGAGGGTATTGTGATGCTACGGGAAGCCGTAGTACTCACTAGTCAGTAGGAGGTTGTTGTGATGCTATGGGGAGCTGTAGTACGCACTAGTTAGTGAGAGACTGTTATGGTGAAGCACTCTTGTTCAGAGCATGACACAGAACAATTTTAGGCTTGAATAGCCCTAATTTATGAGTTTTTGGGAGCCTGGTAGTCGGACCAGGGGTGAGACCGGGGTCTCCTCAATGATCGGGAATCATTATATTCTAAGTAAGGTGTGGACATCGCAACCCGAAGGAATTGGATAAGTGAAGTACGCATGGGTTGCGGGTCACGAGACATGAGTTGAATGGTTCATTGGGACGAGTGGTTCCAACTTCGGGTCGAACCAAACTCTTGAGTTGAGTTGAGTCCTGGTGGTGTGTTGGATAGACGAGATGAGATTCTGGAATCAGAGGTGGGTTCCATGTGAGGGCTAATGTTTGTAATCTGATGTCTCAGACATGGGAAGGTCAAGGCCGTGGTTCGGGAAGTGCAGCGGGATGCACATAAATTTTGGACAGTAATCAATAGAGTTCAGGGGTGATTTGATCTTCAGTAGAGTTGTAGCGTTTGCTTGAAGGAAAGTGAACGGCGTGACTTGTGCATCACTAAGAGTTGAGACGGTTATTATAAGATGGAATCGGTGAAACCTTTTTAGTTATGGGATGGGAGAGCTTGATGTTCATCTATTGGGTTTATAAAGGTCAGAGAATATTCCCAGGCGGGCAGGATCGTTTCCTTAGCTTTGGCTTCTTCCTCTCTAATGGATCCTAATGATTGCCCTTGCAGTGGGTCCTAGAGAGAGAGGGAAGTTATGACCTTTCTATCCTTTTGAGGTGTGATTGGGATTGATCAGGGAATCAGGGTTGGTAGGGTATTCTTAGAGTCTGTTAGTCAGTAGACGATTAACAAAATAATGTTTCGAGGATGGTCTGGCAAGGAATTAGACCGCAAGAGTTTCTCCAGTTATGGGGATTCAGATTTGGGTACCGCAACGGCAGTTGGGCCTGCCCCTTTCAAGTCGGGAGTCCTCGGTGGGAACGAGTATCCTTGGAAGTGATTGTTGTATGGTTTGAGGACCTTAGGTGGTGCATCTCGGTTTGTTGGGTCTGATCTATGTCTGGTAAGGAGGGATTTCGAGGGCGAAATCTAATTCAAGTGGGGGAGAATTGTAACATCCAGGAAATTGGGTATATCTATTTAACCCTTCCTCTTCTCCAAATTGTCAAGATTAGCTCCTAAATGGAAATGTTGCAAAGGAGTACGCTGGGCGTACTGAAGAGTACGCTACGCGTACTCATTTGCTTATAATAAACGCTGACTCCATGAAGTACGTTGGGCGTAACTGGCCCAGATGCAAAACCCTAAATGGGACTAGAGGACTACAAAAGGAATGATATGGTCTCTTCCTCAGCCGCCATTTCACAGAGAGAAACCCTAAGAGAGCATCATCATCGTTCTAGTGTGTTTGTGTGTGTGTGTGTGCGTCTTTTGAGCTAGAGAATGCCTTTGTGTGATAGTGAAGAAGAAGAGGAGGTTCTTGTGGAGGCTAGAAGTTGGAGTACAAGCTTGGATCTGAGTTCTAAAGAGGGTGGACTTTCACTTAGAGGTAAAAAGCTCAGAGCTTTCCATATCATTTTTGTTTTGTGCTTGATGGACCAACTTTTAGGGTTTTTGCACTACACGAAAAAGTCGAAATAACTACGGAAATTTGCTATGAAAGTAAAATCCGTAGTGATTCTGCTACGGATTATGCTACGGAATGGCTTCTCGTAGCTATTTTGCTATGGAACTTGCTACAAAATTACATTCTGTAGGTAATATTTGAATAACTACGGAATGTTGCTACAGAATTGAAAACCATAGTTATTCTACTATGGAATATACTACGAACTAGTTAGACGTAGGTATATTTGCTACGGAATTAGCTACGGAATTGCATTCTATAGCTAATATTTTAATAACTACAGAATTTTGCTACGCAACCGAAGTCCGTAGTTATCATGCTACGAAATTTGCTACAAAATTAAAAGGTGTAGGTATTTTGCTACAACTGTTGCTACAGATTAAAGTTTGTATTTATTTTGCTACAGAAATTGTTACGAAATCAAAATCTATAGCTATTTTGCTATAAAATTTGCTACCATATCGAAGTTTGTAGCTAGCTTGCTACGACATTTGTAACGAAGTCAAAATCCGTAGCTATGTCGCTACAGAATTTGCTACAAGATCATAGGTCGTAGCTATTATACTATAATATAAAAACCAAAAATATTATACAATAGAAGTTTCCAATATGCAATTTTTAGTGTTTGGAGGTTTCTCAAGTAAAGTTTAAACCCTTAAAACCGAAACTCGAATTGCAATTACTAATTACTTAATTAAAAATTGCAATTTTAAGGTAGGGGCTGGTCACATCCCGTTTGTTTTGTAACATCCTGATTTTCATGGAGTAATTAAATATAAAGCAGGAGTCTCGGGAAGTAATCCTAGTATTGTTGTATATTTTTAAGTCCAAAATCAATTAATAATTATTGGAATATGAGTTTCGAAGGTTAAAGAATAATATTGGACTTATATTGAAAGGATTTCATGGAGTAGGGGCTAAAGTGTAAGTTCGGGCCTGATTTGAAAAGAATTATAGAGAGCAGGGTTAGAAAGGTAAATTATGAGTTAGTTTTGAAAGAATTTGGGGAATGAGGGGTTAATATTGTCAATATGGGATAGATGGTATGTGACTCGGGATATAAAACCCATCATCCCGTGAACCCTAAACCTAGCTATGAACAGCCGCCAACCTTGCCTTCACCCTCCTACACCTTCAGCGCCGCTACCCCCTCCCCTTCTCTGTCGAGTTACCTTCCACCGCTATTGCTGGAGTCGTCAAGCATCACCACCGCAACCCATGTCGGTTCTGTTGTCGTGTTTGGTCGAAGGATATTCCCAAGAGAGAAGCTGTCGATGTCGTGTTATTCTTCTTCTCCGTTCCTTGCTGTCGTTGCTGTCGATTCGAAGCTGCCATCGATCCTACTGCCGCCAATGAAGTCGTGAGCAACGAGGGTTTCTCTTGGGTCGCCGGAAGTAGGGAGGCGAGACCGGTAACGTTGCTGCTGTCAACAGGGAATCAGCCCCAACTGTGTCATTCCTCTCTATCTCCGTTCTCGTTCCGGTGTAGCGTCGCTGTTACCGTTTCTTGAGCTGCTGCCGTCGCCACCCACCTGTGGTGGTGATGGGTTATTTTCCAAGCAAGAAGTCGAGGTCTCTGTGAGTATTTTGTGTGTTGATGCTTCAAACTCGTGGGTATTTATGTGTGTGTGTGTATGTTCAGCCGTGACTCACTAGTTGGTGGGAGTCTTGGATTTACTGCTGCCGGAGAAAAGCCAAGGAAGAACCACCATGGCCACCGGCCATGGTGGCTGCTGCCTCAAGGACCGCCATGGAGGGTGTGTTTGATGCTGTGTGTGTATTATTTTGTGTGTATGTTAATTTGATGTTATTGTAAATTGTAGCAAAAATGTGAATAATGGAAGAAAAGCTTGAAACCACTACCATGAAATCTACTACCAACTATCTGTTACATAATTAGATCGTAGTAGATTCACTATGGAATATTTGCTACGACATTACCTGTAGTGGATTTGCTATGGAAATTAGCTACGTGGATGGTTTGTAGTTACTTTGTGATAGATTAACTATAGATCAGGTCGTAAATAATTTGCTACGGATGTGCTACATTAAACAATTGTAGTTAGTTTGTGACAGATTAGCTACAGATCAGGTTGTAGGTAATTTGCTACGGACAACAATTGTAGTTAATTTGCTACGTTACTGCTACGGATATAGTTTATAGCTATTTTGCTACGGAATAAGTGTGTTGCAAAATCCGTGCGAAGGTCCTACGGATTCCGTAACAATAGTTTAGTAACGAAGATTTTTGCAACAAATGGGTTCCGTAGCAAATTCCGTCTCTAATCACACTTAACTACGGAATATCATGTTTTAGCTACGGAATTTTTCCGTAGTTATTTCGTTTTTTTCTTGTAGTGTTGGTCCCAAGATGGAGACTTTATGAGCAAATGGCCTCCATAAGCTGGAATCTGCCTTATTTCAGTGTATTATGCGTTGTCGGTTCATAAAAATCCAATCTTGGATGTTGAGACGAAGTCATGCATGAGATTAGGGCTTAATGGGGAAAGATGCTATATGTTTGAAGTGGTTGGTGACCTTTATAGCCATGCAAAGGCTTAAAGGTTTCGACTTTATGATTTAAGAGGCAGTAGAGAGCCTAGATCTGTGATATGAGCCCATGACTTAACCTGTTCAGACCGAAAATAGAGGAACGATAAGTCTGGGAATTATGTTGGGCGTAAGTCTCAGAACGCTCTGTGTAGTAGGTTGAGGTTCCCGATTGGTTTCAAGCGCGCTTGAGTACACTGAGCGTACCAAGGAGGTACACCCCGCGTAACTACTTCTGTGGGCTTTTGAGTTATGTATTGTGTTGGGACTTGAGTGTTGGGCTTCATGCATTAGTGTCTTGGACCATAGAAATGTATATATGCTTTGGGGCCCTTGGGTTGGGCTTGCCTTTTTGTTTGGGAATTGGGCCGTGTGTAAGCCCATTTATTATGGGGCCTTGGTGGGCCCAGTGGGTTAGGGCATTAATGGGCTGGTAGGTGGTCTATCTTTGGACCCAATAAGTGAGAGGTTGGACTTAGCTCCTAATTGAGATAATTGTGGGTTCGGCACAGAGTTAGAGGCCGGTGCGTAGCTGCAGTGTTTATAGGAGTTGTTCTTCACCTGATGTGAGTATTCTCACTATACATTACCTAGAGTGGTATTATGTTAGAACGAAGGGTCTTGTATGCTATGTGTATGTTTGAGATTATGTGCATTTTGGTTGTATGTATGCGGTATGTTGTATAGATCGTACCGGAGGGTCCAACGATATAGACCTGACCGAAGGGTCCAAGGATACAGACTGGATCGAAGGGTTCGACGAGCTATGACTGGACCAAAGGGTCCAATGAGCTACGGGACTGAAGGTTCCCGTTGAGACACATCAACCGGAGGGTCGTACTATAGCCTCGAGTGGAGTATGTGTTGTATGTGGTATTTTAGGGAACTCATTAAGCTTTGTTCTTACAATGTCATGTGTTATGTGTTTCAGGTTTTCTTCTCAGGATTGCAGGACGGCACCGACTTGATTGTACACACCAGAGAAAGAGTTAGGAGGATCCTGGATTAATAATGGAGTTGTGCTTTGTAATTGAATAAAAGAGATTTTTATACGATATTTTATGAAGAGTATGCATTTTTAAAATGAAAAATTGTTTTAAATTTTCACATCCTTACAGTTTTATATTCTTTAGAATCATTATAATCTAAATAGAAAAACTAAATTGACTATATTGCCCTAAATATCAAAACATCTTTTAACATACAGTTGTTGAAACAATAAAACTGTAGATCGATAGATTCAAAACAGTAAAGTAAATCAAACAAGAAATAAATGATCGAAGTTGTGTTGAATGATTAATAATCAATGCCTTAGAATAGTTCGACGTGAATTGTTTTGAAAGAAAAATTAGGGAATCACAAAGAGGATTAACCTTAATACAAAACATGCATGCAATATTTATATCCTAAACCTAGCAACATAAATGTGGATGGATAGGCCCAATTCGATTAATAAAGGCTAAATACATACATATTAAATTTGACACAACATAATAAATAACCTAACATTCCCCCCTTTGTGTCAAATAAGGAAGGAAATTCTTCATTGTTGTTGGCACTTCTGAATGTTGAATAGTTTCAACATCAGACCAAGCAAAGTGTTGCGAACTAGAATATACCATTTGATCATATATGCGAAGCACTTCTTAGCTACAACATCATTCGCTTTGCATTGTTCAGTTATTCCCAATACGTAGTTCAGACACGGTGTAGAATAAAGATGCTTGTCTGATAAGGTGAATAAATACCTCTGAACATTCGTACCATCTCTTGCACTTTGTTGAAACACCACACTCCAATTTTCCTTTTGTATTATTCTGAGTTTCATCTTGGAGACATCATTTGGAGCTTCTTTTGGTTGCACAGTTGGTTTCTTTCGGAGTATAGCTGCAATCTCCACATCTATTTTCCTGATTTCTTGAATGTATGCGACCAACATCCTTTTCAAATATGACACAATGGGTTCGAATTTTTGTTCATATTTAGATAAAATATTGAACAAATAAATCCAATCATATGGATTAAGGCACAACAAATCAGCAAAAGTAAATTCAAAGATCGATTTGCTTGCTCCTCGTGATGCATTGAACCGAGCACTCCTCAAGCTTTCTGTTTCAATCGGACCAAAGACTTTCATAGCAGTAATCTTCTTCAAACTCTAGGTTTGATATTGGGGCTTTCCATGCTTGAGATAAAATGAGATAAGCTAGACATTGGCATCGTTATCTGAATCAGGAGCTTGCTCAACCTTATCAAAACAACAGAATAAAAATGCCTTCGGATTTATTGGAAATTCAAGATGAGACTTCAAAGTGTTTTCCAATTCAAACAAAGCAACTGGCTCTAACCAGTTAGGGATGACCAGTTTTTCCCAAATCCCGATCCCGTACCGGTACCGTACCGAATTTACAAATATGGGACGGTACTTAGTACTCGAAATACACAACATCCAGGACTCAGTACCGGTAGGAATAACGAAAACCGGTACCATTCCTGGTACCGGTACCAATGATTTTAATTCGGTTCGGGTACTCAGGATTAAGTTTTGATCGAATTCAGTTTTCGGGAAATCAGGAACGATACGGGTCGGTACTGGTTCCGTCCCACACTCATCCCTATAACCAGTAAATATTCGGATTGTCAATGGATTCGTTCAAAATTCGCTCCATCGACCAAGGAGGGAAGAGGGCCTTCTAAGTTTTGAGTGTGACTTAAGCATCACGTGCCTCATTTTCCCGAGCTTCAGCTTCCTTGGCAACACGCAGATTCTCGTCAAGATCTTGGTTACATTTCTTTCTTTTAAGCTTTGACCCGTCAGACAAATCTTCTTCTTCTTCTTCATTGTCATCAACCAATTTTCCTTTTCCTTTCGATCCAGAAGCTTCATTACCCTTCGGATCTTGTGGGTTTGGTTGTGGCTTATGTTCATACTAACCAAAATCATCGGCTGGTTTCATGGGTTTTTCAGCAGATGGCTTCTTAGCTTCTCCCCCTTGTTGCAAAAGAGACCCAGATTCTAAAAAACCCTCTATACGATGAAGCATGGAGAATACTCGTTTGAGTTAGTCAGCGAGATGTTGGCAAACCGAGACTGTGAGCAACGAGTCACGAGTCTCTATGAGATTCTGCAAAATAAAGGTTTACATCTACGACACAACTTTTGATAACAGCTTGTTCGGATTTAAGATCGTCAAGTTGTTAGTTGGAATGATACAACTTCATAGAAAGGACTTTCGCTTTCTCGGTCTTGACTGCGAGCTTATCCATGATTTTGTTCATTGTGGCCAGATCTGCCTGTAACTTCTCAATTTTTGAAACAATGGAGGAACTCAACTCCTTATTATCCACTCGGAGTTCTGAACGAAACTTGGATATGTCGGATTAGTGTCTATGTCCACAACTATAATTGGTATGTACTTGAACCGATTTTCATGGTCCATTTGGGTTGCATGGCATCAGAATAATTTGGATAAACTTTTGTGAGAAAAGGATAATTATGATTTGTTAATATATTATAAGTTCTAA
Source organism: Lactuca serriola (assembly GCF_051521515.1). NCBI lineage: Eukaryota > Viridiplantae > Streptophyta > Magnoliopsida > Asterales > Asteraceae > Lactuca > Lactuca serriola. Next base: position 120,023,513 of record NC_136413.1, read on the forward strand.
TATATTAATATGAAATCATATTATTTAATTAGTGTTGATCAAGAATTAATTTGGAATTAATTATGTGATCAAAAGGAGACTAAATAAATGTATGGGGATTGATTGTATAAATCATTCATTCTTATATATATGTGGGCTTATGATCCATAGTTCTTCATGTTGGGCTAAACCCGTGGAGTAACTCATGGATATTCCATGGAGGTTTTAACCCATGGAGCATGAATAATATTGAAAGACATGAGTTACATGGTGTAACCCTAATAGCCACCATATATAAGGACCCTATGGCTCAAGAAATTGGCACTAGTGTGTGTACACATGAGAGCTAGCCAATTTGAGAATAGGAACCTTTTCTCTCAAGTTATTCCATGATGTTGGTGATGTTGTGCGAACCATTTGGGGTGTCACACTTGAGGCACTAGGCTCTTAAGCTCCATGGAATCAAGCTACATGAAAAGGTATGTCTTCCAACTTTTTTATATTACCCAAGTATCAATGATTGTATGTTAGTTAGGGTAATACCTTGGAAAGTTCAAGATTGCATGTATATTAGAGAAAACATAGATCCAAGGTATTTAGGGTTGCATGTACACCATAGGAGTTTTAGAATGCTCAAAACCCTTTAGTGGTATCAGAGCCTAGGCTTGTTTTCAATTATACTTGATGCAAATTGTTGAAAAAGCTGAAAAAATCGATTTTCTGTTGTTCTATACGGTGGACTCGTCGAGTCCACTGATGGACTCGCTGAGTCCACACATAAATTCATCCAACTCGTTGAGTTGGTTCATGCACTCAACGAGTTTTTTGGCTGTAATTGGACTAGGAACATTATCCTAAACTGTTTTTGAACTTGTAAACCTGTTTTTTGATGTGGTAATGTTCATGCTAATCCAATTTCAAAGATAATTGTCAATAGATTCATGTTTTGTATTAGTTTAATGGTTAGGCTAATTACATGAAAAAGTTTGATATGAATTATCTTGTTCTTTTGAGTTTGCTTACATTAATAGAAAAGTTATGTGATAATATGTTTTCAATCCAAATTAATTTAAAAGTTATTCAAAATATGTGTTTTTGTAACTTGTCCTCAAGTTATATGAAAAGTCACATTTATGATTATTAAAACTCATAAGATTTCCATAAGTTATGAAAAATGGAGAGTCTCATTTTAAATGTTTTAAAGTCTTTCATAACTTGTCATCAGGTTATGGACCTTAAAGAGTTTTTCACTAAAACTACTTTAAATACATAAGTTATGAAATTTAAAAGTTTAGAATAATTCAAAACTAGCCCTCAAGTTTTGGAATTTGTAAAGTTTCCCTCATGAATACTTTAATTCCATGTTAAGCCCTTAGAATTTCAAAAGTTAAAATTCAACCCTTATACTTTATAGTATTATAAGTTTATATATATATATATATATATATATATATATATATATATATATATATATATATATCTATATATATATATATATATATATATATATATATATATATATATATAAGAGCAAGTCAGTCTTACCGTTAGTAGGCCTCATTCACGAAGCCGGTCTATAAGGGGGCTATAAAGCTATTGTCACACCCTGCTAAAGTAGAAACACATGGCGTGGCAGTATAAAGGGTTTCATAGCAAAAGTTAAAGGACGACACCAACCATAGTATTAAAAATCATTACAAATTTACAATTGGTTTGAACAACTTTTAAAAGAAATTACAATGAAAATTGGAATACAACACATGCGAATGGTCCTAACATTGAAGTGTCCGTAAGTGACACTTACTCGATGATTTCTGAAAAAGCATGTAAAATGATCGTCAACTATAAAAATAGTTTGGGATTACTCACAGATAAAAATAATAATAATAATATTGGTTTCATGAATCAAAATCAAAGTTTTGATAAATGTTTCAATAAATAGAAATACATTGCAAAAATGAGTATTAAGTTTACATAAACAAAGTTCATTGTTGTAATGAGAAACAAAGGTCATTGCTATAATTAATAAACAAGTTTATTGTCATAATAAAAAACAACTTTGTATGTATATGAGCAAACAATGAGTTCCTAACCAAGCCTATGACTGATGCCCTATCAAGATCTATGCTTATCGTTCCATAGATTATATGGTATCATACATTCCAACAATCGGGCGAGTGAGGAGTTGTCAATTCCTAATAGCGCTATCCACAATGACCATTGGCTCAAAGAGTCAATGGTTGGCGAAAAGTGTAAGGGAAGGGACTTAAGACGATAAGTTATCGTGTTCCGTGTTGCATAGACATACATAGAGAGATATAGCAAAATATAGCAATCAAGTTTGATACAAATCAATTTAAATACAATGAACAATAAATAGTTTTTCAGACATGCTTTTCCACCCCAAAACATAAAAACCGAAAATAGGGGGAGTGCGTGAATACTCACAATATGCATTGAGATGATGCAAATGGTTCCCTCAACTACGATCCACTTGTACCACTATCGATTCCTTCATGAAGTTACATACTAGTGAGTGAGTCTCTAATAAAAAGCTAACACTAGTATATTTGCTACTACAATAGAATTATGTCAATATTGTGTCAAAATTTAATACAGATAAGTTACAGACATTCTTCTGAAATGGTGACGTTTTATAACTCATGTGATTAAGACAATTTTGGATATTAATTTTCCAGATTTTTGTAATATCAATTGAGGGTATTTCAACACATTTAATTGTGTTTTAAGCTCTTAAAAAGCCAAAATATTATCAAACAGTTTCCAAAAATTCTCAAACTTTGCACTTTGATTCTAAACATAGTAGAGGTCTTCCATAAATTTTCCTTTGAATTTTTTATATGATTAACTATCTTTCCAAAATTTTAAGCCTTCATAAAATTATAAATTCGTGAAAACTAGCATCCAAATGATAAAAATTCCCTAACTTTTTATGATACTTACATTAGACATACTTAATCTGAGAAAAATATAAAAATGGATTTCTAAACTATTTAATCCAATTTATGATTTTTATGAATTTATTCTAATAAAAATTGAAATAATAGAAAAAAGTTTCCATAATTTCCCAAACGTTTTTTTATTACTGTTATTATACATTTAGAAGTTGTGAAAAATAGAAAAGATATTTTTCAACTAGCCTTTCTATTTTTCTGTGTTTTATCCTCTTAAATAATCATTATTGGAGAATAATTATTAAAAAGTTAAAGTAAATTACCAAAATTTTGTAAACTTTATTTTCAATGTAACTAATCTCAGAAAAATCCCAATGGTAATTTTCATATAGTGTAATCCAATTTTGTTGATTTAAGTGTATTTAATCTTATAAAATAGAAGAAAAATAGCATACTGAATATACAAATTATCCAAATTTTTATTTAGAGTTCTAATATATTAGAAGGTCGTCTGGTAAATTTTCATGAATTTTGGATGAGTAGAAATATTTTTACCATTATTAGTCGATTATAAATACAAAAATACGGGAAAAATAGGAATGCATGATACAAAATTCAGAGAATACTTTTCGGAGTACTCCACATTAGGTTGGATCTGCGAAAAATCTTATATAGCCTTTTGACTTTCCTTAAAGTGGTTTTATGATTTATTTGAATTAAACAAAAACGAAAATTCAAAACCTTAGAAAACTGTAACAAAAATCATTGAAACTCACTGAGATGTCATCACTTACTTTAGGGGTTATCCACGAATTTACCTAGGATTTATAGACCTTAGAAAGTATTTTATATGAATTATTGCCCTAATTTATTTCAATAAATATAATAATTCGATAAAAATGAATTATTTTCTGAAAATTTGTAGAACATCTCATTTTGTTGATGGAATTCTGGTAAAAATTGGATTTGATTATAAAATTTGTTTTAGATATTTATTTGGGAATAAATCCTTTATGAACATATTTGAAAGCTTTTAACAACAAACTTTGATCATCAAGCATCTAAGCTTGAAGATCATCACATGCATGTTGTTTTGAAAACCATTAATGAGTTTGAAATGTTAAAAAATCGTTTTTTAAAGAAAACTTAGAGTGCATGTTGTGATTTTCCACAAAGACATGTAAAAAAGTGCATTTTCATGATATTGACTTAGGTTTCGGTCCTTTGATTTCACCGTTTACAACATGCATGTTGTTTTTGGATGAAATCCTACCACCATCATTATAAAAACTGTGTGTGTGTGTGTGTATGTATGTTTATGTGTTCATGATCTTTCATTAGAATGGAGTAAAACATAGAGAAAGTGCAAGAAAACACAAAGTTGTGAAGGAAAAAGTGATGGGATAATGAAAGTTTTGTGATTACCTCAAGAACAACAATTGATGATGAAGGTTTTGAGTGTTATGAGATTATATTTTCTGGAAATTTTCGTGGTTGATGGAGAGAGGAAGAGAAAATAGTGGTGGTGGAGTGTGAGAGAGAGGAGAGTGAAAGAGAAATGAAGAGGTGGAGTGAAGAGTGAGCGAAAATGAGTAGTATGTGCCTTTTGAGTGCGAGAGAGCAATATGAGGAGAGAGGGATCCAAATTTTTGAGGTTTAAAACTCTCTTTCTCTTTTACTTTTATAAAAATTTCAATTCTTTTATACAAATATTAAACTTTTTATAAAATATACACCCTAACCTACTTTTTGTTCATAAAACCTTGATTTTTGACTTATAAATTAAGGGTGAATGGTAATGACTTAAATTTTATTTTCCTTGATTATATTTCCCTGAATTTAATTATTTTAAGATAATATTATAAGTTTCATAACTATTTTTATAGAATTCTTGATGTTAAATTTTATAAAATTTAGGTTTTAGGGCTTTTAGGGTTTTGAGATTTAATAAATCTTTGGATATCAAAATCAATAGAATCTTTGAGACTTCAATTTTTCTTATGGTATTTTAACTCTTTTTATAGTTATAAATAATGTTTTTAACTTATTTTATCAGTTTATTGCCATTCTATGTATTTATTCCGAGATTCAAGCGAAATTGAGGAATCAAGTATACTAGTCCTAGTTTTCAACTCTGACTTAAGTTCCAACGAGACTAGGACCTAATTTCTACCACTAGTTCAAGTGCATGATGTGTGTATATGATTCATGAAAAGGTGTTCGAGTCAAAGAGTGACCTAAATATGGATATTCACTACAGTTAAGTAGTTGTAGAATTCACATATCAATGTGAAATCTAAGTATACTATGCATTGATTCTACTTGTTTGCAAGTGTCTAGTAGGTTATAACTTAGTTTTTAGTTACTAAGTCTAGTATGTGTCGTGCCTACACATACAAATAAATTTATCAAATCTAGAACCGACTCGAATTTTGACGGTTGTCACAGTCTCCCCTGGTTGAAAGAATTTCGTCCCGAAATTCAATTCGTGACTTATTCTATTAGAACTTAGCTGAATACAATTGTATAGCTGGAGAGGTGGTGACTTGAAAAGCGCTTTGATTATTTTGGGTTAATTCCTCAAGAGAAGAGCCCAACTCTTTATATATAATCAGATTAATGTTTCCTTAATTCGAGTTCTCTCGTCTAGATTATGGAAGATTTGGTGCATGGAATCATGATCCAACCATGGCGACCTAGTCGAAAAAGATCATCTAGTTAGATATTATCTGAATTAAGAGAGTGGTATAAGTCTTGCTGAAGAACCAACTGCACTGAACGTTAAATCCGCGTTGATCCTTAAGTCGCATTCTAAATTAGCAATAAGTGTAAATTCGCCATCTAATAAAGAAGCGATTAAGAACAATTTGTTCACTTCCGGGTTGGCTACTAAATATCGGAAAAAATATATAATCTGAAATAAGAAGGGGTAGCACGAATGAAAAAGAAGCGATCGAGGGTGAGTTCCTAAAGATACGCACTAAGGGTAAGCAACAAAGTTTTGGTACCTCTCGAATGTAAAGGCTATTTAAGTGTCCTCTATAAAATAAGTTACGAAACGATCAAGGACTTCCGAAGCAATATTTACTACCACGGTTACTCTTACTATAATAAAGCAATATTCGAAGAATATATATATATATATATATATATATATATATATATATATATATACATATATACAGAGAGAGAGAGAGAGAGTCATTGTCGCAAATGGAGGCGATGCAAGTTTATGATAAATTAAATCACCTTGTCTAGATAAAAATTTGAGTGATTAGAAATGATAAGTAATCTCACTATTATCAAAATGTGTAATAATTCCAAGATAATGAAGATACATGTGTGGCGATCAAACGAAGTAGTAAAATAATATAAAGATTAATTAAGGTTAAAGGTTTAAGTCGTCATTAAAGGGATTTGTATAGAAATATTTGTTGGATTAGTGTCTAAGTCCATAACCATTTTGGTATGTACTTGACCCGATTATGAGCATGGTCCTTTTGGGTTGCCTTCACCATAGCAATATGTAGGATGAATTAAGGAGAGAAAGGTTTAACTATGATTTATAAATATATTATGAGAATAATATATTAAAGGAGAAGTCATATTGTTTAATTAATATTAGTCAATAATTAATTGATAATTAATTTTGTGGCTAAAAGAGATTTATTAAATATAGGGGACTAGACTGCAATTATTGGATAATTGAGTATTGGGCTAAGTAATGCTTAAGGAACAAGGGATGAACGAAATTATGATGGGAGCCCATCATATTTTCGTCCATGGACTTATCCAGAAGGTTCCATGGGCTGCTTAGAGTTTAAGCTGTTCATTAGGTTTTTTATTGAAACCCTAGCAGCACACACAAGTATATAAAGGACCCCTTAGGCCCCAAAAATGTGTGTAACTAAATCCTTAGGGTTTCTAGACGTTTTTGGGTGCCTCCTCTCTTCTCCTTCTTCATCTAGTTGCTTAGTGGTGTTTGTGACTCCATTAGAGGTGCAGCACTTGAGGCACTAAGCTTTCTGAAGCCAATCAAAGCAAGGAATTGATTGTTATTGCAATATAATAATCAAAGGTAATTACTAAACCCTTATTTAAGTTCTTATATGATAGATCTAGGGTTTATAGCTTTGGATATTCAATTGCATGTTCATTAGACAAACTAGATCCAAAAGCTATTAGGTTTTGCATGTACACCATAGGAATGATGTATTGCTCAAAACCTTTCAGTGATATCAGAGCCTAGGGCTGTTTGTTAGTGAATTTGATGCTTATTTGATCGAAATTTGACTGAAAATCGGATTTTTTGGGGTTTTTCGACTGGGCTCGCCGAGTCAACTGGGTGACTCGCCGAGTCCAAGCCTGACTCGATGAGTCAGCGAGTCTGACAGTTATAATTCGCGATTTTCTTCCTGTTTTGGTTGTGGATAGTTACCTAAAACGTTTTTTTATTAATAAAATCCGATTTTAATCAATATTTGGAGTTTATCCTTACCAAAATTAAAGATAATTGTCAAATTTAGATAATCTTTTGTTTTATTAGATAAATATTGATTATTTGTAATTCATATTTGAATTATCTTGTGAAAAAGTTTCAAATTCACCCTTTAGGTTTTATAGTTTAAATCTGAACTTAAAAGTTTTGTTTTTGAAATTTAAATAAGTTAAACCCTAATGTTTTGAAAAGTTTCAAAACTTGCTCTCAAGTTTTGGAATTTAAACTTTTTTATTAAAAGTTTAATTTTTGAAATATTTAAATCCTAAACCCTAATGTTTTGAAATGTTTCAAAACTTGCCCTCAAGTTTTGGAATTTAAAAGTTGATTAAAGGTTTAATTTTGAAATGTTAAATTCTAAAACCCTAGTATTTTGAAAAGTTCAAATCACACCTTTATGGTTTTATTAATTAATTAACGTGTATAATTAAAAGAGGTTTAATATACCCATAAATTTTTGGTTTACATTTAATTAAATTAAAAGCATAATTTACTAAATTAAACCACCTAGTATTTTAAAAGTGTAAAATACACCCTATACTATATATATTTAACATTAAAACTCTAATATTATATATATATATATATATATATATATATATATATATATATATATATATATATATATATATATATGTGTGTGTGTGTGTGTGTGAGTAAAAGTCAGTCTTACCGTTAGTAGGCCTCATTCACGAAGTTGGTCTGTAAAGGGTGTTTAAGGAAATTGCCTATAAAATGAAGATTGAATGGGTATCCACTCTTACCCACCGCACTCTTGACTAGTGGAGGGTCGTTAGCCGAATGGGTAGGATAGGACAGAAACCTTCCATTATAAGCATAATGAAGTACAAAGTAACTAAATTCTTTCACAAATTCCCAAATCATAGTTACTTTAGGCAAAATGTGAAATTGTATGCTAATCCATGGAATTACACTTCGTACCCTTGTCAAACGTTAGTGGAGCATGTGTGGTTAACCGGCACACTAATTTGGGGATGACATTGGTGGCGAAGGGTGGCTCGATGCTTATCATAGATCAATGGAGCGTGTGTGGCTAACCGGCACATTGATTAGGTGATAGTAGCATTCGGGTGCACCACATGATTCGTATGGTTATTCACACCTTATTTGTGATCCTCGGCATCCCAGTCACAAATAGTAGGGCATAATTGAGATTAAACATGCCATTGAAAAGTTCAATGAACCTCAAAAGATCTAGGAGTTTCAATTCATTTGAAACTTAAACTTCCTTATCGTTTTTCATGGTGGAAATTGGTAAATCGTCATTTACCTACCTTCAAATATTCTATGACTAGATTACGACATCCCTGTTCTAGGTTGTAGAGTATTGTGTTGGATCCTAGCCTTGATGTTTCATTTGGGTGTTACATCAAGAATTCTAATCAACTTAACTTGAAATTTCTCCCGTTTTGTAGATGTCTAGTTCTGACAATCATGGTCTTCCCAAATCCCATGGAACAAGCTTTCCAAATGAAGATGATGTTCCACGATATGATCGAGGAACAAGAGATCATGCTTCACTTCCTCCACCTCCTAAAATTGTTCTCCCTAACCCACAAGTTCGAAGGCTTGAAAAGTTCAAGCTCACTCAAGCCCTTTTGGCAAGTAAACACGAAGATGGGAAACCTGTGTGTGCACACATCTTAGAGATGAAGTCACACATTGATAGGTTAAGGATGATGGGTGTCAATATCTCAGAGATGTTGGCTGTTGACTGGGTTTTTCAGTCACTTCCTGAATCATATAGTGAGTTTGTAAGAGAGTACTATATGATGGAACACGACGTGACCCTAATTTTTCTCACTTATTTGCTTATAGTTGCTGAATCAACAATGATTTGGCGTGCTGGTCAAGCAAATTTGTCTGGTGAATCAAACTACCAAACTTCAATGGACACTGGCAACATTGGAAGTCCAGAAAGAACTAAGTCTGTGATTGTCTGATGTGTTGCGCCAAAAGAGTCCATTTGCCTTTATTGTCAAGAGAAGGGGCATTGGAGACGAAGCTGCCCAAACTACCTGAGAGATCTAAGAAATGGGAGAGTCAAGACGTATGGCTCTACTTCAGGTAAAATCTATTATCTAACTCTTTTAAGTTCCTATTCTAGATTCTTAATACATGATGTGAGAAGATTACATTTTGATGTTTTGTAGGATCGAAGAAAAGAGAGGAAGCTTAAGGGAAGAAGTGAGCTGAATCTAATCGTGAAGAAAGTGGATTTCGATCGCATCACTTGAAGATTGGATTCTTGAGATACTACTTGGAGTTATAATAGATTGCTAAGAAATATGTAATAACATAGTTTTTCAATTGAATTTCATTGTAAGGACAAATTTTTTCTGCAATAAAATGAATTTTGATTTTATCTTATTTATTTATCCTTGCAATGGCATGTATGAAAAATTGATGTTTGAAGGTTTCTGTTATTAGAAATAATGGATTTGATTCTTAATTATTTGTGGAAATGTCGAGAATTTGCCAAATAGGGAGAGTTTCTCATCGCCCAAGTATTAATTGAACAGAAACTTGGAATCATACAACTTGGTTGTGTGGTGAATGAGAAACTTCATATTTGGAAATTAGGCTAATGATTTACTAAAGTTTAGTCCACCACAAGAGTGATAAATATATTCCTCATGATTTACTAAAGTTTAGTAAATATAATTATACTTATAAGAATAAGTGTAATTCTGAGTTAATTGAACGAGTTTCAATGAATAGCAGAACGAATAAAGAAGAATCAAGTAGGCAGAAAGATAAAAGTTTCTCTATTCTAAGAAGAAGGGAGAGTACCTTTTATTGTGTTTTATGATAAGTCTTAATGATTAAGAACCATATCACAATTGATCCTCTAAATGAATCTTAGTGCATTTGTATGTCTAAGAAGAGGAATCGAGAATTGTGGAAATGGTTAAATCAAGAAGTCAATCATACTTCGTTCCAATATCGAATCTTAGAGTCATACTCCATGATTGTGAATTGAGTGACACATCTTTAGTAGGTTTATAAAAATCAACAAATATGGAATTTGGAAAAGGTTTTCTTATTCTTGCACATTTGAAATTGGTAAGTTGTGCTGTCTTGGATAAGACAAAGACCAACTAGGACCAATTATGTGAAGTGTTTTGTTTTGATAAGAACTACACTAACTCTTGAATATTTATTTTGTCTAGAAAAGTTTTCTGACAAGAGAATCACATATGTCAAGAGGTCAGTGGGAGTTTTAATGTTCTTGGAAAGGTTTCAAGAACAAATCAAGAATAAACCTTATCGATCATCACTAGCACACGACTTGAGGTTTACAATCTATCGTGTTGACATTATTTTGTTTCTGTGCCATTCCAATTGAGTTAATTATGTATGTGAGTTCTATGAGTTCTCATTTGAATGCATAAAGACAAAGCACCTTGATCGATAAAAGTACATTGATATGTAAGGATAAGTTGCTAAACTACTTGGAAGACATGGTGGGCACTCGTGTTACCATAAGGCAAGAAATCAAGATTAAGAAAGTTTAGTCCATATGAGTTTGTTTTTTTTCGCAAACTTTTGTTTTGACAAATTCACATGGATAGGAACACATACACCATAAAATCTAAGTGTCATAAGATTCCCTCCTTAATGAAAATGACTGTGAGGAAATGCTTTCACTAAGAGAGATTTTAAGAAGATAACAATTGTGAAAATTGTATTCTCACATTTGATTATGGTTACGACATCCCTTTCCGTAGTTCGAATTGTGAGATTTGGCAATTAGTCTAACATTTGGGACTTATTGATATAAGTTCTGAATTGTTTAGACACACATATGAGCTACCTAAGCCAAAGGTGTATAAGTTTAAGAAGCTTAAATAAAGGCTTATCGGAGCATCTGGTATTAGAAATATGAACTTCAAAAATTCAATAGGCATTGTTTTCTGGAAGTTCAGTTGTTTTCTGAATACATGTCAAAGCTAGTGGGAGCATAAGTGTTATGCTTATATGATAATAATCATCATGATAGTGGGAGCATAAGTGTTATCCTTGTATGATTATTATGGCAAGTATTGCAAGTTAGCAATATTAATTATAGAAAAACAAAGATTCAATTTGCAAAGTTGCATGGTTTGAAAAGTTGTTTGATATAATTAAGGGCGATAATATTATACTTCGTTTCAATATCTAAAGCTTAGATTGAGACATTTTAATAAATTTAGTCAAAGGATAGATAGTGTGCTCTCAAATTTCGATTATGATTACGGCATCCCTCTTCATAGTTCGAATTGTGAGAACGTGACACATAAAATATTATGGTAGAAGATTGCTAAAGTATCATATCTTTATGTAAGACATTATGCATCGTGTCCCATACGCTTCAATTATATGATCGATTGCAAATGCTGTAATATTTGACCATTCTAAATTTTTCCAAATGTCTAGCGCATTAAGAGGGAAAAAGGACTAGAATCGGTTTTGACTAAAATAATTAAACAACTATCAAAGGACGATCCAAAGTTCGCTGATGATTGGTCGTTTGTGAGTAGTTGGAAGTATGGTATTGGATGAACCATATCGACATTATTATGAATAGATAAGATTCTATTAAGAATGAGTTGTCATATGGAAAATGTGGAAATGTTTCCATATTGGGAGTTGGATATTGAGAGTCTATGTCTAGATTAGAAAATTTTATGTGAGAAGGATGTTCAACGAAATGTACTTTGAATGTGAGACTTCACGTCTATGGAATTGTCTTTTAACAATTTTGAGAGAGTACTTTGTGATTTCATTATCCAATTCTTGGTGACTTTTGTGCTATGACTTTGCGAAAGAATCATTGCATAAAATGTTAGAAACTAGCATATTCTAGTAGTGGCAAGAACCTTGTTTTCTAACACTAATGATAAGGATTAGGAATTGTAAAATGGGCATCATTCGAAAAGTTTTTCAATTGATCTATTTCACAAAGTAAGGACCATAGGAAACATAGTGTGCATGCTTTGTGCATGGGACAACTATTGTCGTAATTTGAGTAATAAGTTGATTTTCTGAAACAGTAAACGATGAATAATGAGTAATCAATATGGTGTTTAAACAAAACTGTTTTATTTACTACCATAAGTTTGGGGCCATATAGGATTAAGTATTATTGTTGTGTTTCAGTTTGCATGTTTTAACTTCCAGAATAACTGGGTTATCTGAACCTCCACAATCATTCATACGTTGGAAGTAGGTATGAAGGAAGACTGTCATGAAGAGTCTATAGATTGTCTGAAGAGTTTAGACATAGCACAAGACTACTTCAGGGTTCATGAGTGCTTTGATAAGATTAGAGTATTGGATTAAACGCACGCTCACTTGGATCACTTCATGGATTTATCACGAGTGATTAGTGAGATGATAATATTGTATGTTCTTGAAACCAAGACGTGTGAGTTGTTATTTGTTGGATGGTTGCACATTGATAATAAGTAAATGCACCAGTAACTTGGTGTCATAAAACTTATTGTTGAGTGTGATTCGATCAGTGAATGCAAGCAAGCATAAGAATCAAAGTTTATCCATTCCTTTTACCCAAAGTGGGATAAAAGTGATATTTGTGGCCCCCTCGATGATTTAGTGATGACACCTAAGTGCTTGGCCAAGCCGAGACTAAGTTGATGTGTTCAATTGTAGTCTATTGTCAGTCGTCATAAATCGGAAGTCGAGAAACAGTATAGAGAGAATGATTGAAATTCATGTCTTATGTTTATACGATATCTTGAGAATGGAGGAATATATAATCTCTTATCTAAAGGACACGCTATCTGATAATATCAGAGTTGACAGCGGCTTTTGAAAGCTACGATTGCTGATCAGGTTCTGAAGTCATATGGAAAATAGTTATTAGACTTATCCAAGTGGGAGACTTTTGGATTAGTGTCTAAGTCCATAACCAATTTGGTATGTACTTGACCCGATTATGAGCATGGTCCTTTTGGGTTGCCTTCAACATAGCAATATGTAGGATGAATTAAGGAAAGAAAGGTTTAATTATGATTTAGAAATATATTATGAGAATAATATATTAAAGGAGAAATCATATTGTTTAATTAATATTAGTCAAGAATTAATTGATAATTAATTATGTGGCTAAAAGAGATTAATTAAATATAGGGGACTAGACTGCAATTATTAGATAATTGAGTTATTGCGCTAAGGAATGCTAAAGGAACAAGGGATGAACGAAATTATGATGGGAGCCCATCATATTTTCGTCCATGGCCTTATCCAGAAGGTGTCATGGGCTGCTTAGAGTTTAAGTTGTCCATTAGGGTTTTGACTTAAACCCTAGCAGCCCACACAAGTATATAAAGGACCCCTTAGGCCCCAAAAACGTGTGTAACTGAATCCTTAGGGTTTCTAGACGCTTTTGGGTGCCTCCTCTCTTCTCCTTCTTCATCTAGTTGCTTAGTGGTGTTTGTGACTCCATTAGAGGTGCAACACTTGAGGCACTAAGCTTTCTGAAGCCAATCAAAGCAAGGAATTGATTGTTATTGTAATATAACAATCAAAGGTAATTACTAAGCCCTTATTTCAGTTCTTATATGATATATCTTGGGTTTATATCTTTGGATATTCAATTGCATTTTCATTACAGAAACTAGATCCAAAAGCTATTAGGGTTTGCATGTACACCATAGGAATGATGTATTGCTCAAAACCCATCAATATTTGTATTAATTTTTTGAGAAATTGTTCAATTGTTTAAGTCAGGACAAATTCAAGTTTACGAGGAGTCAAAATACTTATGAAACAAAAAGTTTGAGAGTTTAGGAACTCACTGAAAATTCCAAAGTACAATGCTATTTTAAGAAAGGTTTAAAAATGTCAATCTTTGAAAATAGTGCATTCTTAGTTTAGTGATTCTACCGAAACGATAATTTGAAGGATAAATAATCCTAAAATTTAAAACTTTCACTGCTTTTAAAGAAAAGAAGAAACATAAGAAAATGTGTTCTTTCCCATATATTTTCTGGATTTAGAAAAATGATAAGAACAATGGTAGTCACCTTGTGTATTAATTGTAAGGGAAAATACAATGAAAATTGCATTTTAAATCAAGTTTCCGAATTTAGAACGAAAGAGCAAATGTAAATAAGGATCACTTGTTTATAGTAGAGTTCAAAATAAAAACAAGATGTATATGGTAAAAGGCGTAATTGAATATATCAAAGTTGACTAAGTCAAAATTATGCCTCGCAACTATACATGTATTAATCGCTCAAAACGAAAGGGTAGACCTCTAGTATTTATGTATACGAACATGATACCAGGAGAAGAAAAATAGACAGAAACAAAGTTAGACAATGTATTATGTTAATATTATGGCGTGCGAGATCTAAAATCAGAAGGAGAGCGTGAAATAAAGTTCGAGGGAAAGAAAAAGGAAGGTAGCGGGGACAAAGATTGTTATTGTTAAAATTTTAAGAACAATACATATAGGTAGATTTAAAATCAGGTTGAGATATATTTCGAACTTCAATATCTGATGTATGTTGATGGTTACATAGAAATGTAGAAGTTTTAAAGTGTTTTCTAAGGTTTGCTAAAAATTCACGAGTTTTTTATTAAGTTAAACTCCATTTGTGAAAAAGAAGAAACACTAAAACTTGTAATTGAAAATCTGACATTTTTGGCCTTCTTTTACTGGGGTCCAACAATGGTTAAAACGGATAAGGTAAACACTTAACGTATTTAGATGAATAAGTGTGCATTGTCAAAAGTACGTCGCTGGAAGTTTAAAAGTGAATACTAAGTTTTGCAATGCTGTAAGTTTTATAAACATGGATAATAAAACTAATTTGAAATAAAATAAACAAATAAGGTGTGTTTTGAAATGTAGGCATCAATGATGTCTTGTAAACATGTTAGAAAGTTGTAAAAATACCATGTGAGGTTACTAGAAAACACATTTAAGTTAAGAACAATGCCTAAATGAGAAAGTATTCAAAAGACTTAAAACAAAAGTGGTTTGAAGATCCGATGAAGCTTTTACACATAATATGAACTTCAATGTCATATGTTTAAGTTTTATAGCATAGAGTTTAAACACCTTTATAAAAGAAAATGTTTCTAAGTTTTTCGAAAATGTGTCAAAATGGTAAGCAAGGTTTAAAATGGTTTATATGCCCTTAAAAAGAACATTTATCCATTGAAATGCATTTGAAATGAAATTGAAATAGCAAGGTTAACACCAACATTGGTTAAATTGAGTTTTGAAGAAAAGTGTTAGGTTCAAGAAAGTTGTCAAAAGATTTTTAGCGAGAATATAGCTTACATTGTTAGGAAATGTCTACTAAGTTGAATGAAGTGGTTATAAAGTATTTTATCGATGATAAATAAAACCGATGAAGCGAAATAATTTTTCGATGGAAGATTAAGAAGTAAGGAATAAGTATGTTAGTGTAGCTGATCGTACCTAAATACTAAGGTGAGTACAAGGCGAGTCTACGGCGAGTACGAATGTCTTTTCCCCAAAATAAAGGACAAGAAAAATTGTTTGTAAAAAGTTTTATGGTGTCAATGCAATTTCGTGGCCTTTTATAGAGGTGAAAGGGATATCTTATGTTATGTTTGAACCTCAAGGTGGAAACAACCTAGAGCTAAATTGTAGCGTAGAAATAAGATCTCACATATGGGTTAAACCTTCGTGTCTCCTTGTGAGTCGAATCTGGAATGCCCGCCAACGATATCCAAGTGATTACTTAGCGGCGACTCATCTACCTCCTTACGCGATGCTCCAATTATCATTCGTGTCGGTATCGAAACGCTTTTTACTATTTGTAACTCTAGCACGAAGACGATGAAGAGGTATTAAGGAATAATTGGTACAGGTTTTGACTTAAGATTCTTACTAGTGTATATCTAGCTACTAACCTTACATCTAAAGTCAATAGCTACCGAGGAATACCCATTCTTAGTACTATGTGCATTGCTCCTAGAGTGGCTAGTGATATAACCTAAGTGGTTAACCTAGCACTTGATAAGGGACAAGAATATTTCTAAATAAAGGCATTGTTATAAAAGTGCACTTAGTTTCTAAGTGTATCTAGATGAATGCTATAATATGCAATGCCCGTACACACACCAAAAAATTTTGTTTTTCAAAAGTTTAAATTGAAAAAATTTTTGAACATAATTCTACTATAACCGTTTCAAGCCTCACATTAACTTTCCTTAATTAAGCATAGTTGGCTAGGCTATTCTTAATTAAAGTCCAAAAATGTGTACTCGAATTAGTTATACCGGTAGTATGTTCTATATTTTAAAAACGTTTAGAAATTTGTTGGCTATATTTGTGGTTCTCCAAAGGAAAACCTCAATTCTCTATAACCTTCGGCTCTGATACCATTTCTGTCACACCCTGCTAAAGCGGAAACATGAGGCGTTGCAGTATAAAGGGTTACATAGCAAAAGTTAAAAGACAACACCAACCATAGTATTAAAAATCATTACAAATTTACAATGGGTTTGAACAACTTTTAAAAGAAATTACAATGAAAATTGGAATACAACACATGCGAATGCTCCTAACAGTGAAGTGTCCGAAAGTGCCACTTACGCGATGATTCCTGAAAAAGCATGTAAAACGAGCGTCAACTATAAAAATAGTTTGTGAGTAGTCACAGATAAAAATCAAAATAATAATATTGGTTTCATGAATCGAAATCAAAGTTTTGATACAAGTTTCCATAAATAGAAATATATTGCAAAAATGAGTATTAAGTTTGCATAAACAAAGTTTGTTGTTGTAATGACAAACAAAGTTCATTGCTATAATTAATAAACAAGTTTATTGCCATAATATCTAACAACTTTGTCTGTATATGAGCAAACAATGAGTTCCCAACCAAGCCTATGACTGATGCCCTATCAAGATCTATGCTTATCGTTGCATAGATTATATGGTATCATGCACTCCAGCAATCGGGCGAGTGAGGTGTTGTCAATTCCTAATAGCGCTATCCACAATGACCATTGTCTCAAAGAGTTAATGGTTGGAGAAAAGTGTAAGGGAAGGGACATAATACGATAAGTTCTCATGTTCCGTGTTTCATAGACATACATAGAGAGAGATATAGCAAAATATAGCAATCAAGTTTGATACAAATCAATTTAAATACAACGAACAATAAATAGTTTTTCGGACATGCTTTTCCACCCCAAAACATAAAACCCGAAAATAGAGGGAGTGCATGAATACTCACAATATGCATTGAGATGAAGCAAATGGTGCCTTCAACTACGATCCACTTGTACCACTATCGATTCCTTCACAATGTTACACACTAATGAGTCTCTAATAGAAAGCTAACAGTAGTATATTTGCTACTACAATAGAATTATGCCAATATTGTGACAAAATTTAATATTGATAAGTTACAAAATTTTTTCTAAAATGATGAAGTTTTATAACTCATGTGATTAAGACAATTTTTGATATTAATTTTCCAGACTTTTGTAATATCAATTAAGGGTATTTCAACACATTTAATTGTGTTTTAAGCTCTTAAAAAGCGAAAATATTATATTATTAAATATCAATCAAACAGTTTCCAAAATTTCTCAAACTTTGCATTTTGATTCTAAACATAGTAGAGGTCTTCCATAAATTTTCATTTGAATTTTTTATATTATTAACTATCTTTCCAAAACTTTAAGTCTTCATAAAGTTATAAATTCGTGAAAACTAGCATCCAAATGATAAAAATTCCCTAACTTTTTATGATACTTCCATTAGACATACTTAAGCTGTGAAAAATATAAAAATAGATTTCTAAACTGTTTAACAAAATTTTAGGATTTTTGTGATTTTGGAAGAGCAAAAATATTTTTCCCATTATTAGTCCATTATAAATAGAAAAATAGGGGGAAAATAGGAATGCATGATAAAAAATTCCGAAAATATTTTTCGGAGTACTCCACATTAGGTAGGATCTGTGAAAAATCTTATATATCCTTATCACATTCCTTAAAGTGGGTTATGATTTATTTGAATTAAACAGAAAGAAAATTCAAAACAATAGAAAACAGTAATACAAATCGATGAAACTTAGTGAGATGTCATCATTTACATTAGGAGTCATCCACGAATTTACCTAGGATTCATAGACCTCAGAAAGTATTTTATATCAATTATTGCCCTAATTTATTTCAATAAATATATTAATTCGATAAAAATGAATTATTTTCTGAAAATTTGTAGAACATCTCATTTTGTTGATGGAATTTTGGTAAAAATCGGATTTGATAAGTAAAGTTGTTTTAGATATTTATTTGGGAATAAATCCTTTATGAACATATTTGAAAGCTTTTAAGAACAAACTTTGATCATCAAGCATCTAAGATTAAAGATCATCACATGCATGTTGTTTTGAAAACCATTAATGAGTTTGGAATGTTCAAAAATCATTTTTTAAAGAAAACTAAGAGTGCATGTGGTGATTTTCCACAAAACATGTGGAAAAGTGCATTTTCATGATATTGACTTAGGTTTCGGTCCTTTGACTTCCCAATTTACAACATGCACGTTGTTTTTGGATGAAATCCTACCACCATCATTATAAAAACTGTGAGTATGTGTGTGTGTGTGTACGTTTATGTGTTCATGATCTTTCATTAGAATGGAGTAGAAGATGGAGAAAGTGCAAGAAAACACAAAGTTATGAAGGAAAAAGTGAAGGGATAATGAAAGTTTTGTGATTACCTCAAGAACAGCACTTGATGATGAAGGTTTTAAGTGTTATGAATTTAAATTTTCTGGAAATTTTCGTGGTTGATGGAGAGATGAAGAGAAAATAGTGGTGGTGGAGTATGAGAGAGAGAGGAGAGTGAAAGAGAAATGAAGAGGTGGAGTGAAGAGTGAGCGAAAATGAGTAGTGTGTGCTTTTTGAGTGTGAGAGAGCAATATGGGGAGAGAGGGATCCAAATTTTTGAGGTTTAAAACTCTCTTTCTCTTTTACTTTTATAAAAATTTCAATTCTTTTATACAAATATTAAACTTTTTATAAAATATACACCCTAACCTACTTTTTGTTCATAAAACCTTGATTTTTGACTTATAAATTAAGGGTGAATGGTAATGACTTAAATTTTATTTTCCTTGATTATTTTTCCCTGAATTTAATTATTTTAAGATAATATTATAAGTTTCATAACTATTTTTATAGAATTCTTGATGTTAAATTTTATAAAATTTAGGTTTTAGGGCTTTTAGGGTTTTGAGATTTAATAAATCTTTGGATATCAAAATCAATAGAATCTTTGAGACTTCAATTTTTCTTATGGTATTTTAATTCTTTTTATAGTTATAAATAATGTTTTTAACTTATTTTATCGGTTTATTGCCATTCTATGTATTTATTCCGAGATTCAAGCGAAATTGAGGAATCAAGTATACTAGTCCTAGTTTTCAACTCTGACTTAAGTTCCAACGAGACTAGGACCTAATTTCTACCACTAGTTCAAGTGCATGATGTGTGTATATGATTCATGAAAAGGTGTTCGAGTCAAAGAGTGACCTAAATATGGATATTCACTACAGTTAAGTAGTTGTAGAATTCACATATCAATGTGAAATCTAAGTATACTATCCATTGATTGTACTTGTTTGCAAGTGTCTAGTAGGTTATAACTTAGTTTTTAGTTACTAAGTCTAGTATGTGTCGTGCCTACACATACAAATAAATTTATCAAATCTAGAACCTACTCGAATTTTGACGGTCGTCACAGTCTCCCCTGGTTGAAAGAATTTCGTCCTGAAATTCAATTCGTGACGTATTCTATTAGAACTTAGCCGAATACAATTGTATAGCTGGAGAGGTGGTGACTTGAAACGCTCTTTGATTATTTTGGGTTAATTCCTCAAGAGAAGAGCCCAACTCTTTATCTATAATCAAATTAATGTTTCGTTAATTCGAGTTCTCTCGTCTAGATTATGGAAAATTTGGTTCATGGAATCATGATCCAACCATGGCGACCTAGTCGAAAAAGATCATCTAGTTAGATATTATCTAAATTAAGAGAGCGGTATAAGTTTTGCTAAAGAACCAACTGCACTGAGTGTTAAATCCACATTGACCCTTAAGTTGCATTCTAAATTAGCACTAAGTGTAAATTCGCCATCTAATAAAGAAGGGATTAAGAACGATTTTTCACTTCCGGGTTGGCTACTAAATATGGAGAAAATATTTAATCTAAAATAAGAAGGGGTAGCACGAATGAAAAAGAAGCGATCGAGGGTGAGTTCCTAAATTTACGCACTAAGGGTAAGCAACAAAGTTTTGGCACCTCTCGAATGTAAAGGCTATTTAAGTGTCGTCTATAAAATAAGTTACGAAACGATCGAGGATTTCCGAAGCAATATTTACTACCACGGTTACTCTTACTATAATAAAGCAATATTCGAAGAATATATATATATATATATATATATATATATATATATATATATATATATATATATATATTTAGAGAGTCATTGTCGCAAATGGAGGCGATGCAAGTTTATGATAAATTAAATCACCTTGTCTAGATAATAATTTTAGTGATTAGAAATGATAAGTAATCTCACTATTATCAAAATGTGTAATAATTCCAAGATAATGAAGATACATGTGTGGCGATCAATCGAAGTATTAAAATAATATAAAGATTAATTATGGTTAAAGGTTTAAGTCATCATTAAAGGGATTTGTATAGAAATATTTGTATAAATTTTTTGAGAAATTGTTTAATTGTTTAAGTCAGGACAAATTCAAGTTTACGAGGAGTCAGAATACATATGAAACAAAAAGTTTGACAGTTTAAGAACACACTGAAAATTGCAAAGTACAATTCTATTTTAAGAAAGGTGTAAAAATGTCAATCTTTGAAAATAGTGCATTCTTAGTTTAGTGATTCTACAAAAAATGATAATTTGAAGGATAAATAATCCTAACATTTAAAACTTTCACTTCTTTTAAAGAAAAGAAGAAACATAAGAAAATGTGTTCTTTCGCATATATTTTCTGGATTTGGAAAAATGATAAGAACAAGGGTAGTCACCTTGTGTATTAATTGTAAGCGAAAATACAATGAAAATTTCATTTTAAATCAAGTTTCCGAATTTAGAACGAAAGAGAAAATGTAAATAAGGATCACTTGTTTATAGTAGATTTCAAAATAAAAACAAGATGTATATAGTAAAAGGCGTAATTGAATATATCAAAGTTGACTAAGTCTAAATTATGCCTCACAACTATACACATATTAATCACTCAAAACCTAAGGATAGACTTCTAGTCTTTATGTATACGAACATGATAACAGGAGAAGAAAAATAGACAGAAACAAAGTTAGACAATGTATTATGTTAATATTATGGCGTGCGAGATCTAAAATCAGAAGGAGAGCGAGAAATAAAGTTCGGGGGAAAGAAAAAGAAAGGTAGCGGCGACAAAGGTTGTTGTTGTTAAAATTTTAAGAACAATACATATAGGTAGATTTAAAATCAGGTTGAGATATATTGAAAACTTCAATATTTGATGTATGTTGATGGTTAGAGGTTTTAAAGTGTTTTCTAAGGTTTGCTAAAAATTCATGAGTTATCTATTAAGTTAAACTCCATTTGTGAAAAAGAAGAAACACTAAAACTTGTAATTGAAAATCTGACAGTTTTGGCCTTTCTTACTGGGGTCCAACAATGGTTAAAACGGATAAGGTAAAGACTTAACATATTTACATGAATAAGTGTGCATTGTCAAAAGTACGTCGTCGGAAGTTTAAAAGTGAACACTAAGTTTTGCAATGTTGTAAGTTTTATAAACATGGATTATAAAACTAATTTGAAATAAAATAAACAAATATGGTGTGTTTTGAAATGTAGGCATCAATGATGGCTTGTAAACACATTTGGATTAGGTTGTAAAAATACCATGTTAGGTTACTAGAAAACACATTTAACTTAAGTACAATGCCTAAATGAGAAGGCAGTCAAAAGACTTAAAAAAAAGTGGTTTGAAGATCCGATGAAGCTTTTACACATAATATGAACTTCAATGTCATATGTTTAAGTTTTATAGCATAGAGTTTAAACATTTTTATAAAAGAAAATGTTTCTAAGTTTTTCAAAAACGTGTCAAAAGGGTAAGCAAGGTTTAAAATGGTTTATATGCCCTTAAAAACACATTTATCCATTGAAATGCACTTAAAATGAAATTGAAATAGCAAGGTTAACACCAATATTGGTTAAATTGAGTTTTGAAAAAAAGTGTTAGGTTAAAGAAAGTTGTCAAAAGATTTTTAGCGAGAATATGGCTTACATTGTTAGGAAATGTCTACTAAGTTGAATGAAGTGGTTATAAAATATTTTATCGATGATAAATAAAACCGATGAAGCAAAATAATTTTTCGATGGAAGATTAAGAAGTAAGGAATAAGTATGTTAGTGTAGCTGATCGTACCTAAATACTAAGGTGAGTACAAGGCGAGTCTACGGCGAGTACGAATGTTTTTTCCCCAAAATAAAGGACAAGAAAAATTGTTTGTAAAACGTTTTATGGTGTCAATGCAGTTTCGTGGCCTTTTATAGAGGTGAAAGGGATATCGTATGTTAAGTTTGAACCTCAAGGTGGAAACAACCTAGAGCTAAATTATAGCGTAGAAATAAGATCTCACATATGGGTTAAACCTCCGTGTCTCCTTGTGAGTCGAATCTGGAATGCCTGCAAACGATATCCAAATGATTACTTAGTGGCGACTCATCTACCTCCTTACGCGATGCTCCAATTATCATTCGTGTCGGTATCAAAACGTTTTTTCCTAGTTGTAACTCTAGCACGAAGACGATGAAGAGGTATTAAGGAATAATTGGTACAGGTTTTGACTTAAGATTCTTACTAGTGTATATCTAGCTACTAACCTTACATCTAAAGTCAATAGCTACCGAGGAATACCCATTCTTAGTACTATGTGCATTGCTCCTAGAGTGGCTAGTGATATAACCTAAGTGGTTAACCTAGCACTTGATAAGGGACAAGAATATTTCTAAATAAAGGCATTGTTATAAAAGTGCACTTAGTTTCTAAGTGTATCTAGATGAATGCTATAATATGCAATGCCCGTACACACACCAAAAAATTTTGTTTTTCAAAAGTTTAAGTTGAAAAATGTTTTGAACATAATTCTACTATAACCGTTTCAAGCCTCACATTAACTTTCCTTAATTAAGCATAGTTGGCTAGGCTATTCTTAATTAAAGTCCAACAATGTGTACTCGAATTAGTTATACCGGTAGTATGTTCTATATTTTAAAAACGTTTAGAAATTTGTTGGCTATATTTGTGGTTCTCCAAAGGAAAACGTCAATTCTCTATAACCTTCAGCTCTGATACCATTTCTGTCACACCCTGCTAAAGCGGAAACATGAGGCGTTGTAGTATAAAGGGTTACATAGCAAAAGTTAAAAGACAACACCAACCATAGTATTAAAAATCATTACAAATTTACAATGGGTTTGAACAACTTTTAAAAGAAATTACAATGAAAATTGGAATACAACACATGCGAATGCTCCTAACAGTGAAGTGTCCGAAAGTGCCACTTACGCGATGATTCCTGAAAAAGCATGTAAAACGAGCGTCAACTATAAAAATAGTTTGTGAGTAGTCACAGATAAAAATCAAAATAATAATATTGGTTTCATGAATCGAAATCAAAGTTTTGATACAAGTTTCCATAAATAGAAATATATTGCAAAAATGAGTATTAAGTTTGCATAAACAAAGTTTGTTGTTGTAATGACAAACAAAGTTCATTGCTATAATTAATAAACAAGTTTATTGCCATAATATCTAACAACTTTGTCTGTATATGAGCAAACAATGAGTTCCCAACCAAGCCTATGACTGATGCCCTATCAAGATCTATGCTTATCGTTGCATAGATTATATGGTATCATGCACTCCAGCAATCGGGCGAGTGAGGTGTTGTCAATTCCTAATAGCGCTATCCACAATGACCATTGTCTCAAAGAGTTAATGGTTGGAGAAAAGTGTAAGGGAAGGGACATAATACGATAAGTTCTCATGTTCCGTGTTTCATAGACATACATAGAGAGAGATATAGCAAAATATAGCAATCAAGTTTGATACAAATCAATTTAAATACAACGAACAATAAATAGTTTTTCGGACATGCTTTTCCACCCCAAAACATAAAACCCGAAAATAGAGGGAGTGCATGAATACTCACAATATGCATTGAGATGAAGCAAATGGTGCCTTCAACTACGATCCACTTGTACCACTATCGATTCCTTCACAATGTTACACACTAATGAGTCTCTAATAGA
The DNA here is from genome assembly GCF_051521515.1 of Lactuca serriola. Lineage (NCBI taxonomy): Eukaryota > Viridiplantae > Streptophyta > Magnoliopsida > Asterales > Asteraceae > Lactuca > Lactuca serriola. Next base: position 120,048,279 of record NC_136413.1, read on the forward strand.
AAGCTAACAGTAGTATATTTGCTACTACAATAGAATTATGCCAATATTGTGTCAAAATTTAATATTGATAAGTTCCAAAATTTTTTCTAAAATGATGAAGTTTTATAACTCGTGTGATTAAGACAATTTTTGATATTAATTTTCCAGATTTTTGTAATATCAATTGAGGGTATTTCAACACATTTAATTGTGTTTTAAGCTCTTAAAAAGCGAAAATATTATCAGACAGTTTCCAAAATTTCTCAAACTTTGCATTTTGATTCTAAACATAGTAGAGGTCTTCCATAAATTTTCATTTGAATTTTTTATATTATTAACTATCTTTCCAAAATTTTAAGTCTTCATAAAGTTATAAATTCGTGAAAACTAGCATCCAAATGATAAAAATTCCCTAACTTTTTATGATACTTCCATTAGACATACTTAAGCTGTGAAAAATATAAAAATGGATTTCTAAACTGTTTAACAAAATTTTAGGTTTTTTGTGATTTTATTCTAATAAAAATTTTAATAAATAGCAAAAAGTTTCCAAAATTTCCTGAACATTTTTTTATTACAGTGATTATACATTTAGAAGTTGTTAAAAATAGAAAAGGTTTTTTTCAACTAGTCTTTCTATTTTTCTTTGTTTTATTCTCTTAAATAATCATTAACTGGAGAATAAATATTAAACGGTTAAAGTAAATTACCAAAAAAATTTTAAATGTTATTTACAGTGTAAATAATCTGGAAAAAAATATCAATGGCGATTTTTATATATTCTAATCTGGTTTTGTTGATTTAAGTGTATTTAATCTTATAAAATAGAATAAAAATAGCATAGTGAATAGAAAAATCCTCCAAATTTTTAGTTAGAGTTCTAACATATTCGAAGGTCATCTGGTAAATTTTCATGAATTTTGGAAGAGCAAAAATATTTTTCCCATTATTAGTCCATTATAAATACAAAAATAGGGGGAAAATAGGAATGCATGATAAAAAATTCCGAAAATATTTTTCGGAGTACTCCACATTAGGTAGGATCTGTGAAAAATCTTATATATCTTTATGACATTCCTTAAAGTGGGTTATGATTTATTTGAATTAAACAGAAAGAAAATTCAAAACAATAGAAAACAGTAATACAAATCGATGAAACTTAGTGAGATGTCATCATTTACATTAGGAGTCATCCACGAATTTACCTAGGATTCATAGACCTCAGAAAGTATTTTATATCAATTATTGCCCTAATTTATTTCAATAAATATATTAATTCGATAAAAATGAATTATTTTCTGAAAATTTGTAGAACATCTCATTTTGTTGATGGAATTTTGGTAAAAATAGGATTTGATAAGTACAGTTGTTTTAGATATTTATTTGGGAATAAATCCTTTATGAACATATTTGAAAGCTTTTAAGAACAAACTTTGATCATCAAGCATCTAAGATTAAAGATCATCACATGCATGTTGTTTTGAAAACCATTAATGAGTTTGGAATGTTCAAAAATCATTTTTTAAAGAAAACTAAGAGTGCATGTGGTGATTTTCCACAAAACATGTGGAAAAGTGCATTTTCATGATATTGACTTAGGTTTCGGTCCTTTGACTTCCCAATTTACAACATGCACGTTGTTTTTGGATGAAATCCTACCACCATCATTATAAAAACTGTGAGTATGTGTGTGTGTGTGTATGTTTATGTGTTCATGATCTTTCATTAGAATGGAGTAGAAGATGGAGAAAGTGCAAGAAAACACAAAGTTATGAAGGAAAAAGTGAAGGGATAATGAAAGTTTTGTGATTACCTCAAGAACAGCACTTGATGATGAAGGTTTTAAGTGTTATGAATTTAAATTTTCTGGAAATTTTCGTGGTTGATGGAGAGATGAAGAGAAAATAGTGGTGGTGGAGTATGAGAGAGAGAGGAGAGTGAAAGAGAAATGAAGAGGTGGAGTGAAGAGTGAGCGAAAATGAGTAGTGTGTGCTTTTTGAGTGTGAGAGAGCAATATGGGGAGAGAGGGATCCAAATTTTTGAGGTTTAAAACTCTCTTTCTCTTTTACTTTTATAAAAATTTCAATTCTTTTATACAAATATTAAACTTTTTATAAAATATACACCCTAAACTACTTTTTGTTCATAAAACCTTGATTTTTGACTTATAAATTAAGGGTGAATGGTAATGACTTAAATTTTATTTTCCTTGATTATTTTTCCCTGAATTTAATTATTTTAAGATAATATTATAAGTTTCATAACTATTTTTATAGAATTCTTGATGTTAAATTTTATAAAATTTAGGTTTTAGGGCTTTTAGGGTTTTGAGATTTAATAAATCTTTGGATATCAAAATCAATAGAATCTTTGAGACTTCAATTTTTCTTATGGTATTTTAATTCTTTTTATAGTTATAAATAATGTTTTTAACTTATTTTATCGGTTTATTGCCATTCTATGTATTTATTCCGAGATTCAAGCGAAATTGAGGAATCAAGTATACTAGTCCTAGTTTTCAACTCTGACTTAAGTTCCAACGAGACTAGGACCTAATTTCTACCACTAGTTCAAGTGCATGATGTGTGTATATGATTCATGAAAAGGTGTTCGAGTCAAAGAGTGACCTAAATATGGATATTCACTACAGTTAAGTAGTTGTAGAATTCACATATCAATGTGAAATCTAAGTATACTATCCATTGATTGTACTTGTTTGCAAGTGTCTAGTAGGTTCTAACTTAGTTTTTAGTTACTAAGTCTAGTATGTGTCGTGCCTACACATACAAATAAATTTATCAAATCTAGAACCGACTCGAATTTTGACGGTTGTCACAGTCTCCCCTGGTTGAAAGAATTTCGTCCTGAAATTCAATTCGTGACGTATTCTATTAGAACTTAGTCGAATACAATTGTATAGCTGGAGAGGTGGTGACTTGAAACGCTCTTTGATTATTTTGGGTTAATTCCTCAAGAGAAGACCCCAACTCTTTATCTATAATCAAATTAATGTTTCGTTAATTCGAGTTCTCTCGTCTAGATTATGGAAAATTTGGTTCATGGAATCATGATCCAACCATGGCGACCTAGTCGAAAAAGATCATCTAGTTAGATATTATCTAAATTAAGAGAGCGGTATAAGTTTTGCTAAAGAACCAACTGCGCTGAGTGTTAAATCCACATTGATCCTTAAGTTGCATTCTAAATTAGCACTAAGTGTAAATTCGCCATCTAATAAAGAAGGGATTAAGAACGATTTTTCACTTCCGGGTTGGCTACTAAATATGGAGAAAATATTTAATCTAAAATAAGAAGGGGTAGCACGAATGAAAAAGAAGCGATCGAGGGTGAGTTCCTAAATTTACGCACTAAGGGTAAGCAACAAAGTTTTGGCACCTCTCGAATGTAAAGGCTATTTAAGTGTCGTCTATAAAATAAGTTACGAAACGATCGAGGATTTCCGAAGCAATATTTACTACCACGGTTACTCTTACTATAATAAAGCAATATTCGAAGAATATATATATATATATATATATATATATATATATATATATATATATATATATATATATATATATATATATATATATATATATATTAGAGAGTCATTGTCGCAAATGGAGGCGATGCAAGTTTATGATAAATTAAATCACCTTGTCTAGATAATAATTTTAGTGATTAGAAATGATAAGTAATCTCACTATTATCAAAATGTGTAATAATTCCAAGATAATGAAGATACATGTGTGGCGATCAATCGAAGTATTAAAATAATATAAAGATTAATTATGGTTAAAGGTTTAAGTCATCATTAAAGGGATTTGTATAGAAATATTTGTATAAATTTTTTGAGAAATTGTTTAATTGTTTAAGTCAGGACAAATTCAAGTTTACGAGGAGTCAGAATACATATGAAACAAAAAGTTTGACAGTTTAAGAACACACTGAAAATTGCAAAGTACAATTCTATTTTAAGAAAGGTGTAAAAATGTCAATCTTTGAAAATAGTGCATTCTTAGTTTAGTGATTCTACAAAAAATGATAATTTGAAGGATAAATAATCCTAACATTTAAAACTTTCACTTCTTTTAAAGAAAAGAAGAAACATAAGAAAATGTGTTCTTTCGCATATATTTTCTGGATTTGGAAAAATGATAAGAACAAGGGTAGTCACCTTGTGTATTAATTGTAAGCGAAAATACAATGAAAATTTCATTTTAAATCAAGTTTCTGAATTTAGAACGAAAGAGCAAATGTAAATAAGGATCACTTGTTTATAGTAGATTTCAAAATAAAAACAAGATGTATATGGTAAAAGGCGTAATTGAATATATCAAAGTTGACTAATTCTAAATTATGCCTCACAACTATACACATATTAATCACTCAAAACGCAAGGGTAGACTTCTAATCTTTATGTATACGAACATGATAACAGGAGAAGAAAAATAGACAAAAACAAAGTTAGACAATGTATTATGTTAATATTATGGCGTGCGAGATCTAAAATCAGAAGGAGAGCGAGAAATAAAGTTCGGGGGAAAGAAAAAGAAAGGTAGCGGCGACAAAGATTGTTGTTGTTAAAATTTTAAGAACAATACATATAGGTAGATTTAAAATCAGGTTGAGATATATTAAAAACTTCAATATTTGATGTATGTTGATGGTTAGAGGTTTTAAAGTGTTTTCTAAGGTTTGCTAAAAATTCACGTGTTATCTATTAAGTTAAACTCCATTTGTGAAAAAGAAGAAACACTAAAACTTGTAATTGAAAATCTGACAGTTTTGGCCTTTTTTACTGGGGTCCAACAAAGGTTAAAACTGATAACGTAAAGACTTAACATATTTACATGAATAAGTGTGCATTGTCAAAAGTACGTCGTCGGAAGTTTAAAAGTGAACACTAAGTTTTGCAATGTTGTAAGTTTTATAAACATGGATTATAAAACTAATTTGAAATAAAATAAACAAATATGGTGTGTTTTGAAATGTAGGCATCAATGATGGCTTGTAAACACATTTGGATTAGGTTGTAAAAATACCATGTTAGGTTACTAGAAAACACATTTAACTTAAGTACAATGCCTAAATGAGAAGGCAGTCAAAAGACTTAAAAAAAAGTGGTTTGAAGATCCGATGAAGCTTTTACACATAATATGAACTTCAATGTCATATGTTTAAGTTTTATAGCATAGAGTTTAAATACTTTTATAAAAGAAAATGTTTCCAAGTTTTTCGAAAACGTGTCAAAAGGGTAAGCAAGGTTTAAAATGGTTTATATGCCCTTAAAAACACATTTATCCATTGAAATGCATTTAAAATGAAATTGAAATAGCAAGGTTAACACCAATATTGGTTAAATTGAGTTTTGAAAAAAAGTGTTAGGTTAAAGAAAGTTGTCAAAAGATTTTTAGCGAGAATATGGCTTACATTGTTAGGAAATGTCTACTAAGTTGAATGAAGTGGTTATAAAATATTTTATCGATGATAAATAAAACCGATGAAGCGAAATAATTTTTCGATGGAAGATTAAGAAGTAAGGAATAAGTATGTTAGTGTAGCTGATCGTACCTAAATACTAAGGTGAGTACAAGGCGAGTCTACGGCGAGTACGAATGTCTTTTCCCCAAAATAAAGGACAAGAAAAATTGTTTGTAAAACGTTTTATGGTGTCAATGCAGTTTTGTGGCCTTTTATAGAGGTGAAAGGGATATCGTATGTTAAGTTTGAACCTCAAGGTGGAAACAACCTAGAGCTAAATTGTAGCGTAGAAATAAGATCTCACATATGGGTTAAACCTCCGTGTCTCCTTGTGAGTCGAATCTGGAATGCCCGCAAACGATATCCAAATGATTACTTAGTGGCGACTCATCTACCTCCTTACGCGATGCTCCAATTATCATTCGTGTCGGTATCAAAACGTTTTTTCCTAGTTGTAACTCTAGCACGAAGACGATGAAGAGGTATTAAGGAATAATTGGTACAGGTTTTGACTTAAGATTCTTAGTAGTGTATATCTAGCTACTAACCTTACATCTAAAGTCAATAGCTACCGAGGAATACCCATTCTTAGTACTATGTGCATTGCTCCTAGAGTGGCTAGTGATATAACCTAAGTGGTTAACCTAGCACTTGATAAGGGACAAGAATATTTCTAAATAAAGGCATTGTTATAAAAGTGCACTTAGTTTCTAAGTGTATCTAGATGAATGCTATAATATGCAATGCCCGTACACACACCAAAAAATTTTGTTTTTCAAAAGTTTAAGTTGAAAAATGTTTTGAACATAATTCTACTATAACCGTTTCAAGCCTCACATTAACTTTCCTTAATTAAGCATAGTTGGCTAGGCTATTCTTAATTAAAGTCCAACAATGTGTACTCGAATTAGTTATACCGGTAGTATGTTCTATATTTTAAAAACGTTTAGAAATTTGTTGGCTATATTTGTGGTTCTCCAAAGGAAAACGTCAATTCTCTATAACCTTCAGCTCTGATACCATTTCTGTCACACCCTGCTAAAGCGGAAACATGAGGCGTTGTAGTATAAAGGGTTACATAGCAAAAGTTAAAAGACAACACCAACCATAGTATTAAAAATCATTACAAATTTACAATGGGTTTGAACAACTTTTAAAAGAAATTACAATGAAAATTGGAATACAACACATGCGAATGCTCCTAACAGTGAAGTGTCCGAAAGTGCCACTTATGCGATGATTCCTGAAAAAGCATGTAAAACGAGCGTCAACTATAAAAATAGTTTGTGAGTAGTCACAGATAAAAATCAAAATAATAATATTGGTTTCATGAATCGAAATCAAAGTTTTGATAAAAGTTTCCATAAATAGAAATATATTGCAAAAATGAGTATTAAGTTTGCATAAACAAAGTTTGTTGTTGTAATGACAAACAAAGTTCATTGCTATAATTAATAAACAAGTTTATTGCCATAATATCTAACAACTTTGTCTGTATATGAGCAAACAATGAGTTCCCAACCAAGCCTATGACTGATGCCCTATCAAGATCTATGCTTATCGTTGCATAGATTATATGGTATCATGCACTCCAGCAATCGGGCGAGTGAGGTGTTGTCAATTCCTAATAGCGCTATCCACAATGACCATTGTCTCAAAGAGTTAATGGTTGGAGAAAAGTGTAAGGGAAGGGACATAATACGATAACTTCTCATGTTTCGTGTTGCATAGACATACATAGAGAGAGAGATATAAGAAAATATAGCAATCAAGTTTGATACAAAACAATTTAAATACAACGAACAATAAATAGTTTTTCGGACATGCTTTTCCACCCCAAAACATAAAACCCGAAAATAGAGGGAGTGCGTGAATACTCACAATATGCATTGAGATGAAGCAAATGGTGTCTTCAACTACGATCTACTTGTACCACTATCGATTCCTTCACAATGTTACACACTAATGAGTCTCTAATAGAAAGCTAACACTAGTATATTTGCTACTACAATAGAATTGGCCTAAGTTGGTCTTTGTTTTATCCAAAACATCACAACTTACCAATTTCAAATGTACAAGAGTAGAAAACTTTTACTCTTACATTTGACGAGTGTTTTAAACCTTCTTTAAGACATGTCACTCAAGTTACAATCTTGGAGTATGACTCTAAGACTTGTATTGGATCGAAGTATGACTCATCTTCTTGATTTAACCATTTCAACAATTTAAGATTCTTTGTCTTAGTCATAAGAATGCACTAAGATTTCCTTAGAGAACTAATTGTGCTATGGTTTCTTAATCATTAAGATGATCACAGAACTGATACTAAAGTACTCTCCCATCTTTTCAGATTTGAGAAACTTTTATGTTTTTGCCAAAGTTGATTCTTCTTATTCGCTCTGTCTTACATTGGAACCTTTTCCAATGTCTCAGAGTTACACTTAAGCTTGTAAGTATAATCATATTTACTAAGCTTTAGTAAACTATGACGAATAGTCTTATCAATCTTTTGTGGTGGACTTGACCAGTGCACAAGAATGTGTACTCGATCCCTTAGTCCGTTACTTGACTCACACATCCATGTGAACGAGTAATTAGTCTTAATTTTGCGATACTTGAAAGTTCTCATTCATCATGCTATACAACTTGCATGATTCCAAGTTCAGGTCCAATTGAAACTTGGGTGATGGGAATCTTTCCTTATTTGGTAAATTTAGACATTACCACAAATGAAAGAATCAATTTCATATTTCCACTCTTGCTGTTACTGGAATCATATAAGCAACAATATTTCCTCAAATGCCATTGTAAGGATATTTTAAAATAAATAAAATCAAAAATTTTCTTTTATTTTAAAACTTTGCGGAAAAACTTATCCTTACAATCCATATGAAACTTGTTGTTATCTATTCCTAAGAAATATCTCATAACTCCTAAGAAGTATCTCAAGAATCCGATCTTCAAACTATGCGATAGAAATCCATCTACGCCATCAGATTCAACATATTCTTTCTTTAAGTTTCTTCACTTTTCTTTGATTCTTAAAACATCACCATGTGACCCAGTCACATCATGTATCAAGAATCTCATAATAGAAACTTAGCAGAGTTAGATAGTGGACTTTACCTGAAGTAGAGTCAAACTTATTGACTTCAACATCGTTAGGTAAATTTGGCAGATTCGTAACCAATGTCCCTTCCTTTGGCAATATAAACATATGGACCCTTTGATAATGGTACGCGGGACTATCACAGACTTAGCTTTTCTCTTTACCATTTGGTCAACCGAGTTGACTATGGCCGATCCCTTTCCATTGGGAAGAGAATGCTTTCGTGGATTTCCTGTGTCACTATTGTCAATGTCCATCAAGTTTTAAGGAAGTTGATCTTAACAAATAGATAAGATCATTAAGGGTCTTGTCATAGTCTGTTTCATAGGTGTCCCAAAGGAACTCACTATGTGACTTAGAAAGTGATTGAACCACCAACTTTCTCAAGACTTTGACACCCAACTCTCCCGGCTTGTCAATATCTGACTACATCTCCAAGACGTGACCACACCTAGACCTTGCCTTGCCAATTGGGCTTGAGTGACCTTAAACTTTTCATGAACTTGTGGGTTAGGGAGAATAATTTGAAGAGGTGAAAGAAGTATGATATCCAAGGGACATCATCTTCATTTAGGAAAGCTTGTTTCAAGAGATTTGGGAAGATCATAAATGTCTAAACCAGACATCTTTTGGGAGATATTCAAGATAGTTGATCTTAAGTCCTTAATATGACACCCAATATGAAATATTAAGGCTAGGACCCAACAAACTATTTTATAACTTAGAAGAGGTATTCCGTAATCCAAGATATAAAATATTTGAAGGTAGGTGAATGACAATTCACCAATTTCACCAAGATAAACGAAATGTATTATTAGGTTTTAATTGGTTTTGAAACTCCTAGATCTTTTGAGATTCATTGAACTGTTCAATGGCATATTTCAATCTCGAGTGTGCCCTTCAGGTTTTGTGACTGGGATGCCGAGGATCATAAAACAAGGTGTGAAGTAACCATGCAAATTACTTGGTACCCTTAAGTGTTTACCCCTCAATCGATGTGCCGGTTAACCACACACGCTCCATCGATACTATGATAAACATCAAGCTAACCTTTTCCTACCTTGTTAAATACGAGTTAGTGTGCCGGTTAACCACACACGCTCCACTAACCGACTTAAACAAAGTGCAAAGTGTAATTTCATGGATTAGCACCTTATTCACATTTTCCTAAGTAACTAAGATTGGGTATTATTAAGAGTTTAGTTACTTAGTATTTATCATTAATACTTTTAATGAAGGGAGAATTATAGTCCTGTCAAACCCGTTCGGCTAACGACCCTCCACCAGTCAAGCAAGCGGTGGGTGAGAGTGAACACCCATTAAGTTGCCATTTTATAGGCAACAACCTTATACCCACCTTATAGACCGACTTCGTGAATGAGGCGTACTAGCGGTAAGACTGACTTTACTCTTATATATATATATATATATATATATATATATATATATATTATTAACTTATAATATTATAAAGTATAAGGGTTGAATTTTAACTCTTTAAAATTATAAGGGCTAACTTGGAATTAAAGTATTCATAAGTGAAAACTTTTCAAATTCCAAAACATGAGGGCAAGTTTTGAAACTATTCAAAACTAATTAATTCCATAACTTTTGTGTTTAAAGTAGTTTTAATCCAAAAACTCTTCAAGTTCCATAATTTGACGCCAAGTTATGGAAGACTTTAAACTAATAAAAGAATTAACTTTTCTTTATTTTATAACTCATGCAATTAATTAAGGTTACACTTTTTTTTAATTTATTATTTAATGAACAGACTCTTGGTCCTCCATAACTTGAGGACAAATTATGGAGTCATAACACCTTTTAATTAGAACTAGACTCTTCATTTTTGTAACCTTTGCCAACTTTTATGTGTTTTATGAAACTTAAATGTGACTTTTCATATAACTTGAGGACAAGTTACAAAAACACATTTTAGAATCAACTCTTAGATTAATTTGGATTGAAAACAACTATTTCGCTCAACTTTTCTATTAATCTAAGAAACTCATAAGAACAAGATAATTCAAATCAAACTTTTTCATGTAATTATTCTAAACCTTAAACTAATACAAAACATGAATCTATTGACAATTATCTTTGAAATTGGATTAGCATGAACATTACCACATCAAAAACAAGTTTATAAGTTCAAAAACATCTTAGGGTAATGTTCCTAGTCCAATTCCAGCCAAAAAAAGTCGAATTTATGCTGTCTGGGGGTCCAACTCGTCGAGTTCATGAACCAACTCGGCGAGTTGGATGCTTTTTGCCTTGGACTCGGCAATTCCATTCATGGACTCGGCGAGTCTGCTGGGCAGACAGCATCAAAACTCGATTTTCCAACTTCTTTTGCAAGTATAACAAGAAAACAAGCTTAGGCTCTGATACCACTGTTGGGTTTTGAGCATTCTAACACTCCTAAGTGTACATGCAACCCTAAATACCTTGGATTTTTTTTCTCTATTATACATGCAAATAAGAACTTCCAAGGTATTATCCTAATCTAGTATACAAAACAATGAGTGTAACAAGATAGAATACATACCTCTTTGATGTAGAAAGTCTTCATGAAGTTTGAGTGCCTAGTGCCCCAAGTGTGACACCTCAAATGTTTCACAAAACACCAAATACACTTGGAATAACTTGAGAGAAATCTACACTTCATAAAATCGGCTAGCCCTTCATATTCATACACTAGTGGCCGATTTTTGTCAAGAATAAGATCTTTATATAGTGTTAAAATTAGGGTAAACCCTAATTGTCATTACTTTCCATTTCCTTGGATCCATGGGTTCACATACACCATGGAGCATCCATGGACCATCCTATGGGTTTTAGCCCAACTTGATTATCCATGGAGCATTAGCCCACTATACAAGTATGGATGATTTACACAATCAACCCATATATTTAATTAGTCTTCTTTTGATCACTTAATTAATCCTAGATTAATTCTTGATCAATAATAATTAAATAATCTTATTATTCTTATTATTAATATACTAGAACTTATAATATATTAATAACCATAAGTCTCTTATTTCTCTCATTATAGTCTATCCAAATGCATGATGCCATGCAACCCAAATGGACCATGCCGGGTCGGGTCAAGTCTTACAAATTATAGTTATGGACTTAGACATTAATCCAACAATTAGGACCTAATTTCTACCACTAGGTCAAGTACATGATGTGTGTATATGATTCATGAAAAGGTGTTCGAGTCAAAGGGTGACCTAAATATGGATATTCACTACACTTAAGTAGTTGTAGAATTCACATATCAATGTGAAATCTAAGTATACTATCCATTGATTCTAATTGTTTCCAAGTTTCTAGTAGGTTATAACTTAGTTTCTAATTACTAAGTTTAGTATGTGTCGTGCCTACACATACAAATAATTTTATCAAATCTAGAACCGACAAGAATTTTTACGGTTGTCACAGTTACTGCCTATAAAATGACAGTTTACCGGGTGTCCACTCTCACCCACCGCATCCTTGACTGGTGAAGGGTCGTTAGCCGAACGGGTAGGACATGGACTAGAATTCTCCCTTCACTAAAAGTATTAATGATAAATATAAAGTAACTAATCCTTTCATAAATTCTCAATCTTAGTTACTTTAGGAAAATGTGAATTTGGTGCTAACCCATGAAATTGCACTCTGCACTTTGCTTAAGTCGTTAGTGGAGTGCGTGTGGTTAACCGACTCACTAACCTGGATTTTAACAAGGTGTGCAAAGGGTAACAAAATGTTTATCATAGTAGCGGTGGAGCATGTTGATGGGTTTTGAGCATTCTAGCACTCTTCTGGTGTACATGCAACCCTATAAACCTTGGATCTATGTTTTCTCTATTATACATGCAAATAAGAACTTTCCAAGGCTTTAATCCTAACTAGCATATTATGAAGCTCCTATACTACAAAGTACTAGTTGGATGACATACCTTTTGATGTAGCTTGATGTCTTCAAGCTTTAAGAGCTTAGCCCCAATAGTGTGGAAGCCTCAAGTGGACTCACAAATCACCAAAACACCTTGGAAGACTTTAGAGAATATGGATACTTTGGTTCTCTCTAGTAAAATCGGCTAGCCCTCTTAGTGTACCCACACTAGTGCCAATTTCACCAACCAAGGACATCTTTATATAGTATGGAGACTAGGGTTAAACCCATGACCTTTCATTTCATATGATCCATCGGTTAAACACTCCATGGACTATCCATGAAAGCTTAGGCCAACCTAAATGAACTTGGCCCATTCCATATATATAAGAGTCCATATTTAATTATTTCATTTTGATCACTTAATTAATTCTAAATTAAGTCTTGATGAATACTAATTAAATAATATGATTCCATATTAATATATTAGAACTTATAATATATTAATATAAATAATAAATATACTATTCTCAAAAGACCATCCATATAAATTGTGTCGGTGAAGTGCAGCCCAAATGGACCATGTCGGGTCGGGTCAAGTACATAACAAATATAGTTATGGACTTAGACATTAATCCAACAATCTCCCACTTGGATAAGTCTAAAACTATTATTGAGTATGACTTCAAAACCTAATTGGCAATCGTTGCTCTTAAAGCCACTATCAAGCCGTTGTCGAACTCTGATCTCGTAAATGACTTGTCCATTAGATAAGGGATCATATATTCCTCCATTCTAGATATCATATGGACTGAGACATGGATTATAATCATTCTCTCTATCCATTTGTTGTTTCCCGATTTCTGATTCATGAAGACTGACTGATTGAACAAATCAAATCAATCCTAGCTTGGCCAAGCACTCACATGTGTCATCATTAAATCATCGAGGGGCCCACAGATATCGTTTTTATCCTAAAGGAAAAAGGAATGGATAAACTTCGACTCATATGGCTTGTTCTACTACTTGTTGAATCATACACAAAGGCATATTTTATAACATCGAGTTACCGAATGCAGTTTCGTGCAATCAATGTACAACCAACTAATAGTAACAACTCATATCTCTAGGTTTGAAGAATATAATATATTATCGTCTCATGATCACTCGTGATAAAATCCATGAAGTAATTCAAATGAGCGCAGGTTGAATCCAATACTTGGAACTTATGAGTACTCATGAGTGTTGTAGCACAACTTTGTCCACTAACTTGGACCTCTACAAGCCAACCCATGATAGTCTTGATTCATATCTACTTCCAACATATGACCGGCTGTGGATGGTTTGAATAACTTAGTTATTCCGGAAGAATAACCTAGTTATTATGGAAGTCAAAACATGCAAAGTGAAACACAAGAATAAATGAATCTAATATGGTATCAAAACCTATGAATATAAATAAAACAATTTCTATTTATCACCACACTGATTACTCATTATTTATTGTTTCGGTTTTATCAACTTATACTTGAATTAAAAAACACTAGGTGTCCCATGCTCCAAGCATGTACACTATATTTTCTAAACAATAGATTTTCCATACACCAAGTATGAAATCTATGTTTGTCTATGATCCTTTTCTTTGTGAACTAGATCAATTGATCTTAATTTCAATGATTCTCTTTTCACACTCCCAAATCCTTGTCTTAAATATAAGAATTCCAAATTCCTATCATTTATCTAAATCTGTTTAGATTTTAAACTTATATGCATTGTTCCTCTTGTAATGATTATGAACAAAGCCACAAAGACTTGGAAACAATCATTACAGAGTATTCCAATGGAGAGCAATTCCATGGAAACGATGTCTCAGATTCAAAGCGCATTGACTTGAACATGCTTCTTGCATGAAGTTTCTTTAACCTTACACAGATTGCTTCCACCTATGAAGACAACTCTATATTCCTATTTTTAACTACCACTTCTGAACAAGAGTTGCCTCTTTTCAGACTATGTCAATTTGTTCCTTCCAGAATTAACACTATACTTCCAACTGTCCTTGAGCAACCAACCTTAGATTGTCCTCAACAATTGCCTAATCATTTTAGTCATATCCAATTCTAGACCTTTTCCCTTCTTAATGCCCCACGCATTTGGAAAATTTTAGAAAGGATGAATATTGCACATGTAATCAATCCTATATCCGAAGCATATGGGACACGATTCATGATGTCTCACATAAAGACTAAACCAGTCTTTTGCTATAATATTTCCATTTCTATTTGCCAAGTTCTCATAATTCAGATTATGAAAAGGGATGCCGTAATCATCATCGAATTTTAGAACGCAAATAATGAGCCCATATATAGAATTTCCTTATGTTGAGCCATTCCAACATGAAATTCATATATATTCTTGACTAAATACGATTAAAACCTCAATCTAGGCTTTTAGATTTGAGATGAAGTATAATTTCCTCACCCTTAATTATAGCAAAACAACTTTTTCCCAATTGTGACCTTTTGTTTTCTATAATTAACATTGCTAACTTGCAACCTTTATCATAATTATCATGCTCCCACTAACATGATAATTATTAGCATAACACTTATGCTCCCACTAACTTTGACATGTACTCAGAAATCAGCTGGACCTCTAGAAGTCAATACTTTATTGACATTCTTACCAAAGTTCAGATTTCTGATACTAGATTGCTTTGATAAGGCTTTATCAAAATTATACACTGCATCTTAGATAGCTCACCGGTGTATGTAAACAATTTCAGAACTATGAAAAGGGATGCCATAATCATAGTCTAAATTGTTTAGACCTTTTTCCATTTCTCATAAGTCAATGTTAGTGTGCCGGTTAACCATGCACGCTCCACTAACGACTTTGAGAACTGCAAATATCACAATTTCTATCTACTTAAAATCTACTTAGTGAAAGAGTTTCGTTGCCATCATTTTTCATGAATCGAATAAAAACCTTATGACACTTAGATTTTATGGTATATGTGTTCTTATCCATGTGAATTTGTCAAACCATAATCACATGACTAGGTTAGTGACAAATCCTAACTCATATGGATTGAACTTGTGCAATCTTTACTTCTTGCCACCTGGAAGCTTAAGGGCATGCCATTGCTTCCAAGTAGTTATGCAAACAATTGAGAACATGTAGAACTCCAATGTATAGCCAACTTAACTTGAATGGGCACATAAATGTCAACACGATAGATTATAAACCTCTAGTTATGTGCTAGTGATGAAATACAGGTTTTATGCTTGATTACTTCTTGAAACCCTTTCAGGATCTTTTATACTCCCACTGTCTCCTTTACCTATAAGACTTTCTTGCCAAATATTCAAGAGATAGTGTGGATTCTAATCAAGACAAACACTTAACACAATTGGCCTTAGTTGATCTTTATTTAATCCAAAACATCACAACTTACCAATTTCAAATGTACAAGAGTAGAAAACTTCTACTCTTACATTTGACAAGTGTTAATAAACCTTCTTTAAGATATGTCACTCAAGTTACAATCTTGGAGTATGAATCTAAGAATTGTTTTGGAACGAAGTATGACTCATCTTTTTTATTTAACCATTTCAACAATTCATGACTCCTCTTCTTAGTCATAAAAATGCACTAAGATGACCTTAGAGGATCAATTGTGATATGGTATCTTAATCATTAAGATGATCATAAACATGATACTAAAGTACTCTCCCATCATTTCAGATTTGAGAAACTTTTATCTTTCTGCCAAATTTGATTCTTCTTATTCGTTCTGTCATACATTGAAAATTTTCCAATGTTTCAGAATTACACTTAAGTTTGTAAGTATAACCATATTTATTGAGCTTTAGTAAATTATGACGAATAGTCGTATCGATCTTTTGTGGTGGACTTGACCCATGCACAGGAGTGTGTGCTCGATCCCTTAGTCCATCACTTGACTCACATATACATGTGAACAAGGAACTAGTCTTATTTTTTCCAAAGATGAAAATTTCTCATTCATCATGCCATACAACTTGCATGATTCCAAGTTTCGGTCCAATTGAAACTTGGGTGATGAGGATCTTTCCTTATTTGGTAAATTTAGACATTACCACAAATTAAAGAATCAATTTCATATTTCCACTCTTGCTATTAATGGAAGCAACAAAAATTTTTCCACAACTGCCATTGTAAGGATATTTTTAAAATAAATAAAGTCAAAAAATTTCCTTTTATTTTAAAAACTTTGTGGAAACACTATCCTTACAATGCAAAAGAGCATGGAAACTTTGTTGTTATCTATTCATAAGCAATATATCATAACTCCTAAGAAGTAGCTCAAGAATCTGATCTTCAAACTATACGATAGAAATCCATCCACGCAATCAGATTCGGCATATTCTTTCTTTAAGTTTTCTTTAGTTTTCTTTGATTCTTAAAACATCAACATGTGACCCAGTCACATCATGTATCAAGAATCTCATAATAGAAACTTAGCAGAGTTAGATAGTGGACTTTACCTGAAGTAGGGTCAAACTTATTGACTTTAACATCCTTAGGTAAAATTGGCAGCTTCGCAACTAATGCCCCTTCCTTTGGCAATATAAACATATGGACCCTTTGGTAATGGTATCGGTACTATCAAAGACTTAGCTTTCCTCTTTACCATTTTGATCAACCGAGTTGACTATGGTCGATCCCTTTCCATTGGGAGGAGAATGCTTTTTCTGGATTTCCAGTGTCTTCATTGTCAATGTCCATAAAGTTTTAGGAAGTTCATCTTAGCAAATAGATAAGATCATTAAGGGTCTTGTCATAGTATGTTTCATAGGAGTCCCAAAGGAAGTCACTATGTGACTTAGAAAGTGATTGAACCACTAACTTTCTCAAGACTTTGACACCCAACTCTCCCGGCTTGTCAGTATGTGACTTCATCTCCAAGATGTGATCACACCTAGACCTTGCCTTGCCAATAGGGCTTGAGTGACCTTGAACTTGTGAGTTAGGGAGAATAATTGGAGGGGGTGCAAGAAGTGAAGCTCCAAGAGATTTGGGAAGATCATAGATGTCTAAACTAGACATCTTTTGGGAGATATTCAAGATAGTTGATTTAAAGTCCTTAATACAACACCCAATATGAAATATTAAGGCTAGGACCCAGCACAATATTTTATAACTTGGAAGAGGGATGTCGTAATCCAAGCTATAGAATATTTGAAGATAGGTGAATGACGATTCACCAATTTCCACCATGAAAAACGAAATAATTTATTAGGTTTTAATTGGATTTGAAACTCCTAGATCTTTGAGATTCATTGAACTTTCAATGGCATGTTTCAATCTCGAGTGTGCCCTTCAGGTTTTGTGACTGGGATGCCGAGGATCACAAAAAAAGGTGTGAAGTAACCATGCAAATTACTTGGTACCCTTAAGTGTTTACCCCTCAATCGATGTGCTGGTTAACCACACACGCTCCATCTATACTATGATAAACATTAAGTTACCCTTTTCCTACCTTGTTAAATACGAGTTAGTGTGTCGGTTAACCACACACACTCCACTAACCGACTTAAACAAAGTGCAAAGTGGAATTTCATGGATTAGCACCTTATTCACATTTTCCTAAGTAACTAAGATTGGGTATTTATAAAAGGTTTAGTTACTTAGTATTTATCATTAATACTTTTAATGAAGGGAGAATTTATAGTCTTTGTCGTACCCGTTCGGCTAACGACCCTCCACCAGTCAAGGAAGCGGTGGGTGAGAGTGGACACCCATTAAACTGCCATTTTATAGGCAGTAACCTTATACCCCCCTTATAGAACGGCTTCATGAATGAGGCCTACTAACGGTAAGACTGACTTGCTCTTATACATATATATAAATATTATTAACTTTTAATATTATAAAGTATAAGGGTTAAATTTTAACTTTTAAAATTCTAAGGGATAACTTGGAATTAAAGTATTCATAAGTGAAAACTTTTCAAATTCCAAAACTTGAGGGCAAGTTTTGAAACTACCCAAAACTCTTCAATTCCATAACTTATGTGTTTAAAGTAGTTTTAATTAAAAAACTATTCAAGTTCCATAACTTGAGGACAAGTTATGGAAGACTTTAAACTAATTAAGAAAGTGACTCTTCATAATTCATAACTTATGGAAGCTTTATGAGTTTAACTAAGGTTACACATATTTTATTTAATGAAAAGACTCTTGAACCTCTACAACTTGAGGACAAGTTATGGAGTCATAAAATCATTTAATGAGAACAAGACTCTTCATTTTTGTAACCTATGATAATTTTTATGAGTTTTAAGAAACTTAAATGTGACCTTTCATGTAACTTGAGGACAAGTTACACAAAAACATTTTAGAATCAACTTTAGATTAAAATGGATTGAAAACAACTATTCAATTAACTTTTCTATTAATCTATGCAACTCATATGAACAAGATAATTCAAATCAAACTTTTTCATGTAATTAGTCTAAACTTTAAACTAATAAAAAACATGAATCTATTGAAAATTATCTTTGAAATTGGATTAGTATGAACATTACCACATCAAAAACAAGTTTGTAAGTCCAAAATCATCTTAGGGTAATGTTCCTAGTCCAATTCCAGCCAAAACAATCGAATATATGCTGTCTGGGGGCCCAACTCTTTGAGTGCATGAACCAACTCGGTGAGTTGGATGCATTTTGTCTTGGACTCGGCGAGTCCATCAGTGGAATCCGTGAGTCTGCTGAGCAGACAGCATAAAAACTCGATTTTTTAGCCAATTTTGCAAGTATAACAAGAAAACAAGCGTAGGATCTGATACCACTGTTGGGTTTTGAGCATTCTAACACTCCTATGGTGTACATGCAACCCTATAAACCTTGGATCTATATTTTCTCTATTATACATGCAAATAAGAACTTTCCAAGGCTTTAATCCTAACTAGCATATTATGAAGCTCCTATACTACAAAGTACTAGTTGGATGACATACCTTTTGATGTACGTTGATATCTTTAAGCTATAAGAGCTTAGCTCCAATAGTGTGGTAGCCTCAAGTGGAATCACAAATCACCAAAACACCTTGGAAGACTTTAGAGAATATGGATACTTTGGTTCTCTCTAGTTAAATCGACTAGCCCTCTTAGTGTACCCACACTAGTGCCAATTTCACCAACCAAGGACATCTTTATCTAGTATGGAGACTAGGGTTAAACCCATGTGTAACGCCCCGGTTTTTCTCGGTACGTTTAGTTATTTTAATTTAATTATCCTTGTAACCTTGGGTTAATTTATTTAACCAATATCTGATTTCTTATGTTATTGGACTCTTTTTATCATCTTGTAAACTCCTTTTATTGAAGTCCATGGACTATGGGCCTATTGGCAAAGTCCATCTAGTAAATAGTACTTAATGTGTTAATTGATTCATTTGGAACACACACAATAAAAACACTCTAAACCCTCCCTCTATTTCTCTAAAATCGTCATCTATCTCTTTGGGATCAAGAGCTGCCAAGGGGATGTTGTTTGGAGCTTAATTCTTTTCATTTCCAGCTTTGATTCATATTTCTATGAACCTCCTTATCATTTCTTACAACTTGATTCATAACCTTGTTCTAGTTTTATGATTTCATCTTCACTTCTTCTCCTTCTTATTTGATTTGTAATTGTATGTTATACATCATCTCAAGATCCTATCTTCACCCCATATATGGTGGATGATAGATCTAGGAGATTACATGTGGCAAAAGATCATGGAAACCCTAAAAGGGAGAATGGTGATTTTATGTGCTTTATGTTCATTTTCATGTTGATTGTTATTACAATCTTGTGGCAAAATGAAATCCTAATGACACCTAACCCTTTTTAGTACCACCATGATCATGGGGACTAAATTGGGATGATGAACACATCTTAAAATGCGTTTCAAAGTGAGAAGGATGGATAAGCCAAAAAGGAATCACGGGTGGCTACGATTCTGTTTTCCATCAGATCTGTAGTCATTTTGTAAAACTCATATCTTGAGCTCTAGAACTCAAACGGACCCCAAACCAGTTCCCAAATTTCACAAATTGGTTTGGCTAACTTTCTTAAGCAGGACAACCTCACTGATAAAGACTTTATCTATGGGAAAGAATGGCATCTTTGCTGTTAGGTCTGATCCGGGTCTGTTCTGATATGTCATTTTGTTTTCATCATTTCTAAGGCTTGGAAAAGGATCCAGAGTGATTCCAAGTTTATATATGTTCCTTATATTATGAATTTAAGATCTGGAGAAGATGGGGTGTTATTTCCAATTATAAATTGGTTAGAATGGATTCACACTCCAGATCAGTGGGCAGTCACCAGCTTTTGCTAGTGCTGTGATTGTCCACAATGTGAATTTTATATCTGGAGTTTGGGAGATGTTTTTCATTTAATTCCAACTCTGAGACTTTCATTTGTATGTCCTTTACTTCTATTAATATTTTTTTGGACGAATTCTACTCACAAGTAAGGTAGAATTGGCCAACATCACTTCACTGTATTGTTGGAGACAGAAGTCATACACCATTTTGTAAAATTCATATTTAATTCATCTTTAGGAGTTAGAATGAGTTCTTTATAGTTGTGGAATCCTGAGCAATCATAGATTGCTATAAAATTTAGTTAAAGCTATGTTTCTGTTTTAGATTTTCGAGTAAATCCGTTTTAAACAGCAGGTCTGTTTTAGAGACCTTGCTATGATTACTCTTTTCTCAACTCATAGCTTCATTACTTCTCCTTTCTAACCTTTAGTCCTTCTTAGGTGAGGTTTTGAAGTTTGCTCAAGCTTGGTAGCATTATTTGATTCTTAGCTATCCTTACTACTCACTCAAGGTGAGTTCTCTCACACCGTTGTATTGATGATTGTGTTTGCTAGTTAGCTCGTGTGTGATTATTTGAATTTATTATAAAAGCATGCTATATAAGTATTGTTTTAATTCGTACATGTGCACTGTATATAAATAATCATGGATATGGGACACCACCAAAGGATACGGATTTACCGGTGCGGTGGGTAGGTAAGATCACCAACGTACTACTCATCGTGAGGTGCGGTGATTAGGGCCAAGTGATACGGGATCTTCCCGGTGCGGCTCAAACCTACAAGTCCTTGTATTATTGTCGTTGATTCGTTCTTTGCCCTTATTATACAACTATAATTGGAAAATGGATTAGGGTTAGTAAATATGAATGTTAGTACAATGTCTGTTTTTGAATTCACTAAGCTTTGTGCTTACGGTTCCCTTATAACTTTTCAGGTGTGAAGATTAAAGAGGATAAGGCTTGATGTGGAGCACCGGGACATCGCTACTAGATATTTTTGTTGGGACCTTATTGTTATTATTACTTCCGCACTTATTTTATATGATTATTAAGTTGATGGATTATGTTATGACTATTTCAGTTGTTTTAATTTAATTTATGATGGGTTTTAAAGGTTTAAAAATTTTGCAAAAAAAAAAATTTGGGTGTCACAAGTTGGTATTAGAGCCACAGTTTGAGGGAACTCGGCATTCTTGTGGATGTTCTAGAATCAAATTTGAGGCTCTATAAGAGTTTATTTTCTTTTTAAAAGATTTTTCAATCTTTCTGAAGACTAGTAGTGGAAGATGTCGTGGTGTGCCAGTCGGCCAGCCAAGTAAGCCTTATTTCTTATGTTAAATGTTTATGTTAAATTGTTGACTATGAATTGAATTCTACTAGTCTTAAAATGTTAGATTACACACTTATTTAATGTTAACATGTGAGAGGGACGTAAAATTAACGGCTAGAGCGAGCTGGAAATTTTGAAACTAGACGCGAATGCGAAATTGGAACTTGTGTGGAACGTAGTAGAAGGGCCCCTACTATTAGAAACATCTGTGCCGGTTTCGGGTCGGGGAAAGGTTGAGAAATATTCGGCAAGCTGAGTGTTTCGTCTTCCTAGAAATATCTAGGCTGAATTATTTTTAATATTTTCCTCCTTCTACGGATACAGATGGCTCCGCCTGCTCGACTTAATCAGCTCCAAATGGAGCAAGTTAGGGATATTGTCGCTGAGGAATTCAATAACACTTTCAACGAACTAATACCGGGTGTTACCAATGACATAATCAACCAGGTCAGTGCTCTTCTGGATGAGCGCCTCGCAGCTATTCCCGGGGGAGCGTTACCAGCTCCGCCCATTCGGGATTCGGCATACTATTTCGAGAAGTTCAGCAAGTGTAGCCCTCCTCTTTGGAACGGTGAATCCGACCCAGTTGCTGCTAAGCACTGGGTGTCAGATGTTGAGGGCGCCTTCATGACTGTTGGGTGTCCGGACTAGTTGGGTGTCCGGAGTAGTACAAAGTTGTGATCACCATGAATCAGCTGCGAAAAAGGGGAAAGACATGGTGGAACACCATCACAGCTCTATTCAATGAAGAAGAAGTGAGGGCCATGTCTTGGGCCCAATTTGTGGAGAGGTTCGAGGCACAATATGTGCCTAAGGTGGAGCAGCAGCGGATGCAGCAAGAGTTCATGGCCTTACAGCAAAGTACCGAGTCGGTTAGCGACTTGAACGCCAAGTTCTTGGAAATGCTATCTTTTTGTCCCTCGTTTGCTGGGAACGAGGCCTGTTTGGTCAGCCGATACACTGCCATTCTACGTACCGAGATTCGGGAATTCGTTAGCATGCAGGAGTTCCCGACTTTATCCGCGATCATGGATGCAGCGAGGAGGAGGGAAATCGAGTTGCAAACCCAGTCCAAGAGGAAGGCCAATGACACCTCCTCCAAGACATCCAGAGATGCCCAAAAAAAGCAAAAGCAGGGTGGTAAGTCAAGGTATGAGTACCGGCCATCTTCAGGTCAGGGCGAGAAAAATCCGTTGATATGCTACAACTGCAAAAAGCCAGGGCATCATTGGAAGAATTGTAGGGCTCCCCTGCGAGTGCAGTTCCTCAGATTACTTCTGCTGCTCCCGTCTGCTATCATTGCAACGAGACGGGACACAAGAAGCCTGAATGCCCGCAGTTGAAGGCTGGTAAAGGAGGTGGGGGGTACAAATCTTGCAATTGCATCGTCTTCTAAGGGACCCACTATGGTGACACGAGGTCATGCTTACCAGATGACTGCGGATGAGCCGGTGATTACCGCGACAGTGGCAGGTAAATTTCTTTTTTTTTCCTTTTCTCTCCTGGCATTATTTAATAAATGGTAGTTAGAATTGTTTACATGATTGTATGTGGTGAATCAGGCTCTTATTTGCTAGATTCTGAGCGCGTTGTTGTTATGTTTGATAGCGGTGCTACCCATTCTTTTGTATCTCGCATGTTTATTAATCGTTTGGGGCATAGTATCGAAAAATTGGCTCGCCCAATGGTTGTCGAAGTTGCCGACAACCGCACTATTTATGTCACCGATGTTTATCGGGGTTGCACTCTCGAGTTTTCTGGAGTTGAATTCCCTATTGATCTTATCCCTATTGCGATGCGAGAGCTCTGCATTATCGTAGGCATGGATTGGCTTGATTCGTTTGAAGCGGAAATCCACTGTCGTAAGAAGCAAGTTTGTGTTCGAAACCCTAGAGGTAGAGAACTTATTATTTAGGGGGACATTCCCCGCCTGGCTATGGCTTCTTGCTCTTCTGCTATAGCAGTAGCCGACGTTCCTATCATTTCCGACTTTAGCGATGTCTTTCCGGAGGAACTCCCTGGCTTGCCACCTATTCGGCAAGTGGAGTTTCGCATTGATTTGGTGCCAGGTGCGACTCCGGTAGCGAAATCTCTTTACCGCTTGGCACCACCTGAAATGAAAGAGCTCCAAGATCAACTTCAAGAACTAAGTGATAAAGGATTTATACGGCCAAGCTGCTCGCCTTGGGGTGCTCCTATCCTCTTTGTGAAGAAGAAAGATGGATCCCAGCGAATGTGTATTGATTATATGGAGCTAAACAAGCGCACGATAAAGAATAGGTACCCGTTGCCACGTATTGACGATCTTTTCGATCAGCTTCAGGGAGCGTCTTGGATTTCCAAGATTGATTTACGTTCTGGTTACCATCAGATGCGGGTTCGTGAAGAAGACATTGAGAAAACAGCATTCCGTACTCGATATGGGCACTTTGAGTTCGTGGTGATGCCTTTTGGGCTCACCAATGCACCCGCATCGTTTATGGATCTCATGAATCGGGTGTGTAGCCTGATGCTTGACCGTTCGATCATAGTGTTCATAGATGATATCTTGGTTTATTCAAAGATCAAAGAGGATCATGAGTAACACCTTCGGGAGGAGATTCTGGAAACTTTGGCAAGAGAAAGGCTTTATGCTAAATTCTCAAAACGTGAATTTTGGTTGGAAGAAGTTCAGTTCTTGGGGCATGTGGTAAACAAACACGGTATTAAGGTCGATCAAGCCAAGGTTGATGTGGTTAAACAATGGAAGATTCCAAAAACACCTTCTAAAATTCGCAGTTTCTTGGATTTAGCCGGTTATTACCGGAGGTTCATTGAAAATTTCTCTAAAATTGCCTTACCACTCACCCGATTGACCAAGAAATCAATGAAATTGGTTTGGGGCCCGGAGCAGCAGTTGGCATTTGATGAGTTAAGAAAACGATTGTGTGATCCTCCGATTTTGGCCTTACCTGATGGGGTTGAGGATATGGTGGTTTACTATGATGCATCGCTTCAGGGTCTTGGTGCCGTGCTAATGCAACGAGATAGGGTGATAACCTATGCCTCCCGACAGCTGAAACCCCACGAACGAAACTACCCCACTCATGATTTGAAGCTTGGGGCTGTTGTTTTCGCTCTTAAGATTTGGAGACACTATCTCTATGGAGTGAAGTTTATCATATACACTGACCATAAGAGTCTGAAATATTTGTTCGAGCAGCGGGATTTGAACATGAGGCAGATCCGATGGTTGGATGTGGTAAAAGATTATGATTGTGAAATTCACTACCACCCAGTAAAGCTAATGTGGTAGCTGATTCTCTAAGTCGTAAACAATCTGCCGAACCGATTTGAGCTAAGTGTCTCCGGATCACGATGGTGTCGTCTTTGTTAGATCTAATCCGGGACGCCCAAAATATGGCAATATTGGAGGAAAACATCAGGCGTGAGAAGATTGGGAAAGAGTTTCCTAAGATGGAACGAGATGGGCGGGGTTTGCTGACTCACTACGGTAGGGTTTGGGTTCCATATACCGGGGGAAATCGGAAAACCCTAATGGATGAGTCTCATAAGTCAAAATTTTCTATCCATCCTGGTGCTACTAAAATGTATCGGGACCTTCATGAGGCTTACTGGTGGCATGGAATGAAGAATGATGTGGCTCGATTTGTGGAAGAATGTATGACCTGTCGGGAGGTCAAGACGGAACACCAGAAACCGCATGGGAAGTTGCAACCATTGGAGATTCCTGAATGGAAATAGGAGCTTCTAACCATGGACTTCATTACAAAACTTCCTAGAACTGCCCGAGGATCCGATACGATATGGGTGATTGTTGATCGTTTGACTAAGAGTGCTCACTTTCTGGCTATAAAGGAGAGCTCATCGGCGGAGAAATTAACCGAGATCTTTGTTCGGGAGATTGTCTCATTACATGGGGTTCCTGTTTCTATCGTCTCCGATCGAGACACCCAATTTACTTCTCGGTTCTGGAGGAAGTTTCAAGAGGAATTGGGCACACGATTACATTTTAGTACCGCCTTCCATCCGCAGACAGACGGGCAGAGTGAGCGGACGATTCAGACCTTGGAGGACATGCTTAGGGCATGTGCGATTGATTTTGGGGGTAGTTAGGATGACCATCTACATCTAGCTGAGTATTAAAATGACCATCTACAACTATCACTCGAGCATTAAAATGCCTCCATATGAAGCCTTGTATGGGAGGAAGTGCAGGATGCCCGTTTGTTGGGCAGAGGGTACTTGGGAGTACTGATATCGTGCTACGGACTACAGAGAAAATCCAAGTGGTTCGGGATCATTTGGTCACAGCGAGCAGTCATCAGAAAAGTTATGCCGACAAAAGACGCTCTAATCTTGAGTTCCAGGTGGGAGATTATGTGTTGCTTAAAGTTTCCCCCTGGAAAGGTGTGATTCGATTTCGGAAGCGGGGAAAGCTCGGACCCCGATTCATTGGACCCTACAAGGTCATAGCCCGTGTGGGGAAGGTGGCTTACCGTTTAGAGCTTCCTGACGAGCTTAGTCTAATTCATAATACGTTCCATGTGTCTCAGTTACGAAAATGCGTTGTTGATGAGACCGTTGTGATACCACTAGAGGACATTCAGATTGACGAGCGTCTCAATTATGTTGAGAAACCAATCGCTATTTTAGAACAAAAGACGAAAGCTCTCCGCAACAAGACTATAAACCTTGTTAAGGTGCAGTGGCAACATAGGAAGGGTTCGGAATGGACTTGGGAACCGGAATGCGAGATGCGGGTTCATTATCCGGATCTGTTTCTAGGTGTTTACTTCGAGGACTAAGTCCGTTCTTAGTGGGGGAGAGTTGTAACGCCCCGGTTTTTCTCGGTACGTTTGGTTATTTTAGTTTAATTATCCTTGTAACCTTGGGTTAATTTATTTAACCAATGTCTGATTTCTTATGTTATTGGACTCTTTTTATCATCTTGTAAACTCCTTTTATTGAAGTCTATGGACTATGGGCCTATTGGCAAAGTCCATCTAGTAAATAGTACTTAATGTGTTAATTGAGTCATTTGGAACACACACAAGAAAAACACTCTAAACCCTCCCTCTCTCTCTCTCTCTATCTACAATCGTCCTCTATCTCTTTGGGATCAAGAGCAGCCAAGGGGATGTTGTTTGGAGCTTAATTCTTGTTCATTTCCAGCCTTGATTCATATTGGTATGAACCTCCTTATCATTTCTTACAACTTGATTCATAACCTTGTTCTAGTTTTATGATTTCATCTTCACTTCTTCTCCTTCTTATTTGATTTCTAATTGTATGTTATACATCATCTCAAAATCCTATCTTCACCCCATATATGGTGGATGATGGATCTAGGAGATTACATGTGGCAAAAGATCATGGAAACCCTAAAAGGGAGAATGGTGATTTTATGTGCTTTATGTTCATTTTCATGTTGATTGTTATTACAATATTGTGGCAAAATGAAATCCTAATGATACCTAACCCTTTTTAGTATCACCATGATCATGGGGACTAAATTGGGATGATGAAAACATCTTAAAATGTGTTTCAAAGGGAGAAGGATGGATAAGCCAAAAAGGAATCACGGGTGGCTACGATTCTGTTTTCCATCAGATCTGTAGTCATTTTGTAAAACTCATATCTTGAGCTCTAGAACTCAAACGAACCCCAAACCAGTTCCAAACGTTCACAAATTGAGTTGGCTAACTTTATTAAGCAGCCCAACCTCACTGATAAGGATTTATCTATGGGAAAGAATGGCATCTTTTCTGTTAGGTCTGATCCGGGTCTGTTCTAATATGTCATTTTGTTTTCATCCTTTCTAAGGCTTGGAAAAGGATACAGAGTGATTCCAAGTTTCTATATGTTCCTTATATTGTGAGTTTAAGATTTGGAAAAGATGGGGTGTTATATCCAATTATAAATTGGTTAGAATGGATCCACACTCCAGATCAGTGGGCAGTCACCAGCTTTTGCTAGTGTTGTCATTGTCCACAATGTGAATTTTATATCTGGAGTTTGGGAGATGTTTTTCTTTTAATTCCAACTCTGAGACTTTCATTTGTATGTCCTTTACTTCTATTAATTTTGTTTTGGACGAATTCTACTCACAAGTTAGGTAGAATTGGCCAACATCACTTCACTGTATTGTTGGAGACAGAAGTGATACACCATTTTGTAAAATTCATATTTAATTCATCTTTTGGAGTTAGAATTAGTTCTTTATAGTTGTGGAATCCTGAGCAATCATAGTTTCCTACATAATTTAGTTAAAGCTATGTTTCTGTTTTAGATTTTGGTGTAAATCCGTTTTAAACAGTAGGTCTGTTTTAGAGACCTTACTGTGATTACTCTTTTCTCAACTCATAGCTTCATTAATTCTCCTTTCTAACCTTTAGTCCTTCTTAGGTGAGGTTTTGAAGTTTGCTCAAGATTGCTAGCATTATTTGATTCTTAGCTATCCTTACTACTCACTTAAGGTGAGTTCTCTCACACCGTTGTATTGATGATTGTGTTCGCTAGTTAGCTCGTGTGTGATTATTTGAATTTATTATAAAAGCATGTTATATAAGTATTGTTTTAATTCGTACATGTGCACTGTATGTAACTAATCATGGATATGGGGACACCACCAAAGGATACGGATTTACCGGTGGGTAGGTAGGTAAGATCACCAACTTAATACTCATCGTGAGGTGCGGTGATTAGGGCCAAGTGATACGGGATCTTCCCGGTGCGGCTCAAACCTAAAAGTCCTTCTTGTATTATTGGCGTTGATTCGTTCTTTGCCCTTATTATACAGCTATAACTGGAAATTGGATTAGGGTTAGTAAATATGAATGTTAGTACAATGTCTGTGTTTGAATTCACTGAGCTTTGTGCTTACGATTCCCTTATAACTTTTCAGGTGTTAAGATTAAAGAGGCTAAGGCTTGACGTGGAGCACCGGGACATCACTACTAGTTATTTTTGTTGGGACCTTATTATTATTATTACTTCCACACTTATTTTATATGATTATTAAGTTGATGGATTATGTTATGACTATTTCAGTTGTTTTAATTTAATTTATGATGGGTTTTAAAGGTTTAAAAATTTTGCAAAAAAAAATAAATAAAAAAAATTGGGTGTCACACCATGACCTTTCATTTCATATGATCCATGGGTTAAACACTCCATGGACTATCCATGAAAGCTTAGCCCAACCTAAATGAACTTGGCCCATTCCATATATATAAGAGTCCATATTTAATTAGTTCATTTTTATCACTTAATTAATTCTAAATTAAGTCTTGATCAACAATAATTAAATAATATGATTCCATATTAATATATTAGAACTTATAATATATTAATATAAATCATAAATATATAATTCTCAAAAGACTATCCATATAAATTGTGTCGGTGAAGTGCAACCCAAATGGATCATGCCGGGTCGGGTCAAGTACATACTAAATATAGTTATGGACTTAGACATTAATCCAACACACGTGTGGTTAACTGACACATCGATTGAGGGGTAAATATTAAGGGTACCAAGTATATTTGCATGGTTATTCACACCTTGTTTTGTGATCCATGGCATCCTAGTCACAAAACCTGAGAGTGCACAATCGAGATTGAAACATGCCATTGAAAAGTTCAATGAATCTCAAAAGATCTAGGAGTTTCAAATCCAATTAAAACCTAATAAATTATTTCATTTTTCACGATGGAAATTGGTGAATCGTCAGTCGCCTACCTTCAAATATTCTATAGCTTGGATTATGGCATCCCTCTTCCAAGTTATAAAATATTGTGTTGGGTCCTAGCCTTAATATTTCATATTGGATGTTATATTAAGGACTTTAAATCAAGTATCTTGAAAATCTCTCAAAAGATGTCTGGTTCAGACATCTATGAGCTTCCCAAGAACTCTTGGAACAAGCTTTCCTAATGAAGATGATGTCCCGAAAATCATTCTTCTCTTCCTCCACATCCTCCAATTATTCTCTCTAACCCACAAGTTCAAGGTCACTCAAGCCCTAACGGCAAGCAAGGTCTTTGTGTGATCACATCTTGGAGATGAAGTCACATATTGATAAGCAGGGAGAGTTGGGTGTCAAAGTCTTGAGAAAGTTGGTTGTTCAATCACCTTCTAAGTCTCATAATGTGTGTCCTTTAGGACTACTTTGTAAAAGACTATGACATGACCCTTAAATATCTTATCTATTTGCTTGGTACTATTGAATCAACAATGATTTGGAGCACTGGTAGAGAAAATTTGATTAAGAAGATCAACTTCCCAGACTTCTATGGACATTGAATATCCAGAAAAGCTTTCTCTTCCCAATGGAAAAGGGTCAGCCATAGTCAACTCGGTTGACCAAATGGTAAAGAGAATGGCTAATTTTGAGATAGTCCCATGTACCATTCCCAAAGGGTCCATGTGTGTCTATTGCCAAAGGAAGGGGAATTGGTTGCAAAGCTGCCCTAACTACCTGAAAGATCTGAGAGAAGGTCTAGTCAAAAGTTTGACTCTGCTTCAGGTAAGTCCACTATCTAACTATCTTAAATTCCTATTTGAAGATTCTTAATACATTTTGATGTACGGCAGGATCAAGCGAAGGGAAGGGAACTTAAAGAAAGAGTATATTGAACCTTATCGTGGTGATGAATTTCAATCACATGGTTCAAAGATCGGATTTTTGAGCTACTACTTAGAGAGTTATGATAGATTGCTAGGAAATATGTAATAGCATAGTTTTCATTTAAAGTTGCATTGTAAGGAAAGTTTTTCCGCATTTGATAAATAAATAAAATTTTGTTTTATTTTATATGTCCTTGCAATGGCACTTATGGAAAATTGATGTTTGTATATTTCTAGTAATAATGGAAATATGAATTTGATTCTTTCATTTGTGGTAGTGTCTAAATTTACCAAATAAGGAAAGATTCCCATCACCCAAGTTTTTAGGTAGATAGAAACCTGGAATCATACAAGTTGTATAGTATGATGAATGAGAATTTTCACCTTTGGAAAATTAAGACTAATTCCTTGTTCACACTTATATGTGAGTTAAGTGAAGGACTAAGGGATCGAGTACACATTTTTGTGCACTGATCAAGTCCACCACTAAAGATCAATAAGACTATTCTTCATGATTTACTAAATTTTAGTAAATATGTTTATACTTACCAGCTTAAGTATACTTCAGAAACATTAGAAAAGTTTCGATGTATGGCAGAACGAATGAGAAGAATCAAATTAGGAAGAAGGATAAAATTTTATCAAATCTGAAAAGATGGGAGAGTACTTTAGTATCATGGTTTGTGATCATCTCAATGATTAAGAAACCATATCACAATTGCTTCTCTAAGGACATCTTAGTGCATTCATATGGCTAAGAAGAGGAAATTGCTGAAATGGTTAAATCAAAAAGGAGAGTCACACTTCATTCCAAAACAATTCTTAGAGTCATACTCCAAGATTGTAACTTGAGTGATATATCTTAAAGAAATGTTTATAACACTTGTCAAATGTAAGAGTAAAAGTGTCCTACTCTCATACATTTGAAATTGGTAAGTTGTGATGTTTTGGATAAAACAAAGACCAACTTAGGACAATTGTGTGAAGTGTTTGTATTGATAAAGAATCCTCACTATCTCGTGAATATTTGACAAGTGAGTCTTATATGTCAAGAGGACAGTGGGAGTCTTAGAGATCTTGGAAAAGCTTCAAGATCTAATCAAGAATAAAACATGTAGTTTATTACTAGCACACAACTTGAGGTTTATAACCTATCATGTTGACATATTCCTACCTTTGTGCCCATTCTAGTGAAATTTGGATTTGCATATGAGTTCTGAGAGTTCTTAATTGGTTGCATAACAACTTGGAAGAAATGGCAGGCCCTTGTGCTGCCAGGTGGCAAGAAGTTAAGACTGCACAAGTTCAATCCATATGAGTTTGGATTTGTCATTAACCGTGTCTTGTGATTATGGTTTTGACAAATTCACATGGATAGGAACACATACAACATAAAATCTAAGTGTCATAAGGTTTCTCTCCGATTCTTGAAAAATGATGGTGAGGAAACGTTTTCACTAAGTAGATTTTAGGTAGATAGCAAGTGTGATATTTGCATTCTCAAAGTCGTTAGTAGAGCGTGTGTGGTTAACCGGCACACTAACATGGACTTGTGGGGAATGGCAAAGGTCTAAACAATTGAGACTACGATTACGACATCCCTTTTCATAGTTCTACAATTGTTTAGACATACATGTGTGCTATCTAAGGAAAGGTGTATAATTTTGATAAAGTTTTATCAAAGCATCTCATATCAGAAATTTGAACTTTGGTAAGAAAGTCAATAAAGTATTGATTTCTAGAAGTTCATCTAATTTCTAAGTGCATGTCAAAGCTAGTGGGAGCATAAGTGTTTTGCTAATAATCCTCATGTAAGTGGGAGCATGATAATGATGATAAGTGTTGCAAGTTAGCAATGTTAATTATAGAAAACAAAAGTTTCAATTGGGAAAAAGTTGTTTTGCTATAATTAAGGGAGAGGATACTATACTTCATTTCAATTCTAAAAGCTTAGCTTGAGGTTTTAATATATGAATTTTATGTTGGGATGGCTCAACATAAGGAATTTCTATATATGGGTCCATTATTTGCGTTCTAAAATTCGATTATGATTACGACATTCCTTTTCATAATCTGAATTATGAGAGCTTGGCAAATAGAAATAGAAATATTATAGCAAAAGACTGGTCTAGTATCATGTCTTTATGTGAGACATCATGAATCATGTCCCATATGCTTCGAATATAGGATCGATTGCATGTGTTACAATATTCATCTGTTCTAAATTTTTCCAAATGCCTAGATCATTAAGAGGGAAAAGTACTAAAACCTGATATGACTAATTTGATTAAGCAATTGTCGAGGACAATCTAAGGTTTACCAAAGATTGGTTGCTCAAGGACAATTGGAAGTATGGTGTAAATTTTGGAGAGGACCATATTGACATATTCTGAAAAGAGGCAACTCTTGGTCAGAAGTAATAGTCAAATTGAGAATTTGGAAATATTCCATAGGTGGAAGTTATTCATTAAATCTGTGTAAGATTAGGAAGCTTAATGCAAGAAGGATGTTCAAAGCAATATACTTTGAATTTGAGACTTCGTTTCCATGGAATGATCTCCATTGGAATACTTTGTAGTGTCTATTGACAAGTTTTTGTGACTTTGTGCATAATCATTACAAGAGGATCAATGCATATAAGTTTAGAATCTAACATATTTAGGTAAATGGCAGGATTTGGAATTCTTGCATTTGTAGTAAGGATTTGGGATTGTAAAATGAGAATCATTGGAATTATGTTCAATCGATCTATTTCACAAAGTAAAGATCATAGACAAACTTAGTGTTCATACTTAGTGTATGGCATAACTGATGTTTGGAAAAACATAGTGTGCATACTTGGTGTATGGCATGACTAGTGTTTAGAAAAACATAGTGTACATGCTTGGATCATGGGACAACTATTGTTTTTTAATTCAAGTATAAAGTTGATAGTTTGAAACAGTGTGCAATAAATGATGGGTAATCAATACGGTGATAAATAAAAGGTGTTTTATTTATATTCATAAGGTTTAAGACCATATTGGATTCGATTATTCTTGTGTTTCACTTTGCGTGTTTTGACTTCTAGAATAACTAGGTCGTTTTTCCTGAATGACTAAGTTATTCAAACCATCCACAGTTGGTCATATGTTGGAAGTAGATATGAATCAAGACTGTCATGAAGTTGGATTGTACATGACCAAGGTATGGGACATAGCAAGAGTTGCTACAATATTCATGAGTGCTCATAAGTCCTGAGTATTAGATTCAACCCACGCTCATTTCACTTACTTCATGCATTTGTCACGAGTGATCATGAGACGATAATATCTTATATTCTTTAAACCTAGGGATATGTATTGTTGCCTATGAGTTGGTTATACATTGACTGTACGAAAACGCATTGGTAACTTGATGTTATAAAATGTGCCTTTGTGTATGATTCAAAATGTAATAGGACAAGCATATGAGTCGATGTTTATCCATTCCTTTTTACCCTTGAAGTGATAAAAGCTATATATGTGGGCCCCTCGATGATTTAGTGATGACACCCTCGAAGTGCTTGGCCAAGCCAGGATTAATGTTATTTGTTCAATTAGTCAGTCGTCATAAATCGGAAATCGGGAAACAACAAATGGACAGATAGAATGATTGTAATCCATGTCTCAGTCCATGTGATATCGAGAATGGAGATATATATGATCCCTTATCTAATGGAAGCGTCATTGATTTGTTTAGATTTCGACGACAGCTTTTAAGAGTTACGATTGCTAGTTGAGTTTTGAAGTCATACGAAATAATACTTTTAGACTTATCCAAGTGGGAGACTGTTGGATTAGTGTATAAGTCCACAACTATATAATTGGTATATAATTGACCCGATTGGCATGGTCCATTTGGGTTGCATGGCATCGAAACAATTTGGATAAAGTGAGAAAAGGATAATTATGATTTGTTAATATATTATAAGTTCTAATATATTAATATGAAATCATATTATTTAATTAGTATTGATCAAGAATTAATTTGGAATTAATTATCTGATATAAAGAAGACTAATTAAATGTATGGGGATTGATTGTGCAAATCATACATTCTTATATATGTGGGCTTATGATCCATAGTTCTTCATGTTGGGATAAACCCATGGAGTAACCCATGGATACTCCATGGAGGTTTTAACCCATGGAGCGTGAGTAATATGGAAAGACATGAGTTACATGGTGTAACCCTAATAGCCACCATATATAAGGACCCCATGGCTCAAGAAATTGGCACTAGTGTGTACACATGAGGGCTAGCCAATTTGAGCATAGGAAACTTTTCTCTCAAGTTATTCCAAGATGTTTGTGATGTTGTGTGAAGCATTTGAGGTGTCACACTTGAGGCACTAGGCTCTTAAGCTCCATGGAATCAAGCTACATGAAAAGGTATGTCTTCCAACTTGTTTATATTACCCAAGTATCAATGATTGTATGCTAGTTAGGGTAATACCTTGGAAAGTTCAAGTTTGCATGTATAATAGAGAAAACATAGATCCAAGGTATTTAGGGTTGCATGTACACCATAGGAGTTTTAGAATGCTCAAAATTGTTCAGGATAAAGCTTCTTTCTGCGTTTGAAGAGTGGAGCCAAGGCTCGTGATCACCTTGTTCGTAGCTTTTGTATTCTTATAAGAGGGACTCCGAAAATCCACCATACACTGAGTAAGATCAGCGAATAGTTTTTCGACTTTTTCGGTTGTATCATGAATTGTCTTTCGTGAGTTTCAACAACTTTTGTAGATGCATCGAGGCTTTTGGAATGTTCCTTAGTGAAAGTATTGATTAACGCTTTTACACACTCAAAGGAATATTCA
Organism: Lactuca serriola; assembly: GCF_051521515.1. NCBI lineage: Eukaryota > Viridiplantae > Streptophyta > Magnoliopsida > Asterales > Asteraceae > Lactuca > Lactuca serriola. The sequence continues at coordinate 120,083,904 of NC_136413.1, forward strand.
TTGCTTGACGATGTATTGGAAGGCTCAAGTAGAGTATCCAACTTAGCATTGAGGGCCTTGAACTGCCCTTTCGTCATGGGTGCATCATCATCACTCTCCTAATGAACAGTGTTGAGTATTTAGTGTTGCGACTTTTGGGCATGTCCACCCATGATTATGAAGTTTGGGCGTTGCATTTTGAAGACTATGTCCTTGGGATTGAAGGCAATGGATATTTGATATGGGAAGCCATTACTGTCCAAACGTTTACTCATATAGGAACAAGAAGAGAAATCAAAAGTCAAGCCGATAGTAACAAGCTTCTTCTTGATATTAAATACGTATCACAAGATGAGAAGGATAGGCTGATAAGCAAAGCGAAAGAAATGAGAATCATCAAGTTTGCTTTGTCACCAGAAACTTTTCGTTTGGTTAGTTCATACGACACAACAAAAGCCATTTTTGATAGGCTTAAGGAACTGTACTCAATTGATGTTGATCTTAAGCATTATACTCAGAGTCTACTACTTCCTGAGTTTGGAGCGTTTATACAAAAGCCTGAAGAGAGTCTAGATCAAACTTTCAATCGCTATAATCATCTTCTCAGTTGGATGATGAAGCACAAGATTGGACATGAACTAATCGAGCAAAAAGTTATGTTCATGAACAGGCTGAGATCTGAATGGAAGGTTGTTGTTTCTACTGTAAAAGCGCATGAGCAGATCAAGAACTACATGTTGGCGAACCTAGTTGGAATACGGAGGTCACATGAAGATGAAGTGACGAAAGAAGGGAAAATAGTTTCCGGTTTGGGATCATTGGCCCTTGTTGCGAAGGGTAAAAAGGTTGTAGATGATGATGCTTCGGATTCTGGATCTCTCCAATTATGAACTTTCTAAGGAGGAATTTTCTTTGATGGTATCTAATCCAAAGAGATTCGCAAAGAAGAACTTCAGTCGTAACAAGAACCGAAATTGGCAATGCAGTTATAGCTCTGAAAAGGTAAAGCAGGAGAGTGCGAATAACTCTCAGAAAGAAGAAGTGAAGAAAGATAAAAAGTTTATGGGGGACTCTGGCTATGATTGTAATTATTGTCATGGTAAAAACCATTTGGCCAAGGAGTGCATGCTGAGAAGATTGAACGAGAAAAAGGAGGGAGAGGATAACGAATCTTATTATCTACGAAAGCTAGAGGAGATAAAAAGAAGAAGAACACCTATAACACCATGTATGCTTTGATTGTGCAGGAAAATGAAACTGAAGATGAGTTTGGCAGAGTCGAGGTTTGGTGGACTGACTCTGAAGATGAAGAGGTCCGCAGACCTACTCATGGAAGGAGCTTCGTAGCGAAGGATGAAGTTTTGCAGTTCAATGGAAGGTGTTTGATGGTTACCAATGAAGTTTCAGAGATGAGAGGCTATGAAACTGATGGTGAACGTAGCGCTGATAGTTGTTTCGCTGCGAAACCAGTTTTTGAGCAGATAAGCGAGTGCGAGCAAGTGATCAACAAGGTAAACTCTATTCTTGAATCTCTGAATATTCCTATTTCTAGATATGAAACTAAATTGAATGAATTAAAATACACATTTTCAAGTTTCAATGATAGTATAAAGCAAACTTGTTTAACAAATTCTAACTTAACCGATCAAGTAGGCAGGGTTTCATCAAAAAGTGAAGAGAGACGCATGTGGATTGAATAGTTGCAGTCTGATTTGCCTTAGTCTTGGGATGAGTCAATTTATTTGTAGAGAGATAATTTAGGTCTCTTAACACAAAGAAAAAACTTTTATTTGATTGCCAAAAAACTTTATTTCAATATTACTCAGCTGCATCTTAATTGTGAGATTGGAAAGAAAATTTACAAGAGGATTTTGGCCTTTCTCGAATTAAAAAAGGACGAAATCGACGCTGACTGCTACAGGTGTGAATCCATCGTCTTATTAGACGAAACCTCAGATCCATACATAGTAGGACTGGACAAAATCAAATCATTCATAAAGTCCAAAGATCACAAAAACATGCTTAAACATTTTTTGGATGAAAAAGACAAAGAAAAAATTAAATCCGAAACTGTACAGAAGTTTGACTCATTAAGCACCAAGTTAAATTCAAAAAATAAACTTGATGTTGAAATCATTTCTGAATTCGACGATGAAAGTGATATGAGTGAAATCTTTGTGGAGGATGAGGTTGATTTCTCAGAGTTTGTTAAAAACGAACCCTAGCCTACGAAAGTCCTAATTTCTGAGAATTCAGTTGAATATGCACGTGTTTCTGAAAACAAATCTAAAGTTTTAAAAGCTAAATCAACTGTTTTCCTAAAAGTTCAAACTGTTCCTAAACAAGTTTTTTCAACAAAAGGACTGAACAAAAATCAAACAGTTGAATTAACGTCCATGGTCTATGATGATAACAAAGATGGTTGTGATGAGTTCTTCTGGTCTGCTCTAATCGACAATGTAGACGAAACCAAAGGACTATCTAAAATGACCTCGTGGAAAATAAAGAGCCAATACATAGCAGAACCCCTAAACAAAGTCATACGAAAATGGAAGTCCAAGTGGAACTGAGAACGCTCCAAGTGACACATTGTCTGTTCGGACCGAAACCCCTATCAGAAAGCCAATACCTAGGGCTAGCATTCACAAATCCTATGAGTAGTTCGTAGCTCAAAAACGCCTAAGGAATGCTAGATATAACAAAAATCTCAAGGAAAGAAAGCAGTTCTTCAATCTGAGAATCCCAACTTTGTTCATAAGGAAAAACCCAATCCAAATATGAAAGTCTCTTCACCTGCGAAACCTAAAAAATTTCAACATAATCAAGCTCCACAGGTCTCGAAACAAAAAGTTTTTCAGAAACCATCCCTTTTAAATCATGCAAAACCTATGCAGAAACCCAAATCTCACTTCTCTCCTAACATGAATGTTTCACATTCAGCCAAGAAATCGCAAGATGTTAAAGGAAAAGGAAATATAGTTTCGGAGCCCAAAGTTCCTCTCAAAAGATCTGAAGCTAATCCTAAGATAGTTGAGAAAAAGACTCTTAAAAAGCAAATCCAAAATAAACAAAAGAAACTATCCTCCAAGGATTACTTGTTTCAAATCACAAAGAAAGATAAAACAACCTTAATAAAATCAACTTATCTGGTTGATCCTGGTATTTCTTTTCCTGTGAAAAACTCACGAGGGCCCAAACAACTTTGGTTTCCTAAATCTGCTTAACTTTCGCAAGTAATATGTGACAAGTAGTTTGACTCCGAATGGTATATCGACAGTGGTTGATCACGTCACATGACAAGTAGGAAGTAAGAACTGTGAGAGTTTAGAGCACTAAAAGATGGTGGCAAGGTAAAATACGGAAAAAATTCACCTGGTCAAATCAAAGGTTATAGAATGATAACCAATGGAGATTTTTCAATTTGCAAGATCACATATGTGGAAGGATTGTAACACAACCTCATTAGTGTTTTGCAGTTGGTAGTAGGAACAGGACTAAAAGTTTCATTTAACAACGAAGGATCGGAAATAATTGAAAAGAAGTCCAAGACTATACTCCTGAAATCAAAACGCAAAGGTGAAATGTATCCACTAAATTTGAATCCCATCAAAGGGAAGCCTGCAATTTGCTTACTTGTGAAAGCTTCAACTGATGACAGCTGGCTATGGCACAGGAGACTCTCGCGTCTCAATTTTAAAGATCTCAACAAGCTTGTTTTTGGTGATCATGTATGAGGATTATCACTCCAAATTTTTGACAAAGAACATCTTTGTGAAACCTGCAAAATAGGGAAACAAAGCAGGAAGAGTCATCCAACAATTGTCAACACGAAAGTCATTGAGCCACTCGGACTTTTGCATATAGACCTTTATGGTTCTTCTGCAATTGAAAGCATTGGTGGTAATAGATATATTCTTGTAATGGTAGATGATTTTTCCAGATTCACTTGGGTACATTTTCTTAAATAGAAATCAGAAGCCACTCCTAATCTCAAGGACTTTATAAAGCAGATAGAACTACAACTGTGAAAGTTAGTTCGTAACATTCATAATGACAACGGTCTGGAATTCAAAAACCAAGCGTTTGAAGAATTCCTAACTGCGAAAGGAGTAACTCACAATTTTTCAGCTCTTTATACTCCTCAACAAAACAGAGTAGTTGAAAGACGAAACCGCTCCTTGTGCGAAGCTGCGAGAACCATGCTGTTATTTGCAAATCTGCCACTTTACTTTTGGGTGGATGTGATAGGAATTGCTTGCTTTACCCAACACCGATCTATCCTTAATAAGCGATACTTTGTCACCCCATACAAAATTATAAATAATCGAAAACCTAATGTCAAGTTTTTCAATGTTTTTGGTTCCAGGTGCTTTATCTTCAACTCAAAGGAACAAAGAAACAAATTCGATGTGAAGGTTGAAGAAGGTATCTTCCTGGTGTATTCTTTAACCTCCAAAGCATATAGGGTTCTCAACAAAAGGTCTAAAAGGATTAAGGAAACTTACTATGTTACGTTTAACGATAATTACGTGAAGAAGTTTTAGAAGAATGAAAATCCAACACAGGAGAACTTTCCTAAACCGAATCCTGCTACCATCCCACTCTCTGATCTTTATGAGGAGTTCCTGAACTTATTCGATGATCCAGAAAAGGCAATCTACTCAGAGTCCAAAGCAGCAGAGAACAAGGAAGACGAATTGAAGAAAATCATTGACGACGCTGCGAAAGAAATGGAACCGGAACACACCACTACGAAGGATCCTGAAGTTCCATATCAACCTGCAGATACAAATGCTACATCGCAGGGGGAGGGTTCTACTTCAACCTCCTCATCTGATATACATGTTCAAAGGAGAACGAAAACCTTGAAGTCAGCTTAGAGCGACCTTTCTAGGGGGAGAATCCGAATCCAGAAGATGATACTCATACATCATTCGAGGGGGAGAATGGAAATGTGAATGATGATTTGGATGTACACTCATAGTTTGAAGAAGTGAATGTTGAATTGTATCTATCATATGATCCAAATTACCCTCCATTTGGCTAAATGGACCAAAGATCATCTGAAAACTCAAGTCATAGAAGATTTGTTTTCAAGTGTTCTTATGAGAGCTCAATAAATGCGAAGCGAACTGCACTATTCTCTAAAGTGGAATTTTGCATGTTCAATTCGTTTATCTCCAAAATTGAACCTAAAAGCATTCAAATTGCTATTCATCATTCTGATTGGATGCAAGAAATGTAGGAGGTGCTCAATGAATTCGAACGAAACAAGTTCTTGAGATTTATTCCCACTCCAAAGGATGCATCCGTTGTTGGTGTTAAATGGGTATTTCGCAACAAGTTGGATAAGGAAGGTAATGTGATAAGAAACAAGGCGAGACTCGTAGTAAAGGGATACTATTAGGAAGAAGTCATCGACAACGAAGAAACCTTCGAACCTTCGCACCTATTGTAAGGTTAAATCTGTTTGCATCTTTCTAGCATATGTTGCACACAAGAGCTTTGAAGTTTATTAGATGGACGTCAAGTGTGCATTCCTAAATGGGAAACTTGAAGAAACAGTGTATGGCGAACAACGACTAGGGTAGAAAAAAGAAAAATATCTGAACCACTGTTACATTCTGGATAAGGCAGTTTACGGTCTAAAGCAAGCTCCAAGAGCCCGATACGAAACTCTAACTCGCTTTTTTAAAACATACTAAATTTAAACAAGGATCGGTCGACCCAAACTTCTTTCGCAAGAAATATGGTGACCTTTTGATAATCATCCAAATTTATGTTGATCACATCAACTTCGGATCAACTAACCCCAGCTTAACAGCTGAATTCTGAAAGTTGATGGAAACTAAATTTGAGATGAGTTCCATGGTTTCGATTAACTTTTTTCTTGGCTTAAATATAAGACAGAGTCAGGAAGGGATCATTATTAATCAGAAGGCTTATACAAAGACCTTACTCTCCAAGTTAGGAATGGTGGGAGATTCAAAGGTGAAGGTTCCAATGGCATTCGGAACGAAACTAACACCATCTCTGGATAAACCAGCTACTGATATATGACTCTTTATAATTAAATGATAGGGTCATTGATGTATCTAACTGCTAGTTGTCCAGATATCATGTTTTTTGTTTGCTATTATGCTAGGTGTTGGAATAGTGTCTAAGGCTGCAACTATATTAGGCAAGTATTTGACCCGATTGTACATGGTCCTTTTGGGTTGCCTTCACCATAGCAACTTGATAGGATGATTTATTATGAGAGAATAAATATTATTTATATATTATGAGAATAATATAAGGAATAATAATATTGTTATTTGATTAATATGAATCATAAATTAATTAGTATTAATTTGGTGACTTAAAGAGATTAATTAAATAAGAGGGTATAAACTGTCAATTGTTTGATAGTTACACTTTAGACTGTAAATCCTTAAGGGATAAGGGATGGACGGATTCTAGGGCTTAGGATAGCTCAAAATCGTCCAAGGCTTATCTAAGGTAAGGATTTGGATTGCCTTAAGGAAAGATTATCCAACTAGGGTTTAAAGGTGAAACCCTAAGGAGTCTACAAGTATAAATAGATCCCTTGAGCAAGGGAAATCGGCATCACTTCCAAAGAAGAGAACCCTTGGCCGATTTCTTCCTAACCTCTCTCTCTCAAATCATCCTCTTTGTTGGTTGGTGTTTGTAAGACATTAGAGGAATGACAATTGTGACTCTAGAGCTCCAAGATAACAAGATCAAACAAGAGATTCAAAGGTAAACTTCTAGATCTGATTTTGTATTGTTCTTATACCTAATTAGTTATTAGAAGTCTTGGATTCAAAGCATGTTTAATTAGAAAGCCTAGATCCAAGCATTAGGGTTTTGCATGCGCACATAGGAAAGTTCTTATGGCTAAAACCTATCAGTGGTATCGGAGCCTAGATTGGTTTCTATTAAATTGTTGCTTGTTTGTTTGAATCTTATTTGCAAAATTAGATTTTTTGTGTTTCTGAGTCATGGACTCGGCAAGTTCCATAGTGGACTTGGCGAGTTGGCCTGGCTCGGCGAGTCCCTTGGTGCACTGGGCGAGTCCAAGCGTCAGGAAAGGCCAGATTCGGGATTTTTTGATGATTATCTTATGGAAACTTGCCTTAATTATATTAGATCAACCCTAATCCGATTTTTTGATGTATATGACTATAATCTTGATCTGATTAAAGATATTTATCAACTAATAAAATATTTAACTTCCTTATATGATAATTAATTAATTATTTTGATTGAATTGGTAATTATCTTGCAAGAAATCTTGAATAAATCAAATATGGATAATTACGGAATTAATTGTTAATTAAAATTATTTGTTATTTGATCCTCCATGCTTTAAATGTTTAAAACTTGTCCTCAAGTTTTGAAATTTATGTTTTGTGATTAAAAGTTTTAATTTAGATGATTTAAATTTCAAACCCTAGATTGTTTTAAAAGTTTAAAATACAACCCTATACTAATATAATATTACAAGATTAATATATATATATATATATATATATATATATATATATATATATATATATATGTATAACTAAAATGCTAGTCTTACCGTTAGTAGGCCTCATTCACGAAGCCGATCTATAAGGTGGGTATAAGGTTGCGGCCTATAAAATGGCACTTAATGGGTGTACACTCACACCCACCGCTTGCTTGATCGGTGGAGGGTCGTTAGCCGAACGGGTAGGATAGGGCAGCCTCACCCTCTCATTAAAAGTATAATATGAAATACAAAGTAACTACATGTTTTTTAAAATTTCCCAATCTTAGTTACTTTAGGAAAAGTGAATTGGTGCAATCCCATGAAATTAAACTTTCCACCCTTGCTAAGAAGTTAGTGGAGCATGTGTGGTTTACCGGCACACTAATTGGTTCTAAGCAAAGGTGGCAAAGGGTGATTCATTGTTTATCATAGTTCGATGGAACGTGTGTGGTTTATCGGCACATCGAATAGGTGATCGTTACAATGAAGGCACCATGTGAATTTGCATGGTAATTCACACCCGCTTTGTGATCCTCGGTATCCCAGTCACAAACAAGAGGGGCATATCGAGATTTAAACATGCCATTGAATAGTTTCATTGAATCTCATCCGAACCTAGAAATTCTCAATACATTTAGGACTTAAAGTTATGTTTTATGGTGGAGAATTAATGAATCGTCATTCACTTACCTTCATATTATTTGCATGTTGGAATACGACATCCCTTTTCTAATATGTAAATATTGTTGTTGGATCCTAGCCCTAATTTTTCTTATTGGGTGATAATTAGGGATTCATATTCTAATCTATCTTTGTCCTTTCTTTTTGTAGATGTCGAACGCAAACAACGCTGCTGCTAGTTCTTTCACATTGATGAGCCTTTGTCAAAAGGTCACTTTCGATGGGACGAATTTAGCGAATGGATAAGATACATTCGCACCATTGCTCGCTATGAGGATAAGGAGTATGTCCTCGATGAGAAGCTCGAGAAAATTAACCCTGAAATCGCTACTACGGCTGAAATGACCGCTTTTGAAACTCATGAGCGCGATGCAAAGAAGGTACATTGCATCATGATAGCCACCATGAACTCCGGATTCCAAAAGTCCTATGAGGACATGTACCCGTACGAGATGCATCAAGACTTATTGGAGAGATACCACCAAAACGTGAGACAAAAGCGTTATGAGATTTTCACTAACATGATTTCCGCTAAGATGGGTCATGGATAATCTCTTACCGTGCACCTGCAAAAGATGCAAATGTATGTCGACCGCCTTCGCAAGTTGAATGTTGACTTTGGGGAAGACTTGGCGATCGACATGGTGCTTCACTCTTTGCCTCCGAGCTACAATCAATTTAGGATGACCTACCACATGAACAAAGAGGAGGTCACCCTAAGCAAACTCCAAGGTCTCTTGAGGGTCGCTGAGAGCAACTTCAAGGACAAGTCTGTTGCACCAACTCCCAATCCACCCGCTGCTCCTATCTTGGCTATTGGAAAGGAAAGGGAAAGAAGAGGAAGGCTTCGTCTAAGAAATATCACAAGGTTAAAGCCCGAGATGGTGCCTCTTCTAGTGGGACCAAAGTTGATCCTGCTAAACCCTGCCCTAACCCAAAGGAGGCAGAGTGCCACCACTGCCACAAGATAGGACATTGGAAGAGAAGCTGCCCAGAGTACCTGCAAGCCATCAAGGAAGGAAAGATCAAGCCATCTTTCGTAGGTATATACACAATTAAGTCTAACGAATCATCTCATGCTATTTCTTGGGTTCTTGATACCGGTTGTGGTTACCACATTTGTTCTAATGTGTAGCAACTAAGAAGAAATAGGGATGTGGAGGCTGGAAGAATAAATCTAATCATGGGGAACAGAAGGTCATCGTCTGTGACCAAGATTGGAGTGTATTCTTTAGTGCTTAGGAATGGTTTAAGTTTAGATTTGAACAATTGTTGCTATTCGCCAAAAAAGGCTACAAACATCATTTCATTTCATGGTTTCTTTAGACAAGGTTTTAGATTTCTTTTAATAATGAGAATGGTTCTATTTTAGCTTATCTAAATGGTGTCTTTTATTTTGAAGCTATACCATGTAATGGAATATAACTTAGGAAATGATGTTTGAACATAGATTCTTCCAATAGTATGGATAAAGCATCCTTGTGGCATTGTCGTCTTGGACATGTCAACAAGAAGCGCATAGCCCAACTCCAAAAGGATGGAGTGTTGGAGTCATTCGACCTTAGGGAAGATGACACATGCGGATCTTGTTTACTTGGAAAGATGACTAAGTCACCTTTCACGAGTACGTATGAAAGGGGTGAGGGTCTATTGGACCTAATACATACCGATGTATGTGGACCATTTAGATCAACCACGAAGGATGGGAACCGCTTCTACGTGACTTTTATCGATGACTGTAGTAGATATGAGTATATCTATTTAATCAAGCAAAAGTCAGAAACTTTTGAAAAGTTCAAAGAATTCAAGAATGAAGTGGAGAATCAATTGGGCAGGAAAATCAAGATGCTTCGATCCGATCAAGGAGGAGAATACCTAAGTCTTGAATTCCACGATTATCTCAAGGAGTGTGGAATAGTTTCACAATTGACGCCACCTAGGACACCACAATTGAATTGTGTGGCAGAAAGGCGTAATCGAACCTTATTGGATATGGTTCGCTCTATGATGAGTCGTGCTTTACTACCTATCTCTTTTTGGGGGTATGCCTTAGAGACTGCCGCCCATATCCTTAACCGAGTCCCTACTAAGAAGGTTGCCAAAACACCTCACGAGATGTGGATAGGGAAAGCTCCCTCGTTGGCACATATCAAGGTTTGGGGTTGCAAGGCTTTCATAAGACAACATACTCACAACAAGCTCGAACCTCGTAGTGAGCGATGTATTTTCATCGGCTACCTGCAGAAATCCTTTGGATATCTCTTCTATAGACCGAAGGACAATGTTGTCTTTGTTGCGAGGAGAGGGGTTTTCTGAGAGCGAGAACTCATAAGCCAAGGAGACAGTGGGAGGCAAATTGAGCTTGAAGACATTCAAGAGTCGATAGATGAAGGAACCTCTAATGCTGGCACTCAACCCAAGGAGGAAACTCCGGTTGAACCGATTGACGAGTCCTTACCTCTTAGACGTTCCGAAAGAGTTAGAGTTCAACCCCAGTTTTATGGTTTTCATATTACTACCGAAGGGGATACGTATATTAGTGATGGTACACTAATAAATCTTGATGAACCTAATAGCTATAAGGAAGCCATGGCAGGCCCGGAGTTTGTAAAATGGAAAGAGGCAATGGATAGCGAGATCCAATCCATGTATGATAACCAAGTTTGGAATTTGGTTGATTATGTGCCCGGACGTAAGACCGTTGGGTGCAAATGGATCTTCAAGAAGAAGACCGACGTGGATGGAAATGTACACACATATAAAGTGCGATTGGTCGCGAAGGGCTTTACTCAAACTCCCGGAGTTGACTATGATGAGACCTTCTCACCAGTTGCGAAGATAAAATCCATTAGAGTGATGCTAGCGATTGCCGCATTTCATGATTATGAGATTTGGCAAATGGATGTCAAGACCGCTTTCCTTAATGGAAAGTTGGCTGAGGATGTTTACATGGCTCAGCCAGAGGGGTTTGTGGATCCGAAGCATCCAAATAGAGTGTGTAAGCTTGAGAAGTCCATTTATGGACTTAAGAAAGCATCTTGCAGATGGAATCTTTGCTTCGATGAGAAAGTCAAAGAGTTTGGATTTGTACGAAGCGAAGATGAATCATGTGTACATGTCAAAGCCAGTGGGATTACAGTAAGCTTCCTCGTTCTATATGTCGATGACATATTACTCATAGGGAACGACATCCCGGCTCTACAAGAAGTTAAGTCCTGGCTCGGGAAGTGCTTCGCTATGAAGGACCTCGGAGAGGCTTCCTATATTTTGGGAATAAGGATAGTGAGAGAAAGAAGTAAGAGACTAATAGGACTTAGTCAGAATACTTACTTAGAGAAGATACTAAAACGTTTTAGTATGGAAAACTCGAAGAAGGGACAATTACCGATACAAAGTAATGCCAAGTTGAGTAAGACTCAATGTCCGAGTACCAAAGCTGAAATAGCAGAAATGAGCCGAGTACCATACGCTTCCGCAGTTGGCTCAATCATGTACGCTATGACTTGTACTTGCCCTGATGTAGCCTTTGTTTTGAGCATGGTTAGCAGATATCAAGGGAATCCTGGTATAGCCCATTGGATTGCGGTGAAGAATATCCTTAAGTACCTTCGGAGGACGAAGGAATGGTTCTTAGTCCCCGGAGGGAGTGATAACTTGAAGGTGAGAGGGTATAGTGACGCCAGCTTTCAGACCAACAGGGACAACTACCATTTGCAGTCGGGCTGGGTCTTTACCTTGAATGGAGGAGCAGTGACTTGGAAAAGTTGCAAGTAGGAAACTGTAGCTGATTCAACGTGCGAATTAGAGTACATTGCAGCGAGCGAAGCATCGAAGGATGGAATATGGATGAAGAATTTCATCGGTGATCTTGGAGTTGTACCCGCCATAAAGGAGCCCATGGAGATTTTCTGTGATAATGAAGGAGCGGTTGCCTTGACCAAGGAACCGAGGGATCATGGTAGATCTAGACATATCGACAGAAAATATCACTTTATTAGACATCGTGTAGAAGAAGGACAACTCGTAGTAAAGAGGATATCATCGGAAGATAACCCAGCAGATCCGCTTACGAATGGACTGAGTAGGGTTAAGCACTTGCAGCATGCTAGGAGTATTGGGCTGAAGGATGATATTAGTATAGATTAGATAGTATTAGAAACGTGTAATAGATAAATGTAATTAACATTTGATGATTAAATAAAGGAGTTTTATTTATTAGTAATGTTACTGTCTTATGTTAATTGTTTAACTATTGTTTCATTTTGCATGTTTTGACTTCCAGAATAATTGAGTTTATTAAGAATAATCGAATTATTCAAATTGTCCACAGTCGTTCATATGTTGGAAGTAGATATGAATGAAGATTGTCGTGAATTGGTGCGTAGATTGTCTAAATGGTATTAGACATAGCAAAGAGTTGTTGCGACGTTCATGATTGCTTATGAACTGGTTTTGAGCATTGGAACAAACCCGTTGTTGTTGGAATCACTTTATGGAATATGATATAAAAGGGTGATCGCAAGACGATAATATCATATAGTCTTAAAATCTAGATATATGGTTTTTTATTTGTTAATTGATTGTACATTGATAATGCGAAAACGCATTGGTAACTCGATGTTATAAAACGCATTGTTGTGTATAGTTGATTAATGAATAAGTAAATGCATATAAGTCGAAGTTTATCTGTAACTTTTATCCTAAGAAGGTAAAAGCGATATCTCGGCCGCTCGATGATTTGATTTGACTTATGTGTCGGGCCCGGTCAGAACTGAATTGATGTGTTCGATTAAGTTCTATGTCAAATAAATCAGAGATCGAGAAACCTAAATGCTTGACTAATCATTCCATAGAATTGTCAGCATGATATCTAACAGAGGACTGTATGATCCCTTATCTAAAGGACAAGATTGATTAGATCAGAGTTTGACAGCGTCTTTGAGAGCTACGATTGCGAATCGGATTGTACTTGTGCATATAGTTACTAGACTTACCCAGGTGGGAGACTGTTGAAATAGTGTCTAAGGATGCAACTATATTAGGCAAGTATTTGACCCGATTGTGCATGGTCCTTTTGGGTTGCCTTCACCATAGCAACTTGATAGGATGATTTATTATGAGAGAATAAATATTATTTATATATTATGAGAATAATATAAGGAATAATAATATTGTTATTTGATTAATATAAGTCATAAATTAATTAGTATTAATTTGGTGACTTAAAGAGATTAATTAAATAAGAGGGTATAAACTGTCAATTGTTTGATAGTTACACTTTAGACTGTAATTCCTTAAGGGATAAAGGATGGACGGATTCTAGGGCTTAGGATAGCTCAAAATCATCCAAGGCTTATCTAAGGTAAGGATTTGGATTGCCTTAAGGAAAGATTATCCAACTAGGGTTTAAAGGTGAAACCCTAAGGAGTCTACAAGTATAAATAGATCCCTTGAGCAAGGGAAATCGACATCACTTCCAAAGAAGAGAACCCCTAGCCGATTTCTTCCTAACCTCTCTCTCAAATCATCCTCTTTGCTGGTTGGTGTTTGTAAGCCATTAGAGGAGTGACAATTGTGACTCTAGAGCTCCAAGATAACAAGATGAAACAAGAGATTCAAAGGTAAACTTCTAGATCTGATTTTGTATTGTTCTTATACCTAATTAGTTATTAGAAGTCTTGGATTCAAAGCATGTTTAATTAGAAAGCCTAGATCCAAGCATTAGGTTTTTGCATGCGCACATAGGAAAGTTCTTATGGCTAAACCCCATCACTTGGTTCCAAGCAAATCCTCGCGAACCTCGCATGACAGCTGTTAAGAACATCTTCAGGTATCTCAAGCGAACATCCATTGGGAATATGGTACCCTTCTGGTTCAGGTTTCTTTATGCAAGTGTTTTCGAATGCTGATCTTGGAGGTTACGGTCTAGATAGAAAAAGTACAATGGGAGGATGCCAATTTCTTGATGGAAAACTCGTGAGTTGGGAATCTAAAAAGGAAACTTGCATCTCCCTATCGACTGCTGAGGCAGAGTATATAGTCGTTGCATCTTGCACTTCACAAGGTATTTGGATTCAAAGTCAACTTCGTGACTATGGCATTTGTGACAACCTGAAATTTCTATTATGTACAAACAATATCAAGTCAATAGAAGTTAGAACAGTTGTAGTAAATTTTCAGACTTTTGGTATAAGTTTAAGTATTTCAGGATTTACACTTAAAGATATATCAGGAGAGAGGATGCACTAGGGTTATGTGCAACTCTGTTATTCCAAAACTTCATGATATTAGAGTTCACTACCTGAATAAAATATTTTCTGCCAAAAACCCTAGGGGTATACATATGATTCTTAGCCATATTTATTCATTTGTTCCATTTCCAACTAGAGAAAAGCCAAATTCTCTCTCACGGATCTTCGGCCTTTCGTCCCAAAACGTGAGTACTTCTATCTAGGTGTATTATAGAGCTTGTTATGTGTCTAATAACCTAGAAATCATATGAAAACAACAAGTTCAAAGAGTTTACGGCCCAATAACATCTTGGACCGTAAACCCTTCTTTAAGCGACAAAAGATTGCCCTAGTCCCTTCCTTTTGCAATAAAAATAGCCTAGACACGTACCCTAATGTATGGAGGACTAGAAAACACCCCAAGAACACCAAGAGTAAGGTGTTCACGGCCCAAGAAGTTCTTGGACCGTGAACCCCAATAAAGAGTGCCAAAGTGTGCTTTAACTCTTCATAAGCCTTGGACACTAGCCTAGATTCATTCTTAGTTAAGTTAGGGACTTGAAAACACCAAAAACACCATGCCTATGAGAGATTATGGCTGTAATATCTAAGGGTTTTAGTTCTAGGGCCGTGAACTCCTCAAAGGAGTTGAAAGGTGCCCTAATCTCTTCCAAGGACTAAGCCATCAAGTAGCAATACTTCTAAGGGACATGTAAGACTTCAAAACACCAAATAAACTAAGGTTTAGGAGCTTACGGCCGTAAACTCAAGAGTTTACGACCGTAAACTCATGGTTGTTATGGTCTTGGAGAGTAAACTCAAGAATGGGGTCCTTTGGAACCCTAAACCCACTAGCCTTGTCCTATAACAACTTAGATGCAATCCTTAGGGCTAATAACACTTATATAAGGTGTTTAGCATGTTCTAGGAGGTCTTAACATTTTAAATTAGTATTTTAAGACTAATTGGGTACATATATGTGTGATTATATGTTAACTAGGATCATAGAGTGTGTTCAAGACTTCACTTGACACCTAGCAATCCTACATCTTTAGTTCATCCGTACCACTCACTACAGGTGAGTTCATACCCCTTAATAAATGGTTTAAATGTTTCTAAATGCTTTTATGGGGGGAATACAAGTTAAATACTTATAGTTATTACATCAATCACATGTGATTAATAACTACAAAACCAGTGGTTTTCTTATTGTTCAAACTGTTTTATCAAACTATTTTACAGACTTTGTTACTTATCAAATACTTCTACTTAAGCTCTTTTATACTTATTATCAATTGCATGTCTATGTATGTATAGTTATATAAGCAATTTTTAAAAGGCTTAGGAAGACCTACCCACTTTATTTCCTTTTCCCCGTTGGGATGTGGTCTGGTAAGTTATCGGGTATTCGTCCGAATGTCATTTAAATATTAGTTATATATCATGGGAACATATATAGTCATAAAGGTTCTTCGAGTTAGTTCAATATCCTTGGGTAGCAAGGGTATACTTCCATGTTCATACGTACTAGTTACATTACTAGTAAGCTACCATATGGGTAGCACAGGAAGATACAATTACTATTACTAGAACAATGAAACATACAATGAGTCAGTTCATTCATGAGTCAGTACGAGTAATACATACAGTACATTACTATACATGCTAGATAGAGAGATGACATACATTACAGCTAGTACACACAGTACATTAGTGTACATGCTAGATAGAGAGAACATACATTACAGCTAGCACATGTAGAACATTTCAGTACATACAGGCTAGATAGAGAAAGAGTACACTTTTCAGTTAGCACATTCATTACATGTACATTTATGCAGTTACGTGAATCATTTAGCGGGTCATGGCACTTCCTGCCATGACCATTTTTGTATCTCGAATCTCCTTAATTGGGGAGCGTATGAGTTTGCATATAGATCTATATTGGATTGACTATCCTACACCTTATTGCTCGCTACAGTGGGACATGAAAGTCTACGGGTGCCAAATGTCATTTCATATGGCATCTTACATCGTCATTTTACTAGAGTTGGTAGCAGGATACAGTTTGATCACATGTTACATTGAACACCTTTTGTTTTAAGGTAGTTAGTACAGCGATAGTCACTTATTACAAATACTACGGTATTTGATATTTTCCCATAACATTCACTTCGTGAATATTCACAGGATGCACGGTAATGTAAAAACTATATTTTTGTTAAATGATAGTCAGAATTGGGAAAACACACACTCTAACAAGAGACACACGCACAGACACTAGATGCCTTGGTAGAAGGCTACAATTAGTAGGAAACATAGGGTTTTCTAGGAGAGTTCAAACATTTTACAAAACATCTTACGAAACATCTTACAAATGCTTTCATACAAAGACAAACATTAATATACTTATGATCTCACCAACTTTAAGCTGATACTCGCTTTCAAAATAACTTGTATTCTCAGGTCACCAATAGACAGGAACATGTGCCAGGCTTTTGAGAAGATGGAGTTCATTCAAGACTCATCTTTTATTTTGATATGTATATTTTGGTGTCTTTATAACTTGACAGAACACACATGTATGAAATTATATTATTAATGCAATTGATGATGTTGTTGCTTGTTTACTACTATTCATTGTTGTGATACTGTACATGACGTCCTTCGCCCCAGAACGTTTCCGCCGTTCATGGTTTTGGGGTGTGAAAACATCAACTTGAAACGAATCCCCTTATATTGCGATTCTGAAAGCACCATTCACATTTTTCACAACACAATGTAACATTCTAAGACGAAACACATCGCATTGAGGTATCATTTCATCATAGATCATGTGGAAGATGGAAATGTCGAGATACACTTTGTATGATCCGCTGATCAATTAGCCGACATCTTCATGAAAGCCTTACATGAACTGGTGTAAATGATAGAGGCTGAATCCGTTCCGAAACCACCTTCGCAATCATAAGTTTTTAATAGGCATGTGAATTGGTTTGAATGCTTGCAGTCATCTTTTTGACCTACGAATTGGTGCAAACGCTCGCAGTGACTCACAGTCATCTTTTTGTCCTACGAATCGGTTCGAACGCTCGCAGTAACACGCAACCAACTATTCGCACTGCGAATTAGTGAGAATGTTCGCAGTGACTTGTGGTCTACTGTTCATTTGTAGTTTGGAATTTCTTTGTATCCTTTGTACACTTTCTTGATTTCTTTTTATTCTTTTTTATAAAGGTCAAAAATCCAAAAATATTTTATTTCTTTCTGTTTTCAATTTCGTTTTTAGAAAAGTCAAAAATCCAAAAACATTTTATTTCTTTCTGTTTTTATTTCTTTTTCAGAAAAACAAAAATACAAAAATATTTTATTTGTTTTCTTCATTTCAAAAATTATAAAATACCAAAAATATTAGCTAATTGAGCAGGTTCAAGGCAAACATCTTGGTGTTCTCCATTACGAATGATGGGACATGTATAAATTTCGAAACATTGCACTAGTTAAGTGTCCTTAGAAGCATGTTGCTGCATGTCGACCAAAGTCTCAAATACTTTCTATGTTGAAACCTTAATGAATCGATAACACCAATCATTTCTTCCCAATAAGGCAGTTTATTCACATAAGTCAAGAGCTACCTGGCTCTTCTCACATTGAGTTAAGAGTTAACTGCTTTGTCACTTTCGCATAGTAAAAGTACATTCATTCTTTGAAACCACCTCATATCATTTCTCCACCACTTTCGCATTCACAAAAGTAACCCTTGAGACTCTTAGAAGTTACCACTGAGGTTTATGGTTACAACCAATTCTATGTTCATGATCTTAAATTCCTTATAACCACAAATTAAGTGAAAACCAAAATCCAACACATATATGCGAATTGACGATGAAACAATGTACATGTTCTAGATATATCACCTTGGAATTAACGAATGTCCAATTTTGTGGTCAGTACCAGGAAATCTCTTTTTCCTTTTGTGTTATATTAATGAGACCTTCTAGACCTAAGATGTTTCTTCCCAATAGTTATTTTTTTTAGATTTCCATTGTTAGCCTAGTCACTTCAAATAATTCCAAAGCATACTTGTTTTTATGGCTACATCAGTCAGCCAAGTACTTCATCCGAATGTTCAGACTTATATCAAGTTTTGTAGTTTGGTTGAAGATAAAACCACCCTTAAAGCTTAATCAAAAGATGTCTTTCATTGTTTCTTAACAAACATGTGATCGTAATTCAACGGGAAACCACACAGACAATTTAGAGTCTCTCTTGACTCAAAAGGAAGAGATCATTGCCTGGGATCCACTGCTTTGTCTCTTAAAAATACATCACTAAAATCCCACAAAATTTTGATTTATTTCTTTATCTTTGGCACACTCTCGTACAAAGACCCTTATGATTTTCCAAAGTCTGGTTCGTGGCATTTATATTTACTTTTAGTTTCGCAGACACGTTGATGAGTAATCACTATGAAAGTTCACAAAAGAATCAACTACAAAAGCACGTAACTGAAGCGGCATTTTAACGGATAAGATTTGGTGTGAGAATTTGAAATGACATTGATTTACGCCGCCTAACACACGTCACAGCTGTCAGTCATGCCTTTTTAGGCGCCTTTTCAGTAACCGATGCAACCAATCGACAGTTTTCTCTCACTTCCTACATAGTATAAAAGGATTTCAACGCTTCATTAATTAATTACTTAATTACTACTCTCAAAAGGCAAACAAACCCTCTGGCGATTATTCTCTCTACTGTTCATCGTCTCCTTCATCAAGCTTCAATGGCAGCATCTTCAGAGACTCCTTCAGTTGCAGACAATGTCACCCAGTCCTTAATCCTTAACCTCAAGGCTAATTAAAACCTGATCTTCAATCTTGACCCAGCCAAATACGATGTGTTTCTTCAACCCATCGTCGAATGTTTGAGGTATTCTCCGCTTTTTATTGCACTTACCAAGTAAGACATTGTTCCTCTTGTGCATCTCTCCAAAGCTTATCCCACTGCCAGTTACTCAAAAGGGGAAGAAATGATCTCCTTCGAGATCTTTAACAAAAAGACCAACATAACAAAATCCAGGTTTTGTTAACTCCTAGGGATTTCATAGGATCGTGACCTAATTAACCCTGAGAGCATCTCCAACTCAGCAATTATGGAGATGTTCTAACAGATCGGCTATACGGAAACATTGACAGCTGTTTCAAAATTCAAGAAAACTAACTTGCCATTGATGTGGAACAGTCTCTTCATGCTAATCTTCAAGAGCTTCTCATAAAGGGTTACCGGCTCCGACTATGCGAACAAGATGTTCATGAATATCATGTACGACATCTACTCCGGAATCAACTTGGATGACGGGTCTGTTCTCTGGGCTCAGTTGGTTCAAAGCACTCTTTCAACCACACGGCACAGTGAAATCTCCTATGCTCGTTTCTGGACAATCATCGTTTAAAGGGTGATTGCAAAACTCAATGTTCCGGTATTGGAAGGGTCCTGTATGGAATCCATTCAAATCTTTAACACCTCCAACATCATCTTCACAGACAACTCAATGTTCAGTTTCATCGGCTCTATTCCTAAAGCAATGCTTCGTGACGTTCCGCCAGCGAGTGATGTACTGCGACCCTATCACAGTTTGCCAGTCTCAGGCTTTCGCCCCTTGACAGATGAAAGGTGAAAGACCCTTGAAGAAGCGGACATACCCAAGAAGGGAGGAAAGAAGAAGGGCACACAAGTTGGTCCATCTGAACCAGCCCCATCCCCAAAGAAGGTTGGGAAACAAAAACCCGAAGCTGAACCTTCTGCACTAGCTCAAGCACCTAAAAGGAAGAGAGTCAAGAAAATGGCTCGTCAACCATGATCTCCGACACCAAGTGATCATGAGGATTCGCAATCACAAACGGTTTTGGATGTTCCAATTCAAACAAAAGTTTACAACAAAGAAGATGTTACATCTCAACTGAAGGTTTCGGAGCCGACAACTACGAATCCTAAGGTAACGAATGAAATACCAGCTTCTGTTCCAATTAATGAAGAATTTTTCCAAGATTTTTTTGTCCCTCTCCTACTACCACTATCTCCACTCCTATTACAATTGCACCATGCCCACCAGTTTCATTCGGTGTTTCGCAAGTCCAAACCCCATTCTTCACTGATTCCACCGCCACCACCACTACATCAACTGTTAATACTCCAGTGACTGTCAACGCATCTGATGCGGGGGCAGGTGCTTCAGGTTTTACAGTCGGTCATTTCACTCCACCTATCTCTCCTTTCCACCAGGAAGATCCAGACACGATCTATGGTAATGATGACGACGACTTCATAGGATTCACCTACGGTCCATTTAACATTCGAAATAAAAGTGATGAAGAAGCTCCCATCACAAGAGGGCAACTCAAGGCAATCAATGAGAAATTGGGTTTGTTGCTCCAATCATCTAAAGCATCATCTAGTGACGAATATTCACAAGCAACGATCAAGTCCTTCCTTAAGACCCTTACGAAAGAACACTCTGCTAATCTGGAGAAAACGCACAAAATGGTAGATGCTTCTACTTCAGTGTGCAATGAAACGACCGAAAAGATCGATAAACTAATTACCGATGTTCGTTTGTTCATGGGGAAATTTCAGAGCTCATTCGAGTCCAGCACAACAAAGGCTAGTGAAATTATTTCTGGCCTTGGCTCCATGCTTAAAACAGAGAAAGCAAAACTCGAAGAGGTTCACACTGGTCTTCAAACAGACAATGCCTAGCTCAACTCCTCTATTTCATCGAAGATCACGAAACTTCAAGATGAATTGGCAACTATGAGTAAGATAATGGATATTCTCGCTTTAAAGATTGAAAAGGTGAAAGTCTTAATAGTCAAACTAGAGAATGTTGAGAAACGAATCAATGATCTGTTGTCCAAAAAAGTTGTAATGAGAAGTTGTATAGCAGATGTGAATGCACTACTTTCAGAAATAATTGAGACTCGTGACTCGATGATCACGATAACAGTCAAAAAGCATCTCTCCGAAAAGTTAAGGCATGTATTCGAAATGCTTCATCAACTGGAAGGTGTTATGGAATCAAGCTCAATTCTGTAACAAAGGGGAGAAGAAGTGAAACAATCCAACAAGGAAAACCCAAACCTTCAGTCAAGCCTAAAAGTGAAAATGAACCAAAAGGCAAAGAGAAGTTGATCAATGAAGAACCAATAATTGATAATAGTGAGGATGAAGAGCCTGACGAACATGAGCTGAAAAAAAGAAAATATATTGAAGCTCAGATGGACAAGCACAAAAGAATCATTCATGAGGTTGAAGAGAAAGAAAAAGCCGAACGCAAAGCTCAAGTCACGCTGGAAAGTCAAAAGCTTTTATTACCAGTATGGAACTTGAAGCGAATTCTTAGTGAGGTTGTGGATATGCCGACCATTTATCGGTTGGAAGCAGTTGTGTCATTTGATCTTCAAAACACACAAGATTTTCAGCTGGACCTTCTGATCACAACGAAAGCCTTCAGGTTTTGCAGTTGTTGTGAATGTTGTGAATGTCCCAGCAACACACAGCAGTGCAAACCACTTACTTTTCTTGTTCTACCTTAAGCATATGAAGTCGCAATATGAAACGTGGAGTACGAGAAAAAGTATGGCTGTGAAGGTCACCGATCCAATTGAAACCGAAATTCAAGGTTGCTAGAGCTTCAACGAGTCAGTTGCATGAGTTTACCCTTGCCGATCTTCCATGCTTGAACCCATATTATTGGATCATGATGTACAACTTGTTGCTAAGGGATGGACAGAAATATGAACCCGTTGTTGCTCACCTCAAGCAAATGACAATCTCATACATTCAAGAGGTTGGCAAGATGGATGTTGAGGTTGTTGTTGTGTTGTGAAGGAAGCTAAGTTTTCTCCCCAAAGAAGTCCTTAAAGGTTTTGACAAAATGAAACATGGGAAGATAAAAAAAAGTATGGGTGGTGTGTAGCATTTCAATTTAATGAACGAACAGATGCATACTTTCACAAGGCTTGATTCTTTCTTACTGATAAGCATTTTTTCTCCACTTTGTGCCTGGAGTATATCTTGGACTTCGACAATAAGTGATTTTCGGATATGATTCAATGGTATATCCAAGTTTGCAAGGTTCTGTTGAGCGTGATTCCGAAAGTATTTGAAGTGCAAAAGCGAACTCAACAGTGAAGGACTCTCGCCTCAATCGACGCAAAGGGGAGATTATTGAGTATTTAGTGTTGCGTCTTTTGGGCCTTTTACTTAGTATTTTGTGTATTCGGGATTGGGCCTGTCCACCCGTGATTAATGATTTGGGTTTTACTATTTAAGGTGCATGCATGCATCGTGTATTAGTTAATAGTGTCATTGTAAACCCTACACACCTCTACAGTAACAGTTCTTTATCAAGCTCTTATGAGGTTGTGATTTATAATCATTCGACACATTCTTGATTCATATTCTATGTTTGATTTCTTTTACTTGTTTGAATTTAATAAATCTTGAAAATCATCACAATCATCACCAAAGATCGTATCATGATCATTTGTTCTTAAAGGTGATATTGGGGTGGAACTAGGACCGATCGTAACACCAGAAGCACCTTCCCCTGTATCAGATACGTTGACAGTCACTTGAGGTGAACTCGTGGTTGTGGTGATTGTTGCGGTGGATTTGTTGTATATTGGAGTGGTTTGAGTAATCGAGATTTATGGTTGCGAAACACCAACAGATACATTAGGATAAGGAGGGATTGTGATGGGTGTAGATGTAGCAGTAGGAGAAGTTGGAGGAGAAGGAACATGAAATGTTTTATTTGGTGAAGGAACTGAAGTAGGAATCGAAGATGATACCTTTGGAATGGAGTGGGTAGGAGAAGGTTCCGAGACCATTGGTTGCGAAGTCGCAACAGTATCATCAGTTTCCTTCCGAACGTGTTCAGTCTCTCGAATCTTTGATACTGTGTGAGAATCCAAATCCCCTTGAGCGATAAGAGAAGGAGATCATGGTTTGCGAACAACCTTCTTCACCTTCTTCTTCGAAGTTTGAGCCGACTCGGAAGGACCAACTTTTATCTTTTGTTTTTTGCCCTTTTTGGGTTTAATTCCTTCTTAAAGAGCCATTCGTAAATCTTCGGGCATAGGACGAACAACCGAAGCAAGTCTCTCGATATTCATTTACCACAACATTATCACTTGGAACATTTAAGAGTTTTGCTTCGGGAATCGAATCAATGAAGCTAAATTTAGTGGGGTCAGAGACAATGAAGTTCGATGTATGGAGGATTGGAATAGCATCAATCACAGAATTTTCATGAACTTGAACTTGAAGACGTGTAATGGCATATTTGACAATTACCGACCAAAAACATGCACAAGTTATCTCTGAATGCCTCGATGAAGAGAGTGTGCTCTGTACAAGATGTGCCCAAAGAACATAACCATAATCTAAGTTAATCTCCTTATAAAGACCGTAGATCAATGTGAAAAAGAGCTTGCTAGCGCTGTCTGAGAAATAGAAAAGAGTATTTGGTTGGTTTAATGAAGTTTTTGGAAATTTTTGTTTTCCAACTAAAAAACGGATATCGTTTTGAGAAGATGATCGTTTTTCGTCAAAGATGTGGGTGTGCAAAAAGTCTTCATCAATCTTGAATCTTAACTAGTTACCAAAGGTTTCAGAAAACCTTTATCAAAAAGAAAAAAATGATAAAATGTCACGAAAATCAGTCAAAATGGTGAATTTTTGTTGAAGAAATCCATTTTTTATTGATTATTAAATGTTTGAATTAAAAATTCTTGTTCAAAAAGATGAAAAGTTGAAAGATGGGCTGAAAGGTGTCATTTCTTGCAAAAAGGGCTGCATTCTGACACATTGTAGCAAAAAGTGGGCTGAAATTGTCAGTGTACTACAAAAAGAGGGTTAGATTCGGAATAATTCACAAAATTGGTTAGTTTCGGAATTGTGGGCATAATCTGTCATTTCTTTAAAAAATTAAGGGATGATATCGGGATTCTCTCACAACGTTTGAGTTACGTATCTATCTTGATATCAGAAGCCTCTCAAATCGGACTCATTATCGTGACTGCTAAAATCCGAAATCGGTAATTGACGCAAGTTCCGAACAATTCCGAGCATTCGGAACGATTCGAACTCGGAACTTAGTGGCACAATCGGAATCGGAAGTCACAACATTTGGAATCGATGTTTCAATCGGAAATGGCATTCGGAGTTCAAAGCCTCAAAATTGAAATCAGACGCATCGAAATCGGAGTCTACTGTTCATATTCCAAGCCTTCGGATTGACTCGGAATCAAGATCTGGAATCGGAATTGTTAATCAGTTTTGGAATTGAAATTGAGTTCGAATTGATTTGTACTGGATACGCATTCAGTGTTACAGGTTAATCAAATCGGTGTTCATGATTGGATCCTCAGAATGAATCGAATCGAACATTCACATCTTTCGGAATCGGAATTCATGAATTCAGAAATCTCATTACGAAATCGGAACTACGTGAAAATGCGACATTGGAACTATATGAAGCTGAGATCGTAAATATTTTATTATCGGAACTCCAAAACTAAAATCGTATTTTCAATCTTCAAATCACAAATCGGAAAAATGAATTCGGACTTAATCCACCATCGGAATTTCGTGAAAACCAAAATCGGAGCCTCTTAACCTCTAAAATCGATAATCTGTTTGATTTTGACTTTTTCTAGTCAACGATTTGCTTATCCCCGTCCAATGAAGAAGATGCCTCACTTTTTCAAAATCAGCGCCCAGTCTTTCAGAATTTACTTGTTTCTACCCCAGATTCCTAATTCCATTACAATTTTATGGGTTTTACCACTTTTACCCCTTCTTACCAAAATATTTTCACTTCTTATCCTTTTCTTTGGTCATATTCTTTTTAAACCCTTCTAAATAATTGCTTCTTATTCTATTCATTTTGTCTAATATTCAAAAACCGAAAAATACAAAATTAATTTTTGTTATTTTTTCGGTTTTAATTTTTGGGAATTACGAGTATTCTAAAAGGCACTTATTTCATCAAATCTGACGGGTTTTGAAGTTCTATTTTGGCAAACTCGCTCCTTATGACAGGGTTATACACAAACTTACTCTATGAGATAGCGAAGATTGTTGGTGATTCTTCTTAACTTTTTGGATTCTCTTCATGGTATTTGTTGAAGATTCAAGGGGAAGTGATGATTATTCAAGGGGGAGTTCGTATTTGGAAGTTGACATTTATTTCTCTCGCTTTAAAGACCCTATGTACTGATGAGTCTCACAATTTAGGGGGGAAATGCCAAGAAGATCGAAAATCGTGATCTTCATCAGTTTCAACAGCTAGGGGGAGAAGTATTTGAGATATTGAAACTGATGAAGATCATGATTTTCGATCTTCTTCGCATTTGTCTCCCTAAATTGTGAGACTCATCAGCACATGGGCTCTTCAAAGAGAGAGAAATAAATATCATCTTCCAAATACGAACCCCCCCCCCCCTTTGAATAATCATCACTCCCGCTTGAATCTTCAACAAATATCATGGAGAGAATCAGGAAAGTTAAGAAGAATCACCAACAATCTTTGCTATCTCATAGAGTAAGTTTGTGTATAACTTGCTCTGCCATAACGAGCGAGTTTGCCAAGATATTGAAACTGATTTGGCATCTTTGGTTATTTAGGTTAGCCTTTTTAGGGTTTTATATTTTCAGTAAATATTTATGTTCCCTATAAATAATCATTAGGTTAGCTTTTGATGTAAGCTTTTTCCTGATTAGGTTTTTCTTTGTACGTTCATATCAAAATCAATATACACAAAACCTTTGATAGATTACTTGCATATTATGGTGATTGATTCATGTGTGACAACCCGAAATTTCCGTTCGTCTTAACATCGTAATTACGCACATCAAAAATTAGCCAAATTTATCCCAATATATTTTTGGCCGGATTTAAGCCCGTTGGAATATTTTAAATAATATTCGTCAAGCAAACCAAACATAAGGAAGTAAAATTTAGAGTTGTCGTGTTTAGCGTAAGTCGCGGAACTCCAAAATTTAGAATTTATGGACAAAAACTCGGAGTTGCTGACCGTGAACCCCGAGAGTATAAATATGACACTTAGTCATTTTCTCTCATTTTTACAACTCCCACCTCAAGAACACCCAAGGATTCTCTCTCAACTATCATAAATTCATCCCGTCAAATCCGCCAAAATTGATCATTCAAGCTTCCTATACGTAACTATACTTCTCCTAGCTAGTTATTTGATTTGAATTCATGTCAAAACCTTGAAGAACACCAAGAACAAGGTGTTTACGGTCCAAGGTGTTCTTGGACTATAAACTCCAAATTGGGTGCCAAAGTGTGCCTTGGTTCGTTCTAAGCCTTGACAACTAGCATAGATCCCTTCCTAGATAAGTTTAGCATTCAAAAATTTTCTTTTCCCCATGATCTTATGGGTTTACGGTTTAGGGAGATCATCCCAAAAACCGTAAACACCTCCTAGAGGTGTTCAGATGCCCCTAATGCCTTCAAATGGTTGTGTGATGGAGTAGAACCTTACTTGCATGAATTAGGGACCCCAAGAACATGAATTGAAGGGACAAACATGAGTTTACAGTTTGGGAAGGTCTCCCAAAACCATAAACACCTTTTAAGGGTGTTTAAGTGCCCTTAACACCTTCTAATGCTTGTATAAATGACTAGAACCTTGCATGCATGACCTAGAACCACAAAAGCACAAAATAAATGGACTAACACGAGTTTATGTAACGCCCGTAGATCAGGGCTAGTCAATTTAGAGACGATAAGCATTAAAAAAGACTTTTTGATGAAAGACTATTTAGAAGGAGTAATCTTAACTAAGTTTTAGTATATGTTACAAGGATTCCGTATATATAAAGAACGCCGAAATCCGAGTTATAACGAAGAAGTTATTGTTATCGAAGTTTCGCGATAGAACTGGCATGACGCCGAATGACGTAAAATACGAATTTAAGATAGCACGATATCTAGCCTTAGTAATCTAAACGATAGATGAAGAGTTCGTTAAACCGAGAGCGTGTATAAAAAGAACGCCGAAATCTGACTTCGTATGAGGAAGTTATGATTTTTTGAAGTTTCGACTTAGCGGTATGCAACCCGAATACTCGAATATGAGATTGAGTGATTTTTAGCCGAAACAATCTTAACGAGAGTCGAAGATCGCGTTGATAGTAGTCCAACAATAAAAAGATAGGCGAAAACGGACGTCAGATTAAGAAGTTGTGAATTTATAACGGAGTTTTCCTGTCTCGGCCTACTAAAAATAATATATAAGTAATATATTTATAATATATTAAAAATAAATCAAAATTAGCCAACGGATTCTAAACAAGAGTTCTAGACCATAATCTCACCTACGCGTCGATATAAAGAATGTCGAAAACAGAGTTCGTATACGAAAGTTATGAATTTCTGAAGTTCGGGGCGCGAACCCCAAAGCTGTGTCAGAGACCACGACGTGGCAACAGTGGCCACGACGTGGCATGACTTCTGACGCATCCTGGAGCCTGACAGAGCAAGTGGAAGATGACGCATGCAGTGACTACCAAGCCCATGACGTGGAGAAAGGTGCCACGATGTGGCAAGAGCCAATTTTGAACTATAAATAGATTTGAAGGGCCAGCCGTTTAGGGTTGTTATTTTCTCTCCTCTCTCCTGTTCTACCTCGATTTACGTGAAAAGAAGTACCCCCGAAGCCCTGGTATCATCCCGAGACCCAAAGCAAGTTCCGAAGCCCGAAGATCCCGAGAAGAAAAGAGTTTTCGAGCCGAAGCTTTGTCCGCGAGAAACCCGGTGTGTGAAGATCTTCCAGATCTATCGAAGAATACTACTTCTACAAGTCGTAGTGCTGTCCGATCATCTTCTAATCAAGTGAGTGTATAGTCACTTTCATCTTGCACATAGATATGAAGTATTTTATAAAATACGTGCTATGTGTATAATATAAAATCGTTTATACGTGTGAGTGTGTAGTTACTTTCTTCTAACACATAGATATGAAGTATTTGCTATGAAATATGTGTTATGTGTTTATATATTGTTTGTTTATTTGAGATGGATGTCGGATGAATGTTTTATACATGTTTGTATATGATTTGAACTATATATGTAATTTATATCTACACATATGTTGGGTAGAACATGGGTAGATGGAATAGTTGGTGTGTGATGAGAGATGGTATGAGTAAACCTTGGCGACTATGGAGTTAGTGCTTATTGTATAAACCTTGGTGACTATGGAGTTAGCGCTTATTGTATAAACCTTGGTGACTATGGACTTCGTGCCTATTGTTAAAGTAAACCTTGGCGATTATGGAGTTAGCGCTTATTGTATAAACAAGGGTGACTATGGAGTTAGCACCTACTGTTAAAGTAAACCTTGGCGACTATGGAGTTAGCGCTTATTGTATAAACCTTGGTGACTATGGAGTTAGCGCCTACTGTTAAGTAAACCTTGGTGACTATGGAGTTAGCGCCTATTGTATAAACCTTGGTGACCATGGAGTTAGCGCCTATTGTTAAATAAACCTTGGTGACTATGGAGTTAGCGCCTATTTTGAGTGAACCTTGGTGACTATGGAGTTAGCGCCTGATAGCTATGGATTTAGTACTTGATAGATAAACTTTGGCAGCAATGGACTTCGTGCCGATTCCTTAGGTAAATCCTTAGGAACGAATGGATAAAGGATAGTTGATTTTTAGGGTAAAACCTTAAGAAATAAAGAGGATAATGGGGATGGGTATTTGGGTTTATTGTTTGATAATTGAATATAATAAATGTATTATTGTAGGTTGAAAACCCTATATGCTCACCAGACTCCCAAGCCTGACCCACTCAGTTTTCTTTGCATTACATGTAATGCCACAAGGGTATTAGTTGATGGACTTGACGAGAGATTTTGGATTATAGATCAGTAGTTATAAATAACTGTTGTAAGGTCTATTTTATATTGTTTATGCTTTTGGTCTGCATCGGAATATGACATCCCAAGGTTTTATTATTAAATAAAATACATTCTCTTTGAGAAATGTTTTGATAAATTATTATCATATCTTGTTTTGGGAACAAAATCCGCAACCATTTTCTTTAAACGATTACTCTGATTTATGAAATAAAGCATAAACAAATCGGTCTTTTCTGGCCGTGAAATTGGGGATGCCACAGTTGGTATTAAGGGATTAGTTTAAGCGAACTAGGAATTTGTAGGGTTTCTAGACTTAAACTTAGAATGCTAAGCAATGATTGTGAGATAAGTGTCTACCATATCTTAGACACGAGCACTAGCTTATTTAGGAATGATGCCTAAAATGCTTTTATGTGCTAAATGTTATATGTTGCCATATATGATATTGTTTGTTTGGATCTATGGTATGTTGCCGACCGGATCTGGGAACCTTATGTGTTTAGGATTCTAAACGTATGACTACGAAATTAGAACTAGCATGTAAACTGTAACAGCCCGGAATCTCAGGTATTGTTAAATTATGTTTTTGGGGTGATTTAAGAGGGGACTCGGCGAGTTGGAGCCTAGACTCGCCGAGTAGGATCGCAGACTTGGTCGCAGGTTCGCGACTGGACTCGGCGAGTCCAGATATGGACTCGGCGAGTCTACGCTGTTTAGCGAAAACCCTAACCGTTCAGGTTTGGGACGTATAAAAGGGGCTTATTGGCCGTCATTGTTCATTTTAGCCTTCTGAGAAGAACCCTAAATCGATTGTGTGCGTCTGGAGCAAGGATTATAGGCCATTGTTGATTATAGAAGAGTTGTTGTGCAAGGAAGAGAAGGGATTGGCTAAAGGAACAGCAAGGGAGTCACATTCTGAGGATTGGGGACACAGAGGATACATCATCCAGGTAAGAATTCGAGTATACTCTGCTATGTTAATGTGATTATGGAATTAGGGTTTATGGAACCCTTTTGTGAATAGATTGAATGTTACCCTAGTCCCCTAATCGATTGTAACCCTGTATTGGGACCTTTGGAGGTCCAGAATGTCCCATGTCTGTGCATTTCGGGAATTGATGAAGGTTTTGGATTGGAATCCTTATACCTTAGGTCAAAATGTAAGTTATGAATCATAGGGTGTATCATGAGCACTGAAATGAGGACTTTACGTGATGGATCAGCCTACGAAGGACAGACCTAGGAATGGTCGGAGCAGTTCTGACCTTATGATGCAGTTTGAGCAGTTGCATGGCATGGACTCGCCGAGTTCGACGAACAGACTCAGCGAGTAGCTTGAAGATTAACTGGGACTCGTCGAGTTGTTCTTCAGAATCGGCGAGTTGAGTCGGGGTGGCCCCGCGATTCTTCCAGGAGTAACTCGTCGGGTCAAGTAGGATACTCGACGAGTAGATAGGGAATCTCAGAGAGTTGGAGGACGTCTAGACTCGCCGAGTCGCCATGGCACTCGCCCAGTCCGGGCGAGTTGACCGTTGACCGTTGACCAGAGTTGACCTATGTGTGTGACTTCTTAGGGTTAGTTAACTTAGAAGTTAAAAGTGTTAATAAGAGATATATGGTGTTATAGGGAGTTTGTAGCTCGGCGGATCGAGCACGAGAGATTTTAGGAATTGCTAGCTTTCAGTATTCACGAGGTGAGTCTTCTCACTATACTGTACCCGGAAGGGTTTGACTGTGTGACCGGAAGGTCAGATATGATATGTGATATGTATGCTATATGTGGTAAGTTATTTGTTATATGTGCTATGTATGTTATGTGGGCCGGAAGGCAATATGTGATGGGCCGAAAGGCGATTATGTTACGGGCCGGAAGACGTTGTGTTGAGAACCGGAAGGTCAGGGCCTGGAAAGGCGTATGTGCGTAAGTTGTATATTGGGGAACTCACTAAGCATTTATGCTTACAGTTGTTATGTATGTGTTTCAGGTACTAGCGAGGGCCGTGGGAAGGCGCCGGCGTGATCGGTACACACTGAAGGATGTTTTTATGATCTTGGGATTTAGACAATTCGTATTTGACATGACACTTAAGTTATTTATGTCTTGTTTTGAATGGAAATACTTTATTTTTAAAATGAAAAATTTGTTGAAAAATTTGCGTTTTTACAATTGGTATCAGAGCCTTGGTTTGAGGGATTCGGGTGCACCTTCGGGAGTAACTGAACTCAAACCGAGGATTTGAGGAAACTTTTTAAATAAAGGCATAAACTTTTGTAAATGGTTTTGTGGTAAGCAAGAAAGAAGCAGTGTGTACGGTCAGTCAGCGCCCAAACGGTAAAGATCCCCAAAATACCTTACAATATTATATGATATGAATTGTTATGCATGCTAGAAGACTAGGTATTCATGATAGGACTAGAGTGGCCTGATTTGTGATGCCTTAGTCTAGGGAGGTTTGCCGATATGCGATGCTTTGCTAGTGTGCGGGTAGATAGTGCATAACAGAAGTAGAGTACTCACTATCCGGGGTTTGGGGAGGAAGACTTGGGATGAATGCTGATGCGGTGTGGTCGGTAGTATTGGGCCCGTACCACCGAAGACACCGGGTCAGTGGGAGACCCAAGTAAGAATCCCTGGATATCGGAGACTGAGTAGGATTGCGTTATCGAGTGCGATTATACTCGGTAGAGTCTCTGATAGTTTTATGTTGTATTTCAGAGACATCATGGTTAGACCACGCCACGGAGCGAGTTCGAGCGGTGTGAGTGACGAGGAGATTCGTCAGATGATTCACGAGGAGGTAGCTGCGGCGATCCAGGCTAAGATCCCGGAGATGTTTGGGTCTATTAAGACCACCCTGATGGAGACGTTTGAGGAGCGGTACGCCGCATTGACTGAAGCTGCAGCCGCTGCAGCTACCGCAGCTGTGGCTGCTGCCAGGCCACAGGGGGGTGACTCGTTGTTGTTCCGAGAGTTCAGCAACATGAAGCCACCTGAGTTCGATGGGACGCAGGATCTGATTGCTGCGATGAGGTGGATCGCGGATATAGAGGGGTGCTTCTACACTTGTTCATGCCCGGAGCACCTGAGGGTACGGTTCGCTTTGAACCAGCTCCGTCTGGGAGCGAAGGATTGGTGGAAGTTCGTGACGGCGAACTTCACTCTGGCAGAGATTACAGCAGTGACATGGGAGGGGTTTACTGCTATGTTCAGGGACGAGTACGTTCCCCTGGTGGAGAGGGAACGATTGGTTCAGGAGTTCTTAACCCTCAAGCAGGGTACTGATTCGGTTGCGGCGATCATGCGGAAGTTTCATGAGAGGGCGATGTTCTGCCCCGAGCTGGTGTCCACAGAGCAGGCTCGGATGAGCCGGTACTTGGGTGTTTTGAGGAGGGATATCCGGGAGTTTGTGTCGAACTCCACCTATCATACTTTTACTGAGCTTCAGGCGAACGCCAGGAAGCGTGAGATCGAGTTGGAGACCCAGGCCAGGGAGGAGGCCGAGTCTCAGCAGGTGGACCGGCGGCCGGCTCAATCTCAGCTGGCAGCCAAGCGGACCAAGTCCGCCGATTCGAGGACGGGAGGTCCGAAGGGCCGCACTTGCGGAAAGTGCGGCAAGGGTCACGATGGGGCGTGTCGAGCTGGTGCTTGCTACAAGTGCGGCAAGGAGGGGCACATTGCTAAGGAGTGCCCCAAGGGGTTTATGGTTTGCTTTCATTGCAACCAGACCGGCCATCGGAAGGCCGAGTGCCCTCAGCTTCGTCAGGGATCTGCACCTACTGCCAGGACAGTGAGACTCGACCGGTGAAGGTCGAGGCCCCGAGGGCTCGTGGGAGAGCCTTTCAGCTAACTGCGGAGGAGGTCCGCGCTGCGCCCGATGTTGTGGCAGGTATGCTGTAATTCATGTATTTATTTTAAAGTTGAGATATTATGCTTATGTTATTACATGCGCAGGTACTTTCCTTGTGAACTCTGTGCCTGCCTTAGTGTTATTTGACTCGGGTGCGAGTGGGTCCTTTGTGTCCTTAGCCTTTAGTCAGCATATCAGCGTTAGTCGTGAGTCGTTGAGTCGACCTTTGAGAGTTTCTATAGCTGACGAGAGAGTGATTTGTGCCACGGAGGTTCTTCGGGGATGCGTGCTAGAGATTTTCGGGGTTGAGTTCCCGATTGACCTGATTCCTATTGTGATGGGTGACGTCTGTGTCATCGTGGGCATGGACTGGTTGAGCCGATTCGGCGCTGTCATCGACTGTGAGCGTCAACTGGTGACTATACGAGACCATAGTGGGGGAGTCCTTTCGGTGTACGGCGAGGGTAACCGTTCGGGATCAGCTTTCTGTTCGGCCGCTAGGGCGAGGCAGTGTCTACAGCAGGGCTGTAAGGGTTTTGTGGCGTATGTGATGGATACGCGGGAGGTTTCCGAGAGACCGAGGTCAGTAGAGGAGGTCCCAGTGGTGCGTGAGTTTCCAGATGTTTTTCCCGAGGAGTTGCCGGGAGTGCCTCCTGTGAGGCAAGTAGAGTTTGGTATCGATCTGGTTCCGGGGGCCGCGCCTATTGCTAAGGTGCCTTATCGTCTTGCACCTCCAGAGATGCAAGAGTTGTCCTCGCAGCTCCAGGAGTTTCTGGGGAAGGGATTCATTCGGCCGAGCAGCTCGCCGTGGGGAGCACCTATTCTGTTCGTCAAGAAGAAGGATGGTTCACACCGGATGTGCATTGATTACCGGGAGTTGAACAAGTTGACGGTCAAGAGCCGTTACCCGTTACCAAGGATCGATGATTTATTCGATCAGTTGCAGGGAGCATCTTGGTTTTCCAAGGTCGATCTGAGGTCAGGGTACCATCAGGTGAGAGTACGAGATGAGGACGTCCAGAAGACAACGTTTAGGACGCGATATGGGCATTATGAGTTTGTGGTGATGCCTTTCGGGCTCACCAATGCCCCGGCTGTGTTCATGGATCTCATGAACAGGGTTTGCAGGCCGATGTTGGATCGGTCAGTGATTGTATTTATCGACGACATTCTAGTGTATTCGAGATCTAGAGAGCAGCATGAGGAGCATTTGAGGGAGGTCCTTGAGGTATTGAGGTCGGAGAAGCTTTATGCAAAGTTCTCCAAATGTGACTTCTGGCTGCGGGAGATCCAATTTCTAGGACATGTTGTTAATCAGGAAGGGATATTGGTCGATCCGGCCAAGGTTGAGGCTGTGATGAGTTGGGAGGTGCCGAAGTCACCCTCTGAGATCAGGAGTTTCCTTGGGTTGGCAGGGTACTATCGGAGATTTATTAAGGATTTCTCCAAGATCGCAGTGCCGCTCACCAGATTGACCCGGAAGGGTGTTGCATTCTCATGGGGACCCGAGCAGCAGATTTCCTTTGAGACACTTCGCCAGAGGTTGTGCGAAGCCCCGGTATTAGCTCTCCCGGAAGGGATGGAAGATTTTGTAGTATATTGCGACGCATCGATTTCGGGACTGGGTGCAGTGTTGATGCAGAGGGGTCATGTGATAGCTTATGCGTCGAGGCAGCTGAAGCCTCATGAGGCGAGATATCCCACGCATGATTTAGAGTTGGGGGCAGTAGTGTTCGCTCTCTAGATTTGGTGTCATTACCTGTACGGGGTTCGATGTACGATATACACGGACCATAAGAGCTTGAAGTATTTGATGGATCAGCCCAACTTAAATATGCATCAGAGGAGGTGGTTGGATGTGGTCAAGGATTATGATTGTGAGATCCTGTACCACCCGGGCAAGGCTAATGTGGTAGCCGATGCATTGAGCTGCAGAGCGGAGAGCCCTCCATTGCGAGATGTATGTTTGAGACTGACTGTGATGACTCCAGTATTTGACGCTATCCGTGGGGCACAGGCCGAGGCTGTGAGACCAGAGATACAGAAGAAAGAGCGGGTAGTTGGGTTAATTTCAGAGTTCGTTAAGGACGGACGAGGGCTTCTGATGTTTCAGGGTCGGATCTGGGTACCGTTCGTGGGCGGTACGCGTATTACTTTGATGGAAGAGGCTCATAGATCGAAATTTTCGATCCATCCCGGTGCCACGAAGATGTATTTGGATTTGAGGAAAGAGTATTGGTGGCCCTGTATGAAGAGGGACGTCGCATGGTTCGTTGAGAGGTGCTTGACCTGCCGTAGGGTTAAGGCGGAGCACTAGAGACCGCATGGCAAGTTACAGCCATTGGAGATTCCCGAGTGGAAGTGGGAACAGATCACTATGGATTTCATCACCAAATTGCCGAGGACTGCCAAGGGAGTTGATGCAATCTGGGTGATTGTGGATAGGTTGACGAAGAGTGCACACTTCCTTGCCATCAGCGAGAGTTCTTCAGCGGAGAAGTTGGCGGAGATATATGTGAGAGAGGTGGTATCTCGGCATAGGGTGCCGATCTCGATTGTTTCAGACCGTGATGTGCGCTTCACTTCCAGATTCTGGAAGAAATTCCATGAGGAGCTGGGGCCTAAATTGCATTTTAGTACCGCATACCATCCCCAGACAGACGGTTAGAGCGAGCGGACGATTCAGACGCTGGAGGACATGCTTCGAGCGTGTGTGTTAGACTTCGGGGGTAGCTGGGATGCGTATTTACCCTTGGCAGAGTTTTCCTACAACAACAGCCATCACTCGAGCATTGGTATGCCACCTTTTGAGCTGTTGTATGGTAGGAGGTGTCGGACCCCCATTTGCTGGCGAGAAGTGGGACAGAGAGTGATGGGCAGCACAGAGATCGTGCTTCAGACAACAGAGCAGATTCAGCAAGTTAGACAGAGGTTATTGACCGCCCAGAGCCGACAGAAGAGTTATGCAGACAGGCGCCGATCCGAGCTTGAGTTTCAAGTCGGCGACTTCGTTCTCCTGAAGGTCTCTCCTTGGAAAGGAGTGATTCGATTCAGGAAGAGGGGCAAGTTGGGGCCCCGGTATATTGGGCCATTTCGTGTGATTGCAAGGATAGGCTGGGTAGCTTATCGGTTGGAGTTGCCAGCGGAGTTGGGACAGATCCACGACACTTTTCATGTGTCGCAATTGAGGAAGTGCATAGCCAATGAATCGGCAGTGGTTCCATTGGAGGATATTCAGGTGGATGTGAGCCTGAATTATGCTGAGAGACCAGTGGCCATCAGGGATCGGAAGATCAAGGTTCTGAGGAACAAGGAGGTACCTCTGGTGTTGGTCCAGTGGCAACACCGGAAGGGATCGGAAATGACTTGGGAGCCGGAACGTGAGATGCAGGAGCAGCATCCGGAGTTATTTTCTGAGTGAGACTTCGAGGGCGAAGTCTAATCCTAGTGGGGGAGAATTGTAACAGCCCGGAATCTCAGGTATTGTTAAATTATGTTTTTGGGGTGATTTAAGAGGGGACTCGGCGAGTTGGAGCCTAGACTCGCCGAGTAGGATCGCAGACTTGGTCGCGGGTTCGCGACTGGACTCGGCGAGTCCAGATATGAACTCGGCGAGTCTACGCTGTTTAGCGAAAAACCTAACCGTTCAGGTTTGGGACGTATAAAAGGGGCTTATTGGCCGTCATTGTTCATTTTAGCCTTCTGAGAAGAACCCTAAATCGATTGTGTGCGTCTGGAGCAAGTATTATAGGCCATTGTTGATTGTAGAAGAGTTGTTGTGCAAGGAAGAGAAGGGATTGGCTAAGGAACAGCAAGGGAGTCACATTCTGAGGATTGGGGACACAGAGGATACATCATCCAGGTAAGAATTCGAGTATACTCTGCTATGTTAATGTGATTATGGAATTAGGGTTTATGGAACCCTTTTGTGAATAGATTGAATGTTACCCTAGTCCCCTAATCGATTGTAACCCTGTATTGGGACCTTTGGAGGTCCAGAATGTCCCATGTCTGTGCATTTCGGGAATTGATGAAGGTTTTGCATTGGAATCCTTATACCTTAGGTCAAAATGTAAGTTATGAATCATAGGGTGTATCATGAGCACTGAAATGAGGACTTTACGTGATGGATCAACCTAGGAAGGACAGACCTAGGAATGGTCGGATCAGTTCTGACCTTATGATGCAGTTTGAGCAGTTGCATGGCATGGACTCGCCGAGTTCGACGAACAGACTCGGCGAGTAGCTTGAAGATTAACTGGGACTCGTCGAGTTGTTCTTCAGACTCGGCGAGTTGAGTCGGGGTGGCCCCGCGATTCTTCCAGGAGTAACTCGTCGGGTCAAGTAGGATACTCGATGAGTAGATAGGGAATCTCAGAGAGTTGGAGGACGTCTAGACTCCCCGAGTCGCCATGGCACTCGCCGAGTCCGGGCGAGTTGACCGTTGACCGTTGACCAGAGTTGACCTACGTGTGTGACTTCTTAGGGTCAGTTAACTTGGAAGTTAAAAGTGTTAATAAGAGATATATGGTGTTATAGGGAGTTTGTAGCTCGGCGGATCGAGCACGAGAGATTTCAGGAATTGCTAGCTTTCAGTATTCACGAGGTGAGTCTTCTCACTATACTGTACCCGGAAGGGTTTGACTGTGTGACCGGAAGGTCAGATATGATATGTGATATGTATGCTATATGTGGTAAGTTATTTGTTATATGTGCTATGTATGTTATGTGGGCCGGAAGGCAATATGTGATGGGCCGGAAGGCGATTATGTTACGGGCCGGAAGGCGTTGTGTTGAGAACCGGAAGGTCAGGGCCTGGAAAGGCGTATGTGCGTAAGTTGTATATTGGGGAACTCACTAAGCATTTATGCTTACAGTTGTTATGTATGTGTTTCAGGTACTAGCGAGGGCCGTGGGAAGGCGCCGGCGTGATCGGTACACACTGAAGGATGTTTTTATGATCTTGGGATTTAGACAATTCGTATTTGACATGACACTTAAGTTATTTATGTCTTGTTTTGAATGGAAATACTTTATTTTTAAAATGAAAAATTTGTTGAAAAATTTGCGTTGTTACATAAACATTTCAGAGTGATAAGGAGATTTATACGTCTATCGTAAATAAAGCTTTCTTATCTTAAATTCTCGCCCGGTACACCGAACGTCTGCTTTAGTGTATAGAATGTTATGGTGAAGACTCATAGAGAATTGAGTAAATGGAGGAAATGAAAGGCTTATGATAGTGAATGACACCTATTAGAAGATATTGTAAGAGTGGTATCTTGCCTTTAGAGTATGTCTGATAAAATAACGGAACGTCTAGAGTAGTACGGTATGTCTAAAGTACACCTTCGACTAGCAGGATGATGGAACAGTTGGCGTAATTCGTGAAGTTGTCCCATCATCTAGAATTTCCATCACCAGCCGAGTTGAAGTAAAATTGATGAGTGAAGATACGCATGGAAGAAGTCCTAGTAGAGTCTAGGAAATTTTATATGATTAATTGGACACATTCGTATGTGTTAAATTGTTTTGTAATTTTAGGACTTGGGGACTGCAAGACAATACTTGGGACGAGTATGAGTAGGTGTGAATAGTAGTAGAGATCTATACTACTGGAAGCACATGACTCACGCTTGGAGCAGGGAAAGTCACAAGGTTACCAAGAAGCTTGTAATTGGTCTCGTTTTATTCAAGTATGTCGTTACCATTGTTTCGGTAATGACTAATGAGATGATTGTTATTCCGAACCTAGTGGTCATATTAAATTGAGTCCGACTACGATGAGTTTGTTACGTGGTTCATAGAACCAAGTTCGAGGTAGCATCTGACTCAAGTAAGAAGATTGAAATCAATGCGATCGATGGCATCACGCTCGCTGTTAAGGAAGCTTATAGCTAGAAATGCTACATGTAAAAATGTGATTATATCACATTAGAATATGAAGGAAGGTATATTCCATTCTGGAATTTGACTCTAAGAGACTTGAGTCTAAGCATTGCATTATACGATGAGAGGTCATTAGAACATGACCCATCGATCTGTTACAATAGATAAAGGAAAGTATTTATCCTAAGAAGAAGAAGGAGTCCTCAATAAGGATTTAATTTGTAACTCGAAGGTTACGAATGAAAGTCCAACATAGTACGGAGAACAGATGCAAGATTGAGCATCCCCGGCGGTCAAGAAGTCCAAGAGTTAGATACTTATTCGAAGAAACATAGAAGTTACGGTTATTACCTAGGATGAAGAGATAGCGTATGGAATCATTATACAAGTCCTATTTCGTTGATGATTCCGGGACATAATCATCCTAAGGGGGAGATAATTGTAAAGCCCGTAGATCAGGGATAGTCAATTTAGAGACGATAAGCGTCAAAAATGACTTTTTGATGAAAGATTATTTAGAAGGAGTAATCTTATCTAAGCTGTAGTATATGTTACAAGGATTCTGTATATATAAAGAACGCCGAAATCCGAGTTATAACGAATAAGTTATTACCTATCGAAGTTTTGCGATAGAACTGGCATGACGCCGAATAACGTAAAATACGAATTTAAGATAGAACGATATCTAGCCTTAGTAATCTAAACGAAAGTTGAAGAGTTCGTTAAACCGAGAGCATGCATAAAAAGAACGCCCTATTCTGACTTCGTATGAGGAAGTTATGATTCTCTAAAGTTTCGACTTAGCGGTATGCAACCCGAATACTCGAATATGAGATTGAGTGATTTTTAGCCGAAACAATCTTAACGAGAGTCGAAGATCGTGTCGATAGTAGTCCAACAATAAAAAGATAGGCGAAAACGGACGTCAGATGAAGAAGTTATGAATTTATAACGGAGTTTTCCTGTCTCGGCCTACTAAAAATAATATAAGTAATATATTTATAATATATTAAAAATAAAGTCAAAATTAACCAACGGGATTCTAAACAAGAATTGTAGATCATAATCTCACCTACGCGTCGATATAAAGAATGTCGAAAACAGAGTTCGTATGCGAAAGTTATGAATTTCGGAAGTTCGGGGCGCGAACCCCAAAGCTGTGTCAGAGACCACGACATGGCAATAGTAGCCACGACGTGGCATGACTTCTGACCCATCCTGGACCCTGAGAGAGCAAGTAGACGATGACGCATGCAGTGCCGACCAAGCCCACGACGTGGCAAGAGCCAATTTTGAACTATAAATAGATTTGAAGGGCCAGCCGTTTAGGGTTGCGATTTTCTCTCCTCTCTCTTGTTCTACCTTGATTTACATGAAAAGAAGTACCCCCGAAGCCCCGGTATCATCCTGAGACCCGAAGCAAGTTCCGAAGCCCGATGATCCCGAGAAGAAAAGAGTTTCCGAGCCGAAGCTCTATCCGCGAGAAACCCATAGTGCTGTCCGATCATCTTCTAATCAAGTGAGTGTATAGTCACTTCCATCTTACACATAGATATGAAGTATTTTATAAATACGTGCTATGTGTATAATATAAAATTGTTTATACGTGTGAGTGTGTAGTTACTTTCTTCTAACACATAGATATGAAGTATTTGCTATGAAATATGTGTTATGTGTTTATATATTGTTTGTTTATTTGATATGGATGTCGGATGAATGTTTTATACATGTTTGTATATGATTTGAACTATATATGTAATTTATATCTACAAATATGTTGGGTAGAACATGGATAGATGGAATAGTTGGTGTGTGATGAGAGATGGTATGAGTAAACCTTGGTGACTATGGACTTAGCGCCTGTTAATGTAAACCGTGGCGACTATGGAGTTAGCGTTTATTATACAAACCTTGGTGACTATGGAGTTAGCACCTACTGTTAAAGTAAACCTTGGCGACTATGGAGTTAGCGCTTATTGCATAAACAAGGGTGACTATGGAGTTAGCGCCTACTGTTAAAGTAAACCTTGGCGACTATGGAGTTAAAGCTTATTGTATAAACCTTGGTGACTATGGAGTTAGCGCCTACTATTAAGTAAACCTTGGTGACTATGGAGTTAGCGCCAACTATTAGAGTAAACCTTGGCAACTATGGAGTTAGCGCTTATTGTATAAACCATGGTGACTATAGAGTTAGCGCCTACTGTTAAAGTAAACCTTGGCGACTATGGAGTTAGTGCTTATTGTATAAACCTTGGTGACTATGGAGTTAGCACCTACTATTAAGTAAACCTTGGTGACTATGGAGTTAGCGCCTATTGTATAAACCTTGGTCACTATGGAGTTAGCCCCTATTGTTAAATAAACCTTGGTGACTATGGAGTTAACGCCTATTGTTGAGTGAACCTTGGTGACTATGGAGTTAGCACCAGATAGCTAGGGTTTTAGTACCTGATAGATAAACTTTGGCAGTAATGGACTTCGTGCCGATTCCTTAGGTAAATTCTTAGGAACGAATGGATAAAGGATAGTTGATTTTTAGGGTAAAACCTTAAGAAAGAAAGTGGATAATGGGGATAGGTATTTGGGTTGATTGTTTGATAATTGAATATAATAAATGTATTATTGTGGGTTGAAAACCCTATATGCTCACCAGGCTCCCAAACCTGATCCACTCAGTTTTCTTTGCATTACAGGTAATGGCACAAGGGTATAAGTTGATGGACTTGACGAGAGATTTTGGATTATAGATCAGTAGTTATAAATAACTGTTGTAAGGTCTATTTTATATTGTTTATGCTTTTGGTCTGCATTGGAATATGACATCCCAAGGTTTTATTATTAAATAAAATACATTCTCTTTGAGAAATGTTTTGATAACTTCTTATCATATCTTGTTTTCGGAACAAATTCCACAACCGTTTTCTTTAAACGATTACTCTGCTTTATGAAACAAATCATAAACAAATCGGTCTTTTCTGGCCGTGACATTGGGGATGTCACAGTTGGTATCAGAGCATTAGTTTAAGCGAACTAGGAATTTGTAGGATTTCTAGACTTAAACTTAGAATGCT
Organism: Lactuca serriola; assembly: GCF_051521515.1. Taxonomy (NCBI): domain Eukaryota; kingdom Viridiplantae; phylum Streptophyta; class Magnoliopsida; order Asterales; family Asteraceae; genus Lactuca; species Lactuca serriola. Next base: position 120,126,085 of record NC_136413.1, read on the forward strand.
AAGCAATGATTGTGAGATGAGTGTCTACCATATCTTAGACACGAGCACTAGCTTATTTAGGAATGATGCCTAAAATGCTTTTATGTGCTAAATGTTATATGTTGCCATATATGATATTGTTTGTTTGGATCTATGGTCTGTTGTCGACCGGATCTGGGAACCTTATGTGTTTAGGATTCTAAACGTATGACTACGAAATTAGAACTAGCATGTAAACATTTCAGAGTGATAAGGAGATTTATACGTCTATCGTAAATAAAGCTTTCTTATCTTAAATTCTCGCCCGGTACACCGAACGTCTGCTTTAGTGTATAGAATGTTATGGTGAAGACTCATAGAGAATTGAGTAAATGGAGGAAATGAAAGGCTTATGATAGTGAATGACACCTATTAGAAGATATTGTAAGAGTGGTATCTTGCCTTTAGAGTATGTCTGATAAAATAACGGAACGTCTAGAGTAGTACGGTATGTCTAAAGTACACCTTCGACTAGCAGGATGATGGAACAGTTGGCGTAATTCGTGAAGTTGTCCCATCATCTAGAATTTCCATCACCAGCCGAGTTGAAGTAAAATTGATGAGTGAAGATACGCATGGAAGAAGTCCTAGTAGAGTCTAGGAAATTTTATATGATTAATTGGACACATTCGTATGTGTTAAATTGTTTTGTAATTTTAGGACTTGGGGACTGCAAGACAATACTTGGGACGAGTATGAGTAGGTGTGAATAGTAGTAGAGATCTATACTACTGGAAGCACAGGACTCACGCTTGGAGCAGGGAAAGTCACAAGGTTACCAAGAAGCTTGTAATTGGTCTCGTTTTATTCATGTATGTCGTTACCATTGTTTCGGTAATGACTAATGAGATGATTGTTATTCCGAACCTAGTGGTCATATTAAATTGAGTCCGACTACGATGAGTTTGTTACGTGGTTCATAGAACCAAGTTCGAGGTAGCATCTGACTCAAGTAAGAAGATTGAAATCAATGCGATCGATGGCATCGCGCTCGCTGTTAAGGAAGCTTATAGCTAGAAATGCTACATGTAAAAATGTGATTATATCACATTAGAATATGAAGGAAGGTATATTCCATTCTGGAATTTGACTCTAAGAGACTTGAGTCTAAGCATTGCATTATACGATGAGAGGTCATTAGAACATGACCCATCGATCTGTTACAATAGATAAAGGAAAGTATTTATCCTAAGAAGAAGAAGGAGTCCTCAATAAGGATTTAATTTGTAACTCGAAGGTTACGAATGAAAGTCCAACATAGTACGGAGAGCAGATGCAAGATTGAGCATCGCCGGCGGTCAAGAAGTCCAAGAGTTAGATACTAATTCGAAGAAACATAGAAGTTACGGTTATTACCTAGGATGAAGGGATAGCGTACGGAATCATTATACAAGTCCTATTTCGTTGATGATTCCGGAACATAATCATCCTAAGGGGGAGATAATTGTAATGCCCGTAGATCAGGGATAGTCAATTTAGAGACGATAAGCGTCAAAAATAACTTTTTGATAAAAGATTATTTAGAAGGAGTAATCTTAACTAAGTTGTAGTATATATTACAAGGAATCTGTATATATAAAGAACGCCGAAATCCGAGTTAAAACGAAGAAGTTATGACCTATCGAAGTTTCGCGATAGAACTGGCATGACGCCGAATGACGTAAAATACGAATTTAAGATAGAACGATATCTAGCCTTAGTAATCTAAACGAAAGTTGAAGAGTTCGTTAAACCGAGAGTGCGCATAAAAAGAACGCCCAAATCTGACTTCGTATGAGGAAGGTATGATTTTCTGAAGTTTCAACTTAGCGGTATGCAACCCGAATACTCGAATATGTGATCGAGTGATTTTTAGCCAAAACAGTCTTAACGAGAGTCAAAGATCGCGTCGATAGTGGTCCAACGATAAAAAGACAGGCGAAAACGGACGTCAGATGAAGAAGTTATGAATTTATAACGGAGTTTTCCTGTCTCGACCTACTAAAAATAATATATAAGTAATATATTTATAATATATTAAAAATAAACTCAAAATTAGCCAACAGATTCTAAACAAGAGTTGTAGATCATAATCTCACCTACGCGTCGATATAAAGAATGTCGAAAACGGAGTTCGTATGCAAAAGTTATGAATTTCTGAAGTTCGGGGCACGAACCCCAAAGCTGTGTCAGAGACCACGACGTGGCAATAGTGTCCACGACGTGGCATGACTTCTGACGCATCTTGGAGCCTGGCAGACCAAGTGGACGATGACGCATGCAGTGACGACCAAGCCCACGATGTGGAAAAAGGTGCCATGACGTGGCAAGAGCCAATTTTGAACTATAAATAGATTTGAAGGGCCATCCGTTTAGGGTTGCTATTTTCTCTCCTCTCTCCTATTCTACCTCGATTTACGTGAAAAGAAGTACCCCCGAAGCCCCGGTATCGTCCCGAGACCCGAAGCAAGTTCCGAAGCCCCAAGATCCCGAGAAGAAAAGAGTTTCCGAGCCGATGATGAGTTATAAAATAACTCTTTGATCGATTAGATCTTTGTAACAGGTAAGTAATGAACATAAAGATAGTAAAAACGAAACACAAGTATGAATCAGAATGTGTCGAATGATTAGATTACTCGATCCTCAGCAGAGCTCGACTAAGAACTTCCACTGTAGAGGATTCTAGGGTTACAAAATAAGAACGATGAATATGCTGAACAATACTTCTCTAATCGTTTCTAATCATTTCGTTCTAGGATGCATGCAAGAATCTATTTATACTAAACCCTACAAAACTCACGGATGGACAGGCCCATACCGGAGATAAACATTGGACTAGCTAACGAGCCCAATAGACGCAACACTATACTGAACCTAACAATCTCCCCCTTTGCGTCAATTTGGAGCGAGACTATCGTTTCTTCTTGCTTGGGCCAGTAGCTGGAACCTTCTTTGTTGTATTAAATAGACGTGAGATAAGTGCAAGGATAGTCTGTCTGAAGCGAATGTACCATTGAATCATATCATCAAAGTACTTGATATCATTCGCTGTGTTCTGCTTGCATCGATGGATGATCCCTAAAACGTGTTCCAAACAGGCAATGGTGTACAGATGTTTGTCTGCCAAGGCAAAAAGACATTTTTTCCTTCGTTCCTAGTAAACATGACGGAGTTTCTCTTTGGGTCAATCTTCCCCATCTGCATCATGTTGAGATCACTGGCAGAGCCAACAGGAGATATGGCGGGCTTCTTCTTGAATACGCTCGCTATCTCCTGATCCACCAGAGCAACTTCCATGACATAGCATACAAGCATCCTCTTAAAGTGGTCGATGATCAGACCATATTCTGCTTCATTTGTAAGGAGGATGTTGTGCAAGATAATCCAGTCATGGGGATTAAGGTTGGGAAGATCTGCAAGTGAGATGGCATGTAGGTCTTGGCAGATCCTTGTAGTACCTTGAACCAAACGTTGGTGAAGTTGCCTTCCCTGAACGGCTTTAGGACCCGAACATTGACGATTTTCTGAGCGCTCCAAGTTTGGTATTGTGGTTGAGTTGCCCTTAGATAAAATTCGACTAAGTCCCGATCAACCTGTGGATGAGGATGGGGGAACTCAGCAATGTTGGCAAAGGCATGAAAAACAAACGCCTTTCGGGTTAGTGGCATATCGAATTGAGAGTCGACAGTGTTAGAACGATCTAAAGAGATCACAGGTTCTATCCACAAGATACTTGGTGTTTCGATGGCTTCTTTAATCAGCTTCTCAAGAGTCCAAGGAGGAAAAAGAGTTTTCCTGCTCTCGAGAAGGTCGTGGGCTTCTTTATGTCTTCTTTCGGCTTCTTCAGCCTCTCTAGCCACACAAGCACTGATGTCAGCCTCTTTATCTCGACCTTGTCGTTTCACAAGGTCGGCAATTGTCTCCTTATCATCTTTATCGCTCTCCTCGGCAATCTTCTTGCCCTTGTCTTTTACACCGGAACCGGAGGCTTGGCCTACTGGAGGAGGTTCGGTTGTGTGTGTTGCTGTTGAAGTAGGAGGCGGTTGAGACATATTCACGTTTTCTCCCCCTTGTTTTGGAATGGACACGAAATCAAGGAGCCCTTCAATTTTGCTCAGTAGAGAGAGAGGGCGGGAGCAAGCTTCTCTGCAAGGTCACGCCTCACAGAATAATTGAGGATCGGGTCATGTACTTCAAGGATGTTTGAGATAGCTGAGTGGACATCCAAAACACACGATTTAACCACCTCTCTTTCAGATCGAAGAGACTCAATCTCCTGTTGAGAGTTGGAGAGTTGAGTACTCTTGACCTTCAGAGTGGTAGTCTTCCTTGCGAGAGCATCCATGAGAGAGTTCTTAGCAGCTAAGTCTTCTTGAAGATTGGAGAGACGCTCCTCAATAGTTGTTCTAAAAGCTGAGTTGTCGTCAGAAATTGTTTGACGAAGTGAAGCGAACGACTTCAGCTCTGATGCGAATGAGTTAGCCAGCTGGTTGACAATGGGTTCCAGCTTTGTCGTGGTGGCTTCAGCGTTTTCCTGTAAAGATTTCAACAAGGAAGAAGCATCAGTGAATAGTTTATCGACTTTTTCAGTCGCTGCCTCACAAGCTTTGGTTGAGGCGTCAATGGCTGCAGTGGCGGAATCAAGAGAAACTTGATGAGCTTTGGAAAAAGCATCAACAATTTTCTGAATGGAAGCTTCAGATATTGAGGTCTGTGATGTGGAAGATGAGGCGATGAGAGAATCGATTTTGTCATGTAGCTCCTTGAGATGTCTCTTAGTGACAGGAGCATCGTCATCATCGTCACTTTGAACTTGAAACGGACTGTAATAGACCGAATCAAAGGTCATGTCCTCCCCGCCAAGGAGTGGTTCTTCACCCTCTGATGCATGAGCAGGAGAAGATGGTGGTGGTGAAGCTTGAGGCTCGGTAGTAGTAGTAGTAGTAGGTTTGGGTTGGGTGGTGTGTTCGGTTGTTGGTGTGGGTTCGGGTGCTGAGGTGGATTTGGGTGCGTCAGTATGAACCCCCATATCAGATACGTTGGTTCTTACGTCTGCAATGGTGGTGGTTGTTGCTTCGGTAAATATAGGTGGTGGTACTGGCATGGACGTGGATGGTATTTGAGTGGTGGAGGTTATGGGGGGAATGGAAAAAGGAATTGTAACCGGTGGAGAGGAAATAGGAGAAGTGGACATATGAATCTCTGGTGTAGGCGAACGTGGTGGAGTGTTACCACATTGAGATCCATCAGAATCAAAACCCTCTTCCTCAGATTCGCTTGAGGACGAAGCGATGATCAGCTTTCGCTTTGGTTGGGTTTTTCGCTTCTTCATAGGAGGGGATTGGGCGGCTCTGGTGGTTTTCCTCTTCTTGGGAGATGGGCCTTTTGCTCCCTTTGCAACATGCTTTCCCTTATCAGCCTTCTTTCCTCTGGGGACAGGCTTTTCAGCATCATGAATCGATTTGAGCATCTCTGGAGTAAGGTCTCTCGGACCAGAACGTCGGAAATCCTTGTACGTTTTAATGTCCGGCTGTCGGCAGGAACATCACCATACATTGTTTCAAGGATAGAACCGTTGAAGGGAAATTTTGATGCGTCAGAGACAATGATCTTCGTGGTATGGAAAGAACCAATCGAAGACATTGGAGCACCAGCGACAATGGGGATGTGGTACTTGTCCATCACCCATTTAGTGACAAGAGTCCAGAACCGGGCATATGAAATCTCTGAATGTCGAGAAGTGGAAGAAAGACTCTGAATGAGTTGTTGCCATAGGACCGACCCATAGTCTATGTTGATACCATTGTAGATCCCGTACATGATGGATAGGAATAGACGACTTTCCTCGTCGGATCCAGCACTTCTTTCAGACAAGCCCTTGAAAAGCATAGTAAACATCCGATTCCACTGAGGGGGCAGGCACGATTTCTTGAATTTGGTGACCGTTGTGAGCACCTCAGTGTACCCATGTTGTAGAACATGTTGAACAGATGACCCATCGGAATGGTTTCAGGATTAACCCTCGACAAATCAGGTTCAAACCCTAACAGCGTACAAAACCTCTGCTTGGAAATCGACGCCTTGTGCTCGAAGACATCGAAGAAAATCCTGTCGACGACCTTGTCGTAGTGAGCTGTGGCGAAAATCTGTGACAGGAACTCCATGGGAACAGCTTCAGCCCTGGTAAGAGATGGAGCGATTGGCGAGTATTTCAGGCATTCGATGATGGGAAACATGAAAGCATCGTATGCCTGATGAGTAAGATCAATGATCAAACTCTGCTGGGGTCGAATAGGCAAGATGTGAGAAGTTGCGTGAACTGATGAAGATGGGAGAGATGATGAACAGTAGAGGTTGGATCGATTTTCTTGCTCTCTGGAAATATAGGTGCAGTAAAGAGGTAAACGGTGGTTTACATTGCCTTTTATACTGTGGGTAAAGGAGAGAGAAGAATCTTTCCCAAATCTTCGATTGAAAAACGAAGAGTTTTTCGAAGGCGATTGACGCGTGACAGTTGGTGTTGCCGATGATTACGCAGGAGAGAGAGTGTCAGTCCCTAATTACACGCCTTCCCATCAGGCGCCGTTTGGAGATGAAATGGTTCCAATTTGCACGCTTTGCCTTCTTGCGTCGTTTGAAATCAAATCGATTGGACTCCCGCCTGAGTCATCATTTTGTCATCTTATCCCTTTAGAGTTTAACGGCATCTTTAAAATAAAATCGCCCACGTGGATCAATATCAACCACAACCTTTTTATAACAACCAATCCGATTAAAATGTCTTGAAATTAATGAAACCAGAATTTTGGAAAATCAAAAAGATTTTCGTGCTGAGTGTGTAAAATAAAAAGAAATAAAGCAACACTTTTGAGGGATTAGGTGATGTCAATAAAGACACGAAACAATTGATCCCGGGCACGAACCTCTTCCTTCAAAGTCAAGAGAGACCTTAAAGTGTTTGTGTGGTTTCCTGTTGAATAACGATCAGACACTTATTAAGAAGTGTTGAAAGGCTTCTTTTAATTAGGCTTATGAGGGTGGCTTTCGCTTCGATTCATAATTCCTGATCTTGATATAAGATAGAAATCGAACGAAGTACTTGTGAGACCAATGTAGTCTGTTGAACAAGTAGGTTGGAGATAATTTAAGCGGCAAGGTAAACTAATGTATGCGAAATCTCAAAAAAAAAATTAAAATTGGATCCCAAGGGAAGAAATGTTATTGGATTTAACAATTTCATAGGAATCACTCAAAAGAAAAACAGAGATTTCATGTTGTACCCCCATGGAAAAGTCTGTCAATTCATTAGTGAAAGCTAGAGCAAGTTAATTGTTCACCGTCAATGCATAGTAGGTATTGAATTGTGGGTTTCACTTAGCACGTAGTGACACGAAGCTAAGATCATGAACACAGAAATTGTGCAACCATAAACCTCAGCGGTAATGTCTGAGAGTCTCAAGGGTTACGTTTGTGAAGCGAATGAGATGGAGAAAAAGTAATGTAGCTGGTGTAAAGAGACCAAAGTACCTCTGCTGTGAAAAATAAGGACTAAGCAGAAAAATCTTATCTCATGTGAGAAGAGAGTTAGGTAGCTCATGATTAGAATAAATATGAGAGCCTAATTAGGAAGACAAGGTTTGTTTGTACCAAGTCAGTAAGGCTTTTATTCAGAATCAGGTGAGGCTTTGGACACATACAACAGCATGCTTCTAGGGACACTTAGCTAGTGAAATGATTTCCCCACAAAGAGACATGCAAAAAGATAAGAGCCAAAAATAAAATAAAGAAAGAGAAAAATAAATAATAAAAAAAATTATTTTTGGAGTTTTTGAATTTAAAAAAAAATATATATTTTTGGAATTTTTGATAAAAAGGAAAATAAGACATAAAAAAATGAATACAAAAAATGTTGGAATCGAACTCGAGGATTCGGTTTATTTCGGTTGAGAAAATTTTGGAACCGAACCCGAGCGTTCGGTCTATTTCAGGTGAGAAAATTTTTGGAACCGAACCCGAACGTTCGGTCTATTTCGGTTGCCAAAAAAAATAAGTTTGAAAAAGAAAAGAACTTTGACAATAACATAAATGAATTTGGAAAAATAATACAAAAGATTTACAACCAAAGAAACTACCTTTGAGTGATAAGCGAAGATCAGATGATACAACCGAACCCGAGCGTTCGTTTCATTTCGGTACACCAGAACAAGACCCGAACCCAAGCGTTCAGTTCATTTCGGCATAAATGAGACCCGAACCCGAACGTTCGGTCTATTTCGCTTCTTACTTTTAATCTTGAGAGGTAATTTTTGGTACTGACTCCGATTCCATCATTCCTAGCCCTTGTAGAATTTTGTTGAAAGAAGCTTCAGGAAGAGCTTTGGTGAAGATGTCAGCCAGTTGATCAATGGTTCGAACAAAATGAATTTCAACGTTCCCATCTTCCACATGATCCTTAATAAAGTGATACCTCAGTGCTATGTGCTTAGTCTTGGAGTGTTGCACTGGGTTATGATAGATCCTAATTGCACTCTCGGAGTCGCAATATAGTGGGATCTTTTTCATATTGAGTCCATAGTCCCAGAGCTGGCTTTGGATCCAAATCACTTGAGATGTACAGGAGGCAGCTGCGATGTATTCTGCTTCAGCTGTAGACAGAGATACACAAGTCTGTTTCTTTGATTGCCAGCTAACCAACTTCCCGTTAAGGAATTGGCAGCCTCCAGTGGTGCTCTTCTTGTCTAGTCCACAATCTCCAAGGTCTGCATGTCAGTAGGCTTGAACGAAGAAACCAGAGTTTGATGGATACCATAGGTCGAGAGAGGTAGTTCGTTTTAGATACCGGAGTATGTTCTTCACTTCAAGCATATGAGATTCACGAGGATTCGCCTGAAATCTAGCACAGTAACAAACAGAAAACATTATATCAGGCCTGCTAGCAGTAAGGTACATTAAAGAACCGATCATCTGGCGATATAGCGTAATATCGACTGCTGGCTTATCCAAGGATGGAGTGAGCTTGGTGTCGAACGCCATTGGAACTTTAACCTTTGAGTCTCCCATCATTCCGAATTTAGCAAGGAGAGTCTTGGTGTAAGCTTCCTGGTTAATAAAGATGCCTTCGGGTCCCTGTCTAATATTTAAACCAAGGAAAAAATTAATCGGACCCATTGAGCTCATTTCAAATTTAGTCTCCATCAGCTTTCTGAATTCAGCTTTTAAGCTAGGATTCGTTGAGCCAAAGATGATTTCATCGACATAGATTTGAACAATCATAAGGTGGTTACCTTCCTTCTTACGAAAGAAGGTTGGGTCAACCGAACCTTGCTTGAATTTCGACATCTTTAAAAACTTGGTTAGCGTTTCATACCAGGCCCTAGGTGCTTGTTTCAGCCCATAAACCGCTTTGTCCAGAATATAGCAGTGATTGGGGTACTTTTCATTGATGAATCCCGGAGGTTGCTCCACGTACACCGTTTCTTCAAGTTCTCCATTTAGAAATGCGCACTTTACGTCCATTTGGTAGACCTCAAAGTTCTTATGTGCAGCGTAGGCAAGGAATATTCTAACAGATTCCAGCCTAGCTACAGGAGCAAAAGTTTCCTCATAATCGAATCCTTCCTCCTGGCAGTATCCTTTCACCACTAGACGAGCTTTGTTTCTTATCACATTGCCTTCCTTGTCCATTTTATTTCTGAAGACCCATTTGAGACCAACAACCGAGGCATCTTTAGGAGTTGGAATGAGGTGCCAAAACTTATTTCTTTCGAACTCATTAAGTTCGTCTTGCATAGCTTGAACCCAATCAGAGTGATCAAGAGCAGTTTTTACTGTCTTTGGTTCAACTTTTGAGACGAAAGAGTTAAACATGCAGAACTCTACTTTTGAGAACAGAGATTTTTGCTTTGCCTTCAGTTGAGATCGGGTCAAGACCTTTTCAGAGACATTACCCACAACCTGTGAAACAGGATGATCTCTGGTCCATTTGACAAGAGGAGGGTAATTTGGATCATGGATGGATCAAATTCAGCATTTACCATTTCTTCTAATTCAGATTGACTATCATCGTCATAAAACATATCGGCATTCTCCCCCTCGACTGATGAGCTTTCAGGTGTATCTTTACTTTCCGGTGCTACAGGACTTTCGGGTGAAATTGAGCTTTCGGGAGCTACAGTACCTTCGGGTGCAGTAGAGCTTTCGGAAGCTACAATACCTTTGGGTGCAATAGAGCTTTCGGGTGCGAAGATCTTCCGCGAAAAACCCGGTATGTGAAGATCTTCCAGATCTATCAAATAATACTACTTCTACAAGCCGTAGTACTGTCTGATCATCTTCTAATCAAGTGAGTATATAGTCACTTTCATCTTACACATACATATGAAGTATTTTATAAAATACGTGCTATGTGTATAATATAAAATTGTTTATACGTGTGAGTGTGTAGTTACTTTCTTCTAACACATAGATATGAAGTATTTGCTATGAAATATGTGTTATTTGTTTATATATTGTTTGTTTATTTGAGAAGGATGTCGGATGAATGTTTTATACATGTTTGTATATGATTTGAACTATATATGTAATTTATATATACAAATATGTTGGGTAGAACATGGGTAGATGGAATAGTTGGTGTGTGATGAGAGATGGTATGAGTAAACCTTGGTGACTATGGACTTAGCGCCTGTTAATGTAAACCTTGGCAACTATGGAGTTAGCGCTTATTGTATAAATCTTGGTGACTATGGACTTCGTGCCTATTGTTAAAGTAAACCTTGGCGATTATGGAGTTAGCGCTTATTGTATAAACAAGGGTGACTATGGAGTTAGCGCCTACTGTTAAAGTAAACCTTGGCGACTATGGAGTTAGCGCTTATTGTATAAACCTTGGTGACTATGGAGTTAGCGCCTACTGTTAAGTAAACCTTGGTGACTTTGGAGTTAGCGCCTATTGTATAAATCTTGGTGACCATGGAGTTAGCGCCTATTGTTAAATAAACCTTGGTGACTATGGAGTTAGTGCCTATTTTGAGTGAACCTTGGTGACTATGGAGTTAGTGCCTGATAGCTATGGATTTAGTACCTGATAGATAAACTTTGGCAGCAATGGACTTCGTGTCGATTCCTTAGGTAAATCCTTAGGAACGAATGGATAAAGGATAGTTAATTTTTAGGGTAAAACCTTAAGATGTAAAGAGGATAATGGGGATGGGGATTTGGGTTGATTGTTTGATAATTGAATATAATAAATGTATTATTGTGGGTTGAAAACCCTATATGCTCACCAGACTCCCAAGCCTGACCCACTCAGTTTTCTTTGCATTACATGTAATGCCACAAGGGTATTAGTTGATGGACTTGACGAGAGATTTTGGATTATAGATCAGTAGTTATAAATAACTGCTTTAAGGTCTATTTTATATTGTTTATGCTTTTGGTCTGCATCGGAATATGACATCCCAAGGTCTTATTATTAAATAAAATACATTCTCTTTGAGAAATGTTTTGATAAATTATTATCATATCTTTTTTTGGGAACAAACTCCGCAACCATTTTCTTTAAACGATTACTCTGATTTATGAAACAAAGCATAAACAAATCGGTCTTTTCTGGCCGTGAAATTGGGGATGTCACAGTTGGTATTAAGGGATTAGTTTAAGCGAACTAGGAATTTGTAGGATTTCTAGACTTAAACTTAGAATGCTAAGCAATGATTGTGAGATGAGTGTCTACCATATCTTAGACACGAGCACTAGCTTATTTAGGAATGATGCCTAAAATGCTTTTATGTGCTAAATGTTATATGTTGCCATATATGATATTGTTTGTTTGGATCTATGGTCTGTTGCCGACCGGATCTGGGAACCTTATGTGTTTAGGATTCTAAGCGTATGACTACGAAATTAGAACTAGCATGTAAACGTTTCAGAGTGATAAGGAGATTTATACGTCTATCGTAAATAAAGCTTTCTTATTTTAAATTCTCGCCCGGTACACCGAAAGTCTGCTTTGGTGTATAGAATGCTATGGTGATGACTCGTAGAGAATTTAGTAAATGGAGGAAATGAAAGGCTTATGATAGTGAATGACACCTATTAGAAGATATTGTAAGAGTGGTATCTTGCCTTTAGAGTATGTCTGATAAAATAACGGAACGTCTAGAGTAGTACGGTACGTCTGAAGTACACCTTCGATTCGCAGGATGATGGAACAGTTAGTGTAATTCTTGAAGTTGTCCCATCGTCTAGAATTTCCATCACCAGCCGAGTTGAAGTAGAATTGATGAGTGAAGATATGCATGGAAGAAGTCCTAGTAGAGTCTAGGAAAATTTATATGATTAATTGGACACATTCGTATGTGTTAAATTGTTTTGTGATTTTAGGACTTGGGGACTGCGAGACAATACTTGCGACGAGTATGAGTAGGTCTGAATAGTAGTAGAGATCTATACTACTGGAAGCACATGACTCACGCTTGGATCAGGGAAAGTCACAAGGTTACCAAGAAGCTTCTAATTGGTCTCGTTTTATTCAAGTATGTCGTTACCATTGTTTCGGTAATGACTAATGAGATGATTGTTATTCCGAACCTAGTGTTCATATTAAATTGAGTCCGACTACGATGAGTTTGTTACGTGGTTCATAGAACCAAGTTCGAGGTAGCATCTGACTCAAGTCAGAAGATTGAAATCAATGCGATCGATGGCATCGCGCTCGCTGTTAAGAAAGCTTATAGCTAGAAATGCTACATGTAAAAATGTGATTATATCACATTAGAATATGAAGGAAGGTATATTCCATTCTGGAATTTGACTCTAAGAGACTTGAGTCTAAGCATTTCATTATACGATGAGAGGTCATTAGAACATAACCCATCGATCTGTTACAATAGATAAAGGAAAGTATTTATCCTAAGAAGAAGAAGGAGTCCTCAATAAGGATTTAATTTGTAACTCGAAGGTTACGAATGAAAGTCCAACATAGTACGGAGAACAGATGCAAGATTGAGCATCGCCAACGGTCAAGAAGTCCAAGAGTTAGATACTTATTCAAAGAAACATAGAAGTTATGATTATTACCTAGGATGAAGAGATAGCGTACGGAATCATTATACAAGTCCTATTTCGTTGATGATTCCGGGACATAATCATCCTAAGGGGGAGATAATTGTAACGCCCGTAGATCAGGGCTAGTCAATTTAGAGACGATGAGCGTCAAAAATGACTTTTTGATGAAAGATTATTTAGAAGGAGTAATCATAACTAAGTTGTAGTATATGATACAAGGATTCTGTATATATAAAGAACGCCGAAATCCGAGTTATAACGAAGAAGTTATGACCTATCGAAGTTTCGCGATAGAACTGGCATGACGCCGAATGACGTAAAATACAAATTTAAGATAGAACGATATCTAGCCTTAGTAATCTAAATGAAAGTTGAAGAGTTCGTTAAACCGAGAGTGTGCATAAAAAGAACGCCCAAATCTGACTTCGTATGAGGAAGTTATGATTTTCTAAAGTTTCGACTTAACGGTATACAACTCGAATACTCGAATATGAGATCGATTGATTTTTAGCCAAAACAATCTTAACGTGAGTCGAAGATCGCGTCGATAGTAGTCCAACGATAAAAAGATAGGCGAAAACGGACGTCAGATGAAGAAGTTATGAATTTATAACGGAGTTTTCCTGTCTCGGCCTACTAAAAATAATATGAAAGTAATATATTTATAATATATTAAAAATAAATTCAAAATTAGCGAATGGATTCTAAGCAAGAGTTCTAGATCATAATCTCACCTACGCGTCGATATAAAGAATGTCGAAAACGGAGTTCGTATACGAATGTTATGAATTTCTGAAGTTCGGGGCGTGAACCCCAAAGCTGTGTCAGAGACTACGACGTGGCAATAGTGGCCATGACGTGGCATGACTTCTGACGCATCTTGGAGCCTGATAGAGCAAGTGGACGATGACGCATGCAGTGACGACCAAGCCCACGACGTGGAAAAAGGTGCCATGACGCGGCAAGAGCCAATTTTGAACTATAAATAGATTTAAAGGGCCAGCCGTTTAGGGTTGCTATTTTCTCTCCTCTCTCTTGTTCTACCTCGATTTACGTGAAAAGAAGTACCCCCGAAGCCCCGGTATCATCCCGAGACCCGAAGCAAGTTCCGAAGTCCGAAGATCCCGAGAAGAAAAGAGTTTCCCAGCCGAAGCTCTATCTGCGAAAAACCCGGTATGTGAAGATCTTCCAGATCTATCAAATAATACTACTTCTACAAGCCGTAGTACTGTCCGATCATCTTCTAATCAAGTGAGTATATAGTCACTTTCATCTTACACATAGATATGAAGTATTTTATAAAATATGTGCTATGTGTATAATATAAAATTGTTTATACGTGTGAGTGTGTAGTTACTTTCTTCTAATACATAGATATGAAGTATTTGCTATGAAATATGTGTTATGTGTTTATATATTGGTTGTTTATTTGAGATGGATGTTGGATGAATGTTTTATACATGTTTGTATATGATTTGAACTATATATGTAATTTATATCTACAAATATGTTGGGTAGAACATGGTAGATGGAATAGTTGGTGTGTGATGAGAGATGGTATGAGTAAACCTTGGTGACTATGGACTTAGCGCCTGTTAATGTAAACCTTGGCGACTATGGAGTTAGCGCTTATTGTATAAACCTTGGTGACTATGGACTTCGTGCCTATTGTTAAAGTAAACCTTGGCGACTATGGAGTTAGCGCTTATTGTATAAACAAGGGTGACTATGGAGTTAGCGCCTACTGTTAAAATAAACCTTGGCGACTATGGAGTTAGCGCTTATTGTATAAACCTTGGTGACTATGGAGTTAGCGCCTACTGTTAAGTAAACCTTGGTGACTATGGAGTTAGCGCCTATTGTATAAACCTTGGTGACTATGGAGTTAGCGCCTATTGTTAAATAAACCTTGGTGACTATGGAGTTAGCGCCTATTGTTGAGTGAACCTTGGTGACTATGGAGTTAGCGCCTAATAGCTATGGATTTAGTACCTAATAGATAAACTTTGGCAGCAATGGACTTCGTGCCGATTCCTTAGGTAAATCCTTAGGAACGAATGGATAAAGGATAGTTGATTTTTATGGTAAAACCTTAAGAAATAAAGAGGATAATGGGGATGGGTATTTGGGTTGATTGTTTGATAATTGAATATAATAAATGTATTATTGTGGGTGAAAACCCTATATGCTCACCAGGCTCCCAAGCCTGACCCACTCAGTTTTCTTTGCATTACAGGTAATGGCACAAGAGTATAAGTTGATGGACTTGACGAGAGATTTTGGATTATAGATCAGAAGTTATAAATAACTGTTGTAAGGTCTAATTTATATTGTTTATGCTTTTGGTCTGCATCGGAATATGACATCCCAAGGTTATATTATTAAATAAAATACATTCTCTTTGAGAAATGTTTTGATAACTTATTATCATATCTTGTTTTGGGAACAAATTCCGGAACCATTTTCTTTAAACGATTACTCTGATTTATGAAACAAAGCATAAACAAATCGGTCTTTTCTGGCCGTGAAATTGGGGATGTCACAGTTTACGACCATAAACTCATGTGTTTACGGCCGTAAACTCCCAAGGGAGTGGTCCAAGGACCGTAAACTCCATAAAGTGTCAATTTCAAGCCCCAATCACTCCCATAGCCCTTGATTCGAGTCTAGCATAATTCCTTGAGTGATATAAGACCTTCAAACACTCAATGACATCACTTCCATGAGTTTATGGCCGTAAACGCATGGGGGAAGTGGTATCAAAACCGTAAACACCCCTAGGTATTACCATTTGAGGAGTAAACTCCAATGTGAGTCCATACTCTCCTTATATCCAACCCTTAGTACTCCTAGCACTTGTAGCAAAGTGTTTTCATGTAGTTGGACATCCTTACTTGCTTAATTAGTTATTAAACGACTAATTAGATACTTAAATGTATCATTACATTTTAAATAGGATCCGAGTGTGTGTTCAAGTCCTCACTTGACACCTAGCGTCCTATACCGTCCATTCATCCGAATCGCCCACGTCAGGTGAGTTCATACTCTTGAAACAACCTTTTAAATGATTTTAATTGCTTTTATAGGGAGGGGGATACAAGTTGAACTGTACAGTTATTAGATAAATCACATGTGATTAATAACTGTATAGCAAAATAGATTTTTGCATATTAAACTACTTTATACAGCTTAAGATTTCAAAATCATGTTTTCGAATCTTATTAAAGTATGAATATCCCTTTTTAGATTATTAAAAGGTTATCCAAAGTTTTTCAAAGCTTGTTTACTAAAGAGAGATCAAGTCGAAATTTCTTGTTAAAGGCTTTACAAAGGTTTTCTTCACTTAAACTGTTTTATCAAATCATTTTCAAAAGCTTGTTTTATAAACAGAGATCAAGTCATAAATTCTTATTTGTAAGGATTTTCCAGAGGTTTTTACCAGAGTTTCTTCTATGCTTTTATTTCGTTAAATGCATGCCTATATTTGTATAGTTATATAAATAATGTTTAAAGGACTTAGAACGGCTAGTTCGCCCTATTTCCTTTTCCTCGTTGAGATGTGGTCTGGTGGGTATCGGTTATCCGTCTGAAGGTCGTTTAATTATTAATTATATATCATGTATACACGTATAGACATAAAGGTTTCCATCGACCAGTTCGTTTCCCTTTGGTAGCAAGGGCATCCTTCCGTTCACCAATCACATACCTGAAACATTAGTAACTATTATATGAATAGTTAGGAGATTTCTATTTACTCTTTCCAGTACGGAGAATTCCAAAGGAGTCAGTTCATTCGTGAGTCTATATCATTATTCCAGTACTTATAACAGAATTCGAAATACGAGATACATCCTCGGGACACGGATTTCACCGTTGTCAAGTTGGTAACCAGAGTCTCCTGGAGGGAGAGCGGGCATTGTGTGTATAGATCTATACGGGACAGACACTCCCACACCCTGACTGCTAGCTATAGTCCCTGGCCGACCAAGCCAAGGGGTGACAAATGTCACATTCATTCCGACGCCAGCAAGACGTCAAGTATTCGATTGTCAATCAGTATGGTTACGAGTATCTCTATGTTTACATTATAATTCATGGCTTTAAGGTAACAAGAATTATCACGGTATATTTGAAACCATATTAACCTATTTTCCTAGTTATATACTAGGTCATACTATAAACCTTTAAACCAACCCACTTAGGATTACCAGATATTTTAGACCTTGCTAGCCGTTTCGTTCATTTGATATTGTCTGGGGCTATGTTTCTTTGTTTTAGACCTTGCTAGTTGTATCGTTCATTTGATACTGTCAGGGGTCTGTGTTTCTTTGTTTTAGACCTTGCTAGCCGTATCATTCATTTGATACTGTTTGGATTTGTGTTTCTTTGTTTTAGACCTTGTTAGTTGTATCGTTCATTTGATATTGTCTAGGGTCTGTGTTTCTTTGTTTTAGACCTTGCTAGCCGTATCGTTCATTTGATACCGTATGGGGTCTGTGTTTCCTTGTTTCAGACTGAGCCACGAGTATTGTTCATTCGATACCTTCCTGGAGTCTATGTTTTACTTATTTTTAGACTTTGCAAGGCGTCCCGCCTGAAGTCTATGATTTATTTACCTTTAAGCTTTACGAGACGTTCCACCCGGAGTCTAGATTTTATATACTTTTAGGTAGCAGTGTTTTCTGCTGAGGAAAAATACAATTTCCCTTTTTACTTTACTTGAGGATTTCTCATAATTCCTTTAAAGTAAAACTATATTTTGATAATGATAGTTCTTTTAGGAAATTACTCCTTAAACATAAAACAATTGGGTCTTGGTAGAAAGCTGCTTTTATTTAGAAAATATAGGATTTTCTGGAAAGGATTCTAATACTCCGTAGATTCTAAACCACCACCTTTGATGAGGTTATTTTGAATAAAACATGTATTTATACTAACATCATTAAATACTTATGAACTCACCAACATTATAAAAATGCTGATACTCGCTTTCAAAATAACTTGTATTCTCAGGTCATCGATAGACAGGTACATCCCGGGAGCTTTTGTGAAGTCATCCTAGAACGAGCTGCATCTATGTTATGTTCGGTATTACTTGAATGTTGCTATGAAATGTAACCTACGTAAAATTATTACTATTAATGCAATGGTTGTTGTACTTTGATTACTATACTGCATATGTTTTGATACTTGACATGACGTCATCCACCCCAAAACGTTTCCGCCGTTCCGGTTTTGGGGTGTGACAGATTGGTATCAGAGCATTGTTTATAGTGAGCTCAGTATATCAATTCATAAAAGATATACAGCCTATAAATACATTGGGATAAAACACTCTGACCAAGAATTATACTTTAAAATGTAACCATATTTTACCACAGTATAAGAACATCCAGAATCTAAACACTCGAACAAAGTATCACAAGAAAAACAAAATAAAAGTATTTGGATGTTGACCATTACCATCAAACCTGGGCAGTTATGTAATCGGAAGCTGGAATAAATGTAACCTGATCAACTACATTTATTCGAGATGCGACCAACGTGTGCTTGGGAGTGATGGTGGTGTTGCAACGAATCTGAAACTTACCAAATAGGAATGCTAGAGCCAAACATAAAGTTTAAAATACCATGGGAGTATTTTCGAATACTAAAAGACTCACATTAATCCCAGAATCATATTCAGAAGTTAAGAATCCAGCAAGAAACTAAAATACCATAGGGATATTTTAGGATCCATAGATAACCTTGTGTAAAAAACTAAAAAGATCTATATTGACATACCTATGATTACACAGGGTATACTTCCAAGGTTATATATAATAAGGATCTCATAGACTAAGAATGTGTGGTTTTGCTC
This sequence comes from Lactuca serriola, assembly GCF_051521515.1. Lineage (NCBI taxonomy): Eukaryota > Viridiplantae > Streptophyta > Magnoliopsida > Asterales > Asteraceae > Lactuca > Lactuca serriola. The sequence continues at coordinate 120,145,010 of NC_136413.1, forward strand.
TACTTCCTTTTCCTCGTTGGGATGTGGATATAGAGTAGTATCACATATTCCCAGGCCTATCAGATATAAGTTATATATGATTTGTGTATGCTATGTAATTGTAGCAGGACTCAATATGGATCACCCAGTGAAATGTTTTAATAATCTCTTAGGATTCTTTAGACATTTCCATTCTCGCACGAACCCTGTAGAAATACCTTATCCACTTCAGCGTCCGACAAAAGAGTTGATTCAGACCCAGAAGAGGTCCATTGAGAAGATTTCCAGTTCGGAAATAAATGAACTAGGATGAGACTATTGAAACCAGCAAGTGCCTATACCTTATAGGGACATCGGTCGGAAATTTGCCTGAACTTCCGAGATTTCCAGTCATCCATCAGGAAGTGATGAGACTCAGGATTAGGATCAGAAGTAAGGCAGTGATGACACTCAGAGTCACAATCGGAAGAAAGACGGAGTAGAAATTCAATATGTCTACACGAGAAGAGAACCCTAGGTAACTACCCGAGGAAAACCAACGCCGGTCCCAGTCAAGGATAAGAGGTAGACAGAGGGAGCCAATACATGGATCCCAAGAAGTGTATTTTCCTTGTATTCGCCCCGATAATACAACAATAAAATAATACAATTTAGTGAGTTAGTGGTTACACTACTCACACTATGTGTTAGGTGAATCACCTTTTCCCGTCGCAAGTAATATGATTAAATCGGATTCCAAAACCTCGATTGAGAGTGTTTAGCCATAAGTCTTCATGAGCCTTTCCTTCCGCGGTCTTCGTTCCAAACTGTCCTCAAATCTTTCTAAAACCGGAGAGTGAATCCCTCCAATATAAGATAAAGTAGTAGGAACGACCCCCATCATATGGCTTTCCGATACTCTTATCCCTACCTTGATACCTAGACTGCATCATAGGGATGTAGATCGACACTCAGATAACCAATATTCGAGGTGTAGGAAAAATCTCTGCCTAATATAGTAAGAATAGATACGTCCAGGGTTAACCATCGTCTCTCATCAGCTTGTGTTCCTTTTCCATGTAGGAAAACCATGCCTCCGAAGAAACGTAACCAAACCGCTGGCAAGAAACCGACTCTCCTATTCGATGAAGCTACGTTTCAAGCTGCAGTCTCAGCAGCCGTAGCAGCTTTCATGGCTCACCTGAATGCTAACAACGCCAATGTTAGCAGGAGCCCTAACGAGATTTCCGAACCTAGCAATGGACAGCAGCAACCAACACCTGCATACCCAGTCACCCAAGAACCTCAACCAGATCCACTGAAAAGAAAGTTCAAGAGCGAAGAGGGAAGTACCTCGACTCAAGGGCCTTCCAAAGGGCAACGAGCTGAGGTAGTCAATACCCCTGTCAACCCTTCCATCCCGACTTCAAGAAGACCATACCTAGGAAACCTCCCCCATTGCAGCAAGTGTAGCTACCATCATCATGGTGTTTGTCGATAATTCTTTTGTGCTAGGTGCAACAAGAAGGGGCATACCGCTCGTACCTGCAGAACCCCGGTTGACTTCATTACATCAACCACCAATGTGGCGACCAGCCCAGTATGCCATCTATGCGGTGAGATGGGGCACTTCAAGCGAGACTACCCAACTAAACGAAGTGACAAGGGCGCAAGAGGAGTCTAACCCTAATGCCTAGGGAGAAGCATCAAGGAAGCCGATAGAAATTTTGGTACGTCTCTCAATCCTAGATAACTAACCGAAAACCTTAAAAGGCTAATTCTAAATGTAATTCCTCTCCCGTTAAGGCGAAAGTCGCAGCACTGTTGTAAAATTTAAAATATCATCAGTTAAAGCTATAATGGCTCGACATATACGTTAAAGCCATGTATAGTTAAGATGGATAGACCTCGAGTGAGTGATGGTGCCTTATTTCTTGTTACTCGTTTGGTTGTGGATTTAAGGCGGAGTCGCTCAGTCAACAATCCTTTCCACCTTAATTATACATGCCTGGTGTATGCTAGGCGATTATAGAGAGGCCTCGTGAGAATCCATTCATGAAAAGTACATTATTCTGAAATCTTAGGACCCTCTATAGTTCCGCGTCGACTCTATCGGTCCAAGTGTACGTGATAGTGATACCATGGATGAAACCCGAGACGCCAAGAACTTGTGTGCCCATTCAACACATGGTCCTACCGACCCTCATTCTATATCATGTCGATGTATGCCAACTTTGACGCCTCTATCAATCATGGTTCGACTTAGTGCAACCATGTGTAAATTCCTAGTGCTGTGTAAAAAGAACTTTCACCATAGCCATTTCGGCAAATAAAAGTTCTTCTGAACTTAATAATAAAACCTAATGCAACCCGTCGGTCATCTCTCTTATCTAAAATCTTCCGAAATACCCAGAAGAAGGGTATCATGTGTTTTTAACCAAACTCTATTTAGGCAAAATAGAACCCGAAGCGAAAGACACTGCAGGTATTCCAGAAGACAATAACCAACCAAAACCTACTCCGTAGATCCTCCAGAAAGACTATTAGCCCACACAACCAGGTTCGTGAATCAAGAGAAAGAACTCATGGGATTAACATACTACTACTGAGTATATGTATTAGAGTGGCATATAATTCAGATCAATAAGATTTAAGATGTGTGCTTCCTCCTACTCCCTGTTCCTCGTTGGGTTGTGGGTTTGGGGTGGGGTCGCACAACTGAACATCCCGTCGATCTTAATTATATGCGGCTTGCATACGCCATGTATTAGTGATTAAGCCGAGTATGAGCTCTACCTCGAGCCTTAAAGTGAAACTCTTCATCCTATCCCATAGTATAGGAGTTAGAGTTAAGAAAACCACTGCGGGTTGAGCTACTGAAATGACCACAAATTCGAAATTTGTTCTCATCCCAGTTAGGCCAACATAGTAGCTAACACCCTCAGTTTGAAAAAGTAACTCAAGTCGTAAGAGTCAAGAACATTGACTGCGACCATCCATTCACGCGTAATCCCACAAATTAAGCATCTCAGCAGAGATCCTAGAAACCTGGAAGCTACGATAAGTTGTAGGGTTTCAAAGCACTCCATGGATGATGGAAATGGGCCCCTTTGATGAATTCTAGGTTAAAAGCCCAAGATTTGTCTTTTCCCTATAAATAGTCGTGTATTATTCACAATTAGGGTTAAGAGAGTAAGGCAAAATGTAGCCGCCACGTGAGGTTTCTGATGTAGTGTTAGATTCTTTAGTCTATGCTGAAAGTGTAATTTATTCCTCTTGTTTGAATAAATCGAGTGATCATTCGACCTAATCTTCATATTTGTGTTTGTTCTTATTTTCCGCATCTTGTTCATTAAATCTCAATTAGGGTTTTATTCCCAACAAGTGGTATCAGAGCGGGTCTTTGAAGATCTATTGATTTTTAAAGTATCGGTTCTTGGTTTGATGATTTTCTGCACAAGTTATTGAAGATTATTGGTGTTTTGGCGTCTTGGAATCAAGATTTTTGTTCGGTCTACTGTTCATGGCGACTTATGTATTCTGTTACTGTTCATCATGGTAATTCCAATCCGATTGTCATTTTGTTCATATTTTTCTATGGATCTGATTTGTTTTATACTCAAAGTCTTTTGATTCAAGTATTATCCATAAATCTATACGTTTTTGCCCAAATCATGAGTTACTGCTCATATCGTTTATTTGATTCAGTGTGGCCCATATTACAATCTGATATTGTTACTGTTCATATCGTTTATTTGAGCCCATCACTTCTAAATCATTTGTTCTGATTCTTCCTTCTCATATACCTTGTCTGTTTATTCTTGACTTTTGATTGAACTTTCATTAAATTAGTATTATATTTTGGGTTTCCTGGTCGAATGAGTTGATCGATTATTGTTTTCACCATACAAATCCTCGTGTTAATCGATCATATAATTCAGATCGTGTTCTTGACTTTTCTTGCTTATTAGCTTTCTTGTTCGATTGAAGTTGTTGTCGTTCTCCGATTTGATTAATCAATCCTTGTTCATGAATCGACTTGAGTAATTCGTAAGTTTCAGTTTAGTTTTGACTTGGATTGATCTAAAAATCAATTTGGAGAAGATAGTTTTGGTATTCTTGAGTATCTGGTAAAGTTAAAGAACTAAGGATGAACAGATGAAGAATTGGAAAATCATTGTTGAATCGGTGTGTTTAATCTAAAATATCGATTGGAATAATGGTTTAGTTTTTTTATCGATTGTGGTGAAATTGATGGCTTGCTTCCGATTCAAACTCGATGGGTCAAATGAAAAAGTCAAAATCAGAATCGTGACTACAATCGGAACTAATAATATTGAATTTGGAATCGGAATGGTCGTGTTCGCAATTGCTTATCATCGATTAAAGTCAAAATTTTGTGTTGAGGAACAACAACGATTTGTAATTGCTTTGAAGACCTGTTCACAATCGCCAAGCAGGTCTCTTAATAGAGGCTTAATAACATCGAATGATGTTGGATTCGCAATCTTACCTACAAACAAACAAAATTGACTGTGATATGGGTGTTTCATGAACTGCAAACGAATCAATCTCAATTGGGATGAACATTGGTCAACAGAAAAGTCAAGATTGGTGTGTAATCCTTACCTGCGATTGGAAGCGAACCTATGATTGGGATCGTTTGTTAGCTCTTGTAACGAAAGAATGGAGATTCGCCTTGGGATAAAGCTGATGCACTTGGACCGAACCTGGAACAACGACCTTGGTTTCGCTTGTTAATGGTTAGATTGGACGGAGGATGAACCGAAAGCGAACATGTGCTCGAACCGAACATGGTTTCGGTTCAATGAACTTGGACCGAACTTGGTTTCGGTTGCTTGTACTCGGAGCGAACCTATTGCAGTCGATGTTTATATGTGCCAATTTCAAGGTTTCGTGTCTGCTTTAAGTCATCGTTAAAAGATCAAGTGGAGTATGATGTTGTGCTCTTTCATCTACGTCTAAATGGAGAAGAAGATACTAAAGTTTAATTTTTGGTCCCTGCAACTTCAGTGCATTGGCACTTTTGGTCCTTGTTGTTTTCACAGATTGGTATTTTTGGATCATTTCCGGTTTTTGCTTCAAATAAAGGGGTATATTGATGCTGAAATACAATTCTGTCTTTCAGCAAGTGACAATTTCGGCCCAATATTCAAAAACGTTTACTACATTGAGGGTCGGTGAACAGTTTTGGATTTTTCAACGCTCATATTTTTTCGTGAATAGCAAAATAATGATTCCATCAAGTCTTGGCCGTTCGGAAAGTTGTTTTTCATGATAACGACAAATTTTCACGACTTCTTTGGATTTTATACTTTATTGTGTATATCATTTTGCTGCGGGGGAGCTTAGTAAATTTTTATCCATTCAAGATCATTCTCACGACCATTTGAAGGCTTTATAATCATGTTTTTGACTATAAATCGGGGGAGAATTTGGTATGGCCATTCGAAATTGGATTTGTGACTTTTCAAATTTGAAGATTTTTGATAAAGCTTGTGGTAGAATTATGAAGGTAGCTTTTACAGCGGAAGTTCTTCATCGAGCTCTACTAAAGATTTTACAGAGAAGTATCATTTACATCGGAAGTTCTTTATTCAGCTCTACTAAGGACTTGTTATATCTCCGAATTCTTGTATTTTCTCGATCAAGTGGTGTTACGAATCTTAAAGTTTAGGTTGTTACATGATATTTTTTGATGGCTTATATCATTGGCTTATTTGAAGATCATTGTGACTTGGAGGGGGAGCTCTTCAAAGGCAAGAAGTGACTTGGTTTCTTTGTTCCGAAATGGGTTTTTATGGCGGGTTTGGTTTTCATGAAGATTCTTTGGGATTACATTCGAAAATGAAGTTTAAAGACATTAATTCAGTGCTTGATTTATATATCCTAGAGCCCGTGTTTGAAGATTATTGAAGAATCAAGATTCGTGGATTGCTTCATATATTCCTTGTTGCAGATCTTTTTATTTGCTAGATGCTTGTTTTGGAAGTTAAAGCATTATCATCCATTCCATACTTTGAGGGGGAGATTGTAGGGTTTCAAAGCACTCCATGGATGATGGCAATGGGCCCCTTTGATGAATTCTAGGTTAAAAGCCCAAGATTTGTCTTTTCCCTATAAATAGTCATGTATTATTCACAATTAGGGTTAAGAGAGTGAGGAAAAATGTAGCCGCAACATGAGGTTTCTTATGTAGTGTTAGATTCTTTAGTATATGCTGAATGTGTAATTTATTCCTCTTTTTTGAATAAATCGAGTAATCATTCGACCTAATCTTCATATTTGTGTTTGTTCTTATTTTCCGCATCTTGTTCATCAAATCTCAATTAGGGTTTATTCCCAACATAAGTTAAACTCTGAGAAGAGTGGATGAGGAAATTAGAAGTTCCGAGTGACGGAACCCTGTACTTTCTAGACTTAATCTAAATTGAGAAAACTCAGAAACACCGGAAGAGTAGTTACAAGGGATACATGCACTACTCAGGCACTTCGTCCACCCCGTTCCTGATGAGTAGTGCCTAGGACACTCCGCCTCCTCACGTGGAAGAATTCATCATCGCCCTGTAGACGATAGACTGCATTCTCCGAAGTGAATACTAGAATGCCAATAACCACAGGATAACCTCAGCAGCCAAGAATGCTTGAATAATGTCCGAAAGTAGGTTGCGTTAAGCCTTATAACCCAGATCCCGAAGAGATTATAGACTCGACACCAGTCTAGGTGTTAGTCGATGGATTATACAAGAACACGCGCTTTCTGCAACTGGAATAAACCGACACCTTGGAGAATAGGGCATGTCTTAGAGATTCGTTGGGCTACGAGGTGTTCCAAGGAATACTATCTCAAAAGAGACAGTAGAACCACCTTCTGAAATAGACCAGCGCTTCAAAAAAATCTCAACGGGCTAAGTTAGCCCTGATCGGAGACTGCTATCCATGAAATAGCAGAGCGAGTAAGAGCATGATTCTTTCCAGTAGGAATCATATTGTGAAAGCATCCGTCAGACGATGATGAAAATCTAAAACCCTCTAAATATTGTCTGGTAAAACCCTATCTCACTGACTCTGAGAGTTTCCGACAGAAACACCTCAAGAATCAGAAGTGCAGGTCCATTTTGCACTAGGTCGAGATAAATGCCACGAAACCAATACATGCCAGTGTGTAGCCAATACATCCGATGATCCAAAAAACCTCCGAAAGCCAATCAGTAGGAAATGCGAATCCGAGGATAACCCGAGCCTTCTAAGAACCAACCTGAAGAACTACACCCCCAGTATGAGAGTACGTTTGGAACTTCAAAATGGCGATCATGCCAGTGATGATCTCACCATAGAAGTACATTATGTTCTAAGTACTGAAAAGCTCTATCTTTCCGAGAGCTTAGGACCATCCGAGATTCTTTATAAGAATTGGTCCAACCATTTTCAGACTACGAATACCTTCAGAAATCCCATAAATTCTATCCCAAATCGATTAGGAAGTACCCTCATCTCTTTGCACGACTATTCATGCCTACTTCCTTGCCTATACTCTAATTTCGGGACGAAATTCCTTCTAACGGGGGGATGATGTGACAAACTGAAATTTCGGTTCGTCTTAACGCCGTAATTAAGCACGTCAAAAATTAGCCAAATTTATCCCAATATATTTTTGGCCGGATTTAAGCCCGTTGGAATATTTTAAATAATATTCGTCAAGCGAACCAAAAATAAGGAAGTAAAATTTAGAGTTGTCGTGTTTAGCGTAAGTCGCGGAACTCCAAAATTTAGAATTTACGGACAAAAACTCGGAGTTTTTGACCGCGAACCCTGAGAGTATAAATATGACACTTCGTCATTTTCTCTCATTTTTCCAACTCCCACCTCAAGAACACCCAAGGATTCTCTCTCAACTATCATAAATTCATCCCGTCAAATCCGCCAAAATCGATCATTCAAGCTTCCTATACGTAAGTATACTTCTCCTAGCTAGTTATTTGATTTGAATTCATGTCAAAACCTTGAAGAACACCGAGAACAAGGTGTTTACGGTCCAAGGTGTTCTTGGACTGTAAACTCCAAATTGGGTGCCAAAGTGTGCCTTGGTTCGTTCTAAGCCTTGACAACTAGCATAGATCCCTTCTTAGATGAGTTTAGCATTCGAAAATTTTCTTTTCCCCATGATCTTATGGGTTTACGATTTAGGGATATCATCCCAAAAACCGTAAACACCTCCTAGAGGTGTTCAGATGCCCCTAATGCCTTCAAATGGTTATATGATGGAGTAGAAACTTACTTTCATGAATTAGGGACCCCAAGAACATGAATTGAAGGGACAAACATGAGTTTACGGTTTGGGAAGGTCTCCCAAAACCGTAAACACCTTTTAAGGGTGTTTAAGTGTCCTTAACACCTTCCAATGCTTGTATAAATGACTCTGTCACACCCCAAAACCAAGAATGGCGGAAACGTTCCGGGGTGGAGGACGTCATTTGAAGTATCATAACAGTGTAAAGTAGTAAACAAGCAACAACATCATCCATTGCATTAAAAGTAAAGTTTTAATACATGTGTGTTCTTTCATAATTTACAACATTAAAATGAAAAATCAAAATAAGACGAGTCTTGTCTGTGCTCGGACTTCTCAATGCCTGGCCATCGTACCTGTCTAACTGGTGACCTGAGAATACAAGTTATTTTGAAAGTGAGTATCAGCCTAAAGCTGGTGAATTCATAAGTATTTAAGTGTCATTGTCTTGTTTTGGAAACCTGTTATGAATGCCTTGTAAATCTTTTAAATGAAACAATTGATATAAGTACGAAAACCCTAGAAAATCCCTTATTTCCTACTAGTATGTGTCACAACTAGAAATTTTGTGTCTTGTAATCACTACACTCAAGTAAAATGTAGAATCAAAAACTTAAAGAGCATGTTTGATGCTTACTCTATGACAACAAAATTTCAATCCAATACACCATACAAGCACTTCAAATAGTCAACAAGTAATTGGAAACCCTAGAAGTTCTTGTGTAGGTCCACTTTGGACTAGGACTTCCTTATTGGGCCCAATGGGCCAACAAGCTTCCAATTTGACTATTTTGGGCTTAGAACCTTTAAGTAGGCTATAATTGAACCCACTTTCATTTATTTCAACCTTTTGGGCCATATTGGGCCTAGAATGAAATAAATCAATTATATAAACTATTATGAACCATAATTAACCTAATCTAGCCTATTAAGGCATAAAAATCACACTTATATTTTATAGGACCAACAATCATTCAACCTAACTCTAATATGGGCTTAAACATAAGAAGCCCGATATTCTCCCTTTCCTTCTTCACTTCTCGGCCCAACAACCCAACATGGAAGAGGGTTGACTTTCAATTTCCACCTCATTATTATCTCTTGGTTCTCCATGCAACATATCTCATGCTTCCATGCATATATCACCTCAAGGTCTATTTCTTCCTCTCTCTCTCATTCTCGGCCGATTCCAAACACACACACACATACAATTCTCTCACAAATCTCTCAAGGAAACTCCCTCCACTCTTCATCAAGATCTCGAATTTTAGAAGGTTTTTCAAGAAGATATTTCCACAAATTCTTCATCTAAGGTAAGATTATGCTTGGATCTATGATCTAGATTCTTTGTTTTATCAAAAATCTCTTTCTAATCCATGCAAAAATCATGATCACTCTCTTAGAAACTCCCTAAGTTCGAAATCAACAAGGGAAGACTTGTTAGAGCCGAAAACAACATCAAACTTCTTCCAATCTTCTCCAAAACCGAAACCCAACTCAAGATGAGCTTCATACCCCCTATTTTTCGATTTTTATAAGTTTTGTGGGGGGGGGGAATACAAGCAAATGTGTAGATCTATGAGTATATGTATGCTTTGTATGATTTCTATGTTTATTTACATGTTCTTATGTGATTATGGTGTTGAAACTAGTCAAAAAGTCCTCAAAATCGAGATTTGCATTAGGATGTATGAACCAAGTATTAAACATATTATTACACACAAATCATTTCTAGAAAAATAACCAAGTTGGTTAAGATGAACTCCTTGGGCTAAAAATCCCATTTTTGGACTCAAAATGTTAAAAATATAAGGTTAAAGGGCCCAAAATGATAAAATACAAATTCTAATGGATGAACTGAGTCAAAATGTAACGACCCGTTCCCGGTATGTTAGTTCATTGGTAATTGTGGTAAGTTTTGCAAGAGGGACTCGGCGAGTTCATAGCCTGACTCGCCGAGTAGGGTCGCGACTGTGAGCACGCGTGAGCCGGGGACTCGGCGAGTCCATATCCTGGACTCGGCGAGTCCATCCGTCTGGGTGAAACCCTAAATCCCCGGGTTGCCCACTATTTAAACCACCTTATAACCCCATTCTCGCCTCCCTCACCCTGTGAACGCAGTGAGAAAACCCTAATCCTCCCTTGAGAGCTTATAAGTGTTTTTGGTGCCATTTTGTGAAGGTGTGAAGAAGGAGAAGAAGAAAGAAGCAAGGAGAAGAGTTGCAGTGCAAAGATCCAAGGGCAAATCTGAGTTATTCGAGGTATTTTCGGAGTTCCCCTCTTGTTATATGCTTTAAACTTCCATTACGGCTCTCCTAAGAGCTAGTTGATGCTTGTTCCAAGCCTTATGTTTGCATGAATGCCTTAATAAGTCGAGATATCTTTAGATCTGAATGATGGGGTGTTGTAGAGCCCAGATCTACTGTCTTTTTGGAGTTACTTTGCATATTAATCATAGATCTACCCATTTTATGCATCTTTTAGCCTTATTTCCCTTATTCATGAGGTTGTGCACGTAAAGTTGGAAACTTTACGTGGTAAATCGGCTTATTGGACTCAGATCTATCAATTGTATGTGTTGGATTCAAACAAAATCGAGTAAAAATCAGTTGCATGGCGGCAACTCGGCGAGTCGGGAAGAACGACTCGGCGAGTTGGGTCGCGAGTTCCCGAGTCCTTCATTTTGATCAGTGTCGAGTGAATCCAGTGAGTTAGAGAGTGGACTCAGCGAGTTGAGAGTAGACTCAGTGATGGAGGGACTCGGCGAGTTGTTCATACAACTCGGCGAGTCCAAGGCAATCTTCTTAAGCTCAAGAACAACTCGTCGAGTTGTTCATAGGACTCGGCGAGTCGGATGAAGATTGTCTAAGTTCTTGGATCGGGAGAGCACTCGTCGAGTCGATGCCATACTCGACGAGTAGCAGCGAGTTAAGTCAAGGAGTGAGAATAGGGACTCGGCGAGTTGGCGGCCCAACTCGGCGAGTCAGGTCAACTATGGGTTGACTTTGACCGAGAGTTGACTTTGTCTGAGAGTTGACTTTGACCTGGGGTAAAAGAGTCATTTTACCCAGTGCAGTGTTTAGTATTTGATTGAGTATGTTTATGGTCTTGTAGCCGGGGAGATACCAGAGCAGCAGCAGTTAGCCCTCGGAGCTATTCACTCAGCAGCCAGTTCACGAGGTGAGTCTCCTTTCAGTAGGATCGGGTCTACGGCCACAATGCCGGCCCGTGTAATTATCAGTAGTCCGGTCTTTAGTTTGATATAGTAGCTAGCTAGCTTGACGTCTTTGTGATTCAAGCATTTTTGTGTTATGTGTTCCGGACTTCGGTCCGATGCAGTTAGTTCCGGACTTCGGTCCGATGAAGTCGGCTCCGGACTTCGGTCCGATGCAGTCGGTTCCGGACTTCGGTCCGATGCAGTTAGTTCCGGACGGACTTCGGTCCGATGCAGTTAGTTCCGGACTTCGGTCCGATGCAGTCAGTTCCGGACTTCGGTCCGAGGCAGTCAGTTCCGTACTCCGGTCCGATGCAGTCAGTTCCGGACTCTGGTCCGATGCAGGGGACAAGGTCCCGGTCAGTTCCGGACTTCGGTCCGATGCAGCTAGTTCCAGACCTCGGTCTGATGCAGTGGGCAAGGCCCAGTATGTGATTTATACGTATTGTATGGTATGTGGTAGTTTGGGGGAGCTCACTAAGCTTCGTGCTTACAGTTTGAGTTTTGTTTCAGGTAATTCCGCTTGTAGAGAGAGGAGCTCGGGATGATGGCATCGCACACACCACAGCTTTAGCTTTTATCCTGGGAGTTGATTCGTTCTTGATTTTATATAACATGGATATGATACAGTTTTTCGCATAGTGTTTTATTATTATTTTTAGATACATCATGTATGGTTTATGATATGACACTCAGATTATGGATTTTGGTTATGTTGAAAAATGAAATTTTTGGGTCGTATTTTTGGGTTGTTTCAAGTTGGTATCAGAGCCCTGGTTTGAGGGATTCGGACACACTTTCGGGTGTATCTGAACTCAAACTAAGGGGGAAATAAAAAGAATTTAAAAAAAAAAAATGTTTTCTAAAAGAATTTTGAAAGCACTTAGGAAGAAAGAGATTTATAAACAAGATAAGGGTGTGGTGCATGCGATCAGCCGAGCTCAAGTAAGTACTCCCAAATTACCCATACAAGTTATTTGTTCAGTTTCAGCTTCAGTAGAACAACATTCTAGTATAAGACTAAGGATCTAAGTATGTTCCCTTATTCCGAATGCTGCTTGCTTCGTGCTTTGTGGGAGTTCTGAGTGATGGAAGTTAGCCATTAGGTGAACACGTTACACCACATGTGATCAGGGTTAAATAATCCCAGAGTGCTGGAACTGGCCCTATTGCGCAGCTCTTGTTTGAGTCCAACCGTTATAGGGACTGGTCTTTTACTTGAAGGATTATCTGATCTTCGTCACATGTGATGGTGTTCAGGTGATGGTTAATTAGCATTATAAGGAGACCTGCAGCAGCTGAGGACTAGTTGAGTTGAGTCTGAGGTTTCCCTGGGGCAAGCCTAGGATGAGAGTAGCAGAGATCAGTAGTAGTAGAAGTGACTTGGTGGAGTCAGGGCAGTTCTTGAAGAAAGTACGGATAGATGTGGAAGGTAGTATGGGCCCGTACTACTAGAAGCAGAGGATCCGTACTCGAATCAAGAAAGGCTGAGACAAGACCAGGAAGCTAGTTGTAGTATCAATGATCTCTCAAGATATTTCTGCTTTCTGATGTAGTTGTGATGTGTTTCAGAATGGTAGTTCTGCGTTCGAGACCAGCAGCCGGCAGCGGAGGTGCCGGGGAGGGATCAGGTTCAGGTTCGGGGGATGAGCGCATGGATGAGCAGACCCGAGAGTTCCTTTCTTCGGAGATTACGCGCATCATTATAGAGCAGACTCCTGTGATCTTCGGTTCGATCAAGGAGGGGATTCTAGAGCTGATGGGTGAGAGATTGGGCACCTTCCGTGCCGAGGTGGCGGCCATGATGGGGTCGTGCACCCTTACTTTCAGGGAGTTCAGGGCATGTGGAGCTCCGGACTATCATGGGGCGCGAGACCCCATAGCGAGCAGCAGATGGTTGGCGGATGTGGCCAACGCTTTCCGCACTAGCAGATGTCCCGAGGGGGACAAGGTCAGATTGGCGTCCTGTCTTTTGAAGGACAGGGCACGAGATTGGTGGGAGGAGGTCGGGCATGCCATTGGGGATGATGCAGCATTGGACGCGATGACCTGGGCTGATTTCTCTACCAGGTTCAGGGCGGAGTTTGCACCGGTCATTGAGGTGCAACAGCTAGCTAGGGAGTTTCAGGACCTCACCCAGACTACAGAGACAGTTGCGGAGATCACCGCCAAGTTCAGGGAGAGGGCTCTTCTCGTTCCTCAGTATGTAGCTGATGAGGAAATGAAGAAGGCCCGTTATCATGAGATGTTGCGGAGCGATATCCGCCAGTTTGTGAGCCGGTCCAGCTGTAAAACGCTGGAAGATATGATTGCTAGGGCTCGGGAAAGGGAGATTGATCTCGAGATGGAGAAGAAGAGGAAACCGGAGGCGGTTTCGGGTTCAGGCGGTTCGGGCAAAAAGCCCAAGGTTTCAGACCACAGATCTAGGAGTCAGCAGAGCCACGGTCGATGTGGCAAGTGTAGGAGATTGCATGAGGGAGCGTGCAAGGCAGGGAGTTCCGGCTGCTACAAGTGCGGTCGGATTGGGCATTTGAGTAGGGATTGCACGGCCCCTGCTACTGCCGTCGCAGCATCAGATCTGATTTGCTTTCAGTGCAATCAGAGGGGACATAAAAAGTCCCAGTGTCCGAGTGTAGCCGCAGCAGGGAAGGTGGTTGCACCTGCCCCTGCTACCTTGAGGATTACAGATGGCCGGCAGGGCCGAGCTGATGCGCCAGTGGCGAAGAGTAGGGCGTTTCAGATGACAGCGGAGGAGGCGCGAGCGAATCCTGATGTGGTGATGGGTATGTATCTTCCATTTATCTCTTTATTATTATTGATTGTATATTGCTTATGATTGTATGTTTTATTCAGGGTCGTTCTCTGTGAACGGCATTTCTGCTCTGGTATTATTCGATTCGGGGGCTACCCGATCATTCGTATCTCTTGCGCTTAGCAAGAGGTTCAGTAGAGCTCCAGGGGAGCTGGATTGTCCATTAGAGGTTGAGATAGCGGATGATAGGACCGTGAGGGTCGGCAGAGTGCACAGAGGGTGTTCTCTTCAGTTATTTGATGAGCAGTTTTCAGTGGATCTGGTACCTATTCCCCTGCGAGGGAATAAGGTTATTGTGGGTATGGATTGGCTAAGCCCCAATGGGGCGGTGATTGATTGCGAGCTTCAGCTAGTGAGGGTTCGCACTCCCAGTGGGGGAGAGTTGGTGATTCAGGGCGAGAGGCCACAGCGAGGACCGACCTTTTGTTCCGCCGCAAGGGCGAGGCGCTATGTTCAGCAGGGTTGCGCCGGTTTTGTAGCCTACGTTTTGGATGCCCGGGAGAAGGGCAAGTCGACAGTGGATGATGTTCCTATTGTTCGAGACTACCCGGACGTGTTTCCTGAGGATTTGCCGGGGATACCTCCTGAGAGACAGGTTGAGTTCAGGATCGACCTCGTCCCTGGTGCGGCTCCGATAGCCAAGGCACCGTATCGACTAGCTCCCCCTGAGATGCAGGAGTTGTCTACACAGCTGCAGGAGCTGTTAGACAAGGGTTTCATTCGGCCGAGCAGTTCGCCTTGGGGAGCGCCGATCCTGTTTGTGAGAAAGAAGGATGGGTCGCATCGTATGTGTATTGATTATCGGGAGTTGAATAAGGTAACGGTGAAGAACCGTTACCCACTCCCGAGGATAGATGATTTGTTTGATCAGCTTCAGGGAGCGTCTTGGTTCTCCAAGATCGATCTACGCTCCGGATATCATCAGATGCGGGTTAGAGATGAGGATGTACAGAAGACTGCTTTCAGGACCAGGTATGGTCATTACGAGTTTGTGGTGATGCCATTTGGGCTCACCAATGCTCCAGCCGCGTTCATGGATCTCATGAACCATGTGTGTAGACCGATGCTGGACCGGTCAGTGATAGTGTTCATAGATGACATCTTGGTATATTCCAAGACGCAGGAGCAGCACGAGGAGCACCTGCGGGAGGTGCTAGAGGTTTTGAGGAGGGAGAGACTTTTCGCAAAGTTCTCCAAATGTGAGTTCTGGTTGCGCGAGGTGCAGTTCCTTGGTCACCTCGTCAACCAGAAGGGTATTCTGGTGGATCCGGCCAAAATAGAGGCCGTGATGCAGTGGGAGGTCCCGAAGTCTCCATCTGAGATTCGGAGCTTCCTAGGGTTGGTAGGGTATTATCGGAGATTTATTCAGGATTTCTCCAAGATAGCAGTGCCGCTCACCCGACTGACCAAGAAGTCAGTGGTATTTCGTTGGGGTCCGGAGCAGCAGACAGCATTCGAGACCCTCAGGCAGAGATTGTGCGAGGCTCCGATCCTTACCTTGCCAGAGGGAGTAGAGGACTTTGTAGTCTATTGTGATGCCTCGATCACAGGGTTGGGAGCGGTTCTGATGCAGCGAGGCCATGTGATAGCTTATGCCTCGAGACAGTTGAAGCCTCACGAGGCTAATTATCCTACCCATGATTTGGAGCTGGGGGCAGTTGTGTTTGCCCTCAAGATTTGGAGGCATTACCTTTTTGGGGTCCGTTGTACTTTATACACGGATCACAAGAGTTTGAGATATCTTATGGATCAGCCGAGTTTGAACATGAGGCAGAGGAGGTGGTTGGACGTGCTGAAGGACTATGACTGTGAGATCCTTTATCATCCAGGGAAGGCCAACGTGGTGGCCGACGCCCTAAGCCGCAAGGTGTCGGCGGCCCCTATCAGGGATCTGTGTATGAGGATGACAGTGATCACTCCACTGTTGGAGCGGATCAAGGAGGCTCAGATGGAGGGCCTCAAGGAGGAGAGGCAGAAGTGTGAGAGGATAGTAGGCCGAGTAGCTTCATTTGATTACGACTGTCGGGGTTTGTTGACGCTTCATGGTAGGGTATGGGTACCGTACTGGGGTGGGGTACGGCAGGTATTGATGGACGAGGCTCATAAGTCTCGATTTTCTATCCACCCAGGAGCGACAAAGATGTATCGAGATCTTCGACCTGATTATTGGTGGCCCTGCATGAAGCGGGACGTCGCCTGGTACGTCGAGAGATGCCTGACCTGCCGGAAGGTCAAGGCGGAGCACCAGAGACCTCACGGCAGGATGCAGCCGTTAGACATTCCCGTGTGGAAATGGGAGGACATTACCATGGATTTTGTCACCAAGCTTCCCCGGACCGCACGAGGAGTGGACTCGATATGGGTAGTAGTGGATCGGTTGACGAAGAGTGCCCATTTTATCCCGATCCAGGAGAGTATATCGGCGGAGAAGTTAGTCGATATCTATGTGCGTGAGATTGTGGCACGTCATGGAGTGCTGGTATCAGTGGTGTCCGACCGAGATGTCCGTTTCACATCCAGATTTTGGAAGCGGTTCCACGACGAGATGGGTACTCGTCTCCATTTCAGCACCGCTTTCCACCCTCAGACAGACGGGCAGAGCGAGAGGACGATTCAGAATCTCGAGGACATGCTTAGGGCATGTGTCCTAGATTTCGGTGGCAGTTGGGATACGTATCTTCCGTTAGCGGAATTCTCGTATAACAACAGTTATCATGCGAGCATTGATCGACCTCCCTTTGAGATGCTGTATGGGAGGAAGTGTAGGACGCCGATTTGTTGGGGCGAGGTCGGTCAGCGAGTCATTGGGAGCACAGAGGTGGTGCTCAAGACGACTGAGTTGATCCAGCAGGTCCGTAGTAGACTGCAGACTGCTCAGAGTCGGCAGAAGAGCTACGCCGATAGGAGGCGTTCGGATTTGGAGTTCCAGGTGGGGGATATGGTCCTTCTGAAAGTCTCACCTTGGAAGGGTGTCATCAGGTTCCGGAAGAGGGGCAAGTTGGGCCCCAGATTTATTGGTCCTTTCAGGGTTTTGGCCCGGGTGGGTCGGGTTGCTTATCGGTTAGATCTTCCTGAGGAGCTTAGTCAGATCCACAACACTTTCCATGTGTCTCAGTTAAGAAAGTGTCTGGTGGATGAGTCAGCAGTCGTTCCCCTAGAGGATATTCAGGTTGATAGCAGCCTGAATTATATTGAGAGACCGGTCGCAATTCTGGACCGGAAGACCAAGACCTTGAGGAACAAGGTAATTCAGTTAGTGAAGGTGCAGTGGCAGCACCGGAAGGGATCTGAGTGGACGTGGGAGGCTGAGGAGGAGATGAGAGAGCACTACCCAGAGTTATTTGCAGATCCAGCCGTAGCAGACTTCGAGGACGAAGTCTGAGGCAAGTGGGGGAGAATTGTAACGACCCGTTCCCGGTATGTTAGTTCATTGGTAATTGTGGTAAGTTTTGCAAGAGGGACTCGGCGAGTTCATAGCCTGACTCGCCGAGTAGGGTCGCGACTGTGAGCACGCGTGAGCCGGGGACTCGGCGAGTCCATCCGTCTGGGTGAAACCCTAAATCCCCGGGTTGCCCACTATTTAAACCACCTTATAACCCCATTCTCGCCTCCCTCACCCTGTGAACGCAGTGAGAAAACCCTAATCCTCCCTTGAGAGCTTATAAGTGTTTTTGGTGCCATTTTGTGAAGGTGTGAAGAAGGAGAAGAAGAAAGAAGCAAGGAGAAGAGTTGCAGTGCAAAGATCCAAGGGCAAATCTGAGTTATTCGAGGTATTTTCGGAGTTCCCCTCTTGTTATATGCTTTAAACTTCCATTACGGCTCTCCTAAGAGCTAGTTGATGCTTGTTCCAAGCCTTATGTTTGCATGAATGCCTTAATAAGTCGAGATATCTTTAGATCTGAATGATGGGGTGTTGTAGAGCCCAGATCTACTGTCTTTTTGGAGTTACTTTGCATATTAATCATAGATCTACCCATTTTATGCATCTTTTAGCCTTATTTCCCTTATTCATGAGGTTGTGCACGTAAAGTTGGAAACTTTACGTGGTAAATCGGCTTATTGGACTCAGATCTATCAATTGTATGTGTTGGATTCAAACAAAATCGAGTAAAAATCAGTTGCATGGCGGCAACTCGGCGAGTCGGGAAGAACGACTCGGCGAGTTGGGTCGCGAGTTCCCGAGTCCTTCATTTTGATCAGTGTCGAGTGAATCCAGTGAGTTAGAGAGTGGACTCAGCGAGTTGAGAGTAGACTCAGTGATGGAGGGACTCGGCGAGTTGTTCATACAACTCGGCGAGTCCAAGGCAATCTTCTTAAGCTCAAGAACAACTCGTCGAGTTGTTCATACAACTCGGCGAGTCCAAGGCAATCTTCTTAAGCTCAAGAACAACTCGTCGAGTTGTTCATAGGACTCGGCGAGTCGGATGAAGATTGTCTAAGTTCTTGGATCGGGAGAGCACTCGTCGAGTCGATGCCATACTCGACGAGTAGCAGCGAGTTAAGTCAAGGAGTGAGAATAGGGACTCGGCGAGTTGGCGGCCCAACTCGGCGAGTCAGGTCAACTATGGGTTGACTTTGACCGAGAGTTGACTTTGTCTGAGAGTTGACTTTGACCTGGGGTAAAAGAGTCATTTTACCCAGTGCAGTGTTTAGTATTTGATTGAGTATGTTTATGGTCTTGTAGCCGGGGAGATACCGGAGCAGCAGCAGTTAGCCCTCAGAGCTATTCACTCAGCAGCCAGTTCACGAGGTGAGTCTCCTTTCAGTAGGATCGGGTCTACGGCCACAATGCCGGCCCGTGTAATTATCAGTAGTCCGGTCTTTAGTTTGATATAGTAGCTAGTTGGCTTGACGTCTTTGTGATTCAAGCATTTTTGTGTTATGTGTTCCGGACTTCGGTCCGATGCAGTTAGTTCCGGACTTCGGTCCGATGCATTCGGTTCCGGACTTCGGTCCGATGCAGTCAGTTCCGGACTCTGGTCCGATGCAGGGGACAAGGTCCCGGTCAGTTCCGGACTTCGGTCCGATGCAGCTAGTTCCAGACCTCGGTCTGATGCAGTGGGCAAGGCCCAGTATGTGATTTATACGTATTATATGGTATGTGGTAGTTTGGGGGAGCTCACTAAGCTTCGTGCTTACAGTTTCAGTTTTGTTTCAGGTACTTCCGCTTGTAGAGAGAGGAGCTTGGGATGATGGCATCGCACACACCACAGCTTTAGCTTTTATCCTGGGAGTTGATTGGTTCTTGATTTTATATAACATGGATATGATACAGTTTTTCGCATAGTGTTTTATTATTATTTTGAGATACATCATGTATGGTTTATGATATGACACTCAGATTATGGATTTTGGTTATGTTGAAAAACGAAATTTTTGGGTCGTATTTTTGGGTTGTTTCAAGTTGGTATCAGAGTCCTGGTTTGAGGGATTCGGACACACTTTCGGGTGTATCTGAACTCAAACTAAGGGGGAAATAAAAAGAATTTAAAAAAAAAAAATGTTTTCTAAAAGAATTTTGAAAGCACTTAGGAAGAAAGAGATTTATAAACAAGATAAGGGTGTGGTGCATGCGATCAGCCGAGCTCAAGTAAGTACTCCCAAATTACCCATACAAGTTATTTGTTCAGTTTCAGCTTCAGTAGAACAACATGCTAGTATAAGACTAAGGATCTAGGAGGATGCCTTATGTGCCTGCTTTATGTGTTACATCTTTATGAGTATTGCATGCTAGTATTGAGTAGACAGCAGTAGGATAGCCAGTTTAGGTTATGCCTGATAGTATGAGCTTAGCACTGCATGCTAGATCAGTTTCTCGTTTTGAGAATAGTTTTGCCTAAGTATGTTCCCTTATTCCGAATGCTGCTTGCTTCGTGCTTTGTGGGAGTTCTGAGTGATGGAAGTTAGCCATTAGGTGAACACGTTACACCACATGTGATCAGGGTTAAATAATCCCAGAGTGCTGGAACTGGCCCTATTGCGCAGATCTTGTTTGAGTCCAACCGTTATAGGGACTGGTCTTTTACTTGAAGGATTATCTGATCTTCGTCACATGTGATGGTGTTCAGGTGATGGTTAATTAGCATTATAAGGAGACCTGCAGCAGCTGAGGACTAGTTGAGTTGAGTCTGAGGTTTCCCTGGGGCAAGCCTAGGATGAGAGTAGCAGAGATCAGTAGTAGTAGAAGTGACTTGGTGGAGTCAGGGCAGTTCTTGAAGAAAGTACGGATAGATGTGGAAGGTAGTATGGTCCCGTACTACTGGAAGCAGAGGATCCGTACTCGAATCAAGAAAGGCTGAGACAAGACCAGGAAGCTAGTTGTAGTATCAATGATCCCTCAAGATATTTCTGCTTTCTGATGTAGTTGTGATGTGTTTCAGAATGGTAGTTCTGCGTTCGAGACCAGCAGCCGGCAGCGGAGGTGTCGGGGAGGGATCAGGTTCAGGTTCGGGGGATGAGCGCATGGATGAGCAGACCCGAGAGTTCCTTTCTTCGGAGATTACGCGCATCATTATAGAGCAGACTCCTGTGATCTTCGGTTCGATCAAGGAGGGGATTCTAGAGCTGATGGGTGAGAGATTGGGCACCTTCCGTGCCGAGGTGGCGGCCATGATGGGGTCGTGCACCCTTACTTTCAGGGAGTTCAGGGCATGTGGAGCTCCGGACTATCATGGGGCGCGAGACCCCATAGCGAGCAGCAGATGGTTGGCGGATGTGGCCAACACTTTCCGCACTAGCAGATGTCCCGAGGGGGACAAGGTCAGATTGGCGTCCTGTCTTTTGAAGGACAGGGCACGAGATTGGTGGGAGGAGGTCGGGCATGCCATTGGGGATGATGCAGCATTGGACGCGATGACCTGGGCTGATTTCTCTACCAGGTTCAGGGCGGAGTTTGCACCGGTCATTGAGGTGCAACAGCTAGCTAGGGAGTTTCAGGACCTCACCCAGACTATAGAGACAGTGGCGGAGATCACCGCCAAGTTCAGGGAGAGGGCTCTTCTCGTTCCTCAGTATGTAGCTGATGAGGAAATGAAGAAGGCCCGTTATCATGAGATGTTGCGGAGCGATATCCGCCAGTTTGTGAGCCGGTCCAGCTGTAAAACGCTGGAAGATATGATTGCTAGGGCTCGGGAAAGGGAGATTGATCTCGAGATGGAGAAGAAGAGGAAACCGGAGGCGGTTTCGGGTTCAGGCGGTTCGGGCAAAAAGCCCAAGGTTTCAGACCACAGATCTAGGAGTCAGCAGAGCCACGGTCGATGTGGCAAGTGTAGGAGATTGCACGAGGGAGCGTGCAAGGCAGGGAGTTCCGGCTGCTACAAGTGCGGTCGGATTGGGCATTTGAGTAGGGATTGCACGGCCCCTGCTACTGCCGTCGCAGCATCAGATCTGATTTGCTTTCAGTGCAATCAGAGGGGACATAAAAAGTCCCAGTGTCCGAGTGTAGCCGCAGCAGGGAAGGTGGTTGCACCTGCCCCTGCTACCTTGAGGATTACAGATGGCCGGCAGGGCCGAGCTGATGCGCCAGTGGCGAAGAGTAGGGCGTTTCAGATGACAGCGGAGGAGGCGCGAGCGAATCCTGATGTGGTGATGGGTATGTATCTTCCATTTATCTCTTTATTATTATTGATTGTATATTGCTTATGATTGTATGTTTTATTCAGGGTCGTTCTCTGTGAACGGCATTTCTGCTCTGGTATTATTCGATTCGGGGGCTACCCGATCATTCGTATCTCTTGCGCTTAGCAAGAGGTTCAGTAGAGCTCCAGGGGAGCTGGATTGTCCATTAGAGGTTGAGATAGCGGATGATAGGACCGTGAGGGTCGGCAGAGTGCACAGAGGGTGTTCTCTTCAGTTATTTGATGAGCAGTTTTCAGTGGATCTGGTACCTATTCCCCTGCGAGGGAATAAGGTTATTGTGGGTATGGATTGGCTAAGCCCCAATGGGGCGGTGATTGATTGCGAGCTTCAGCTAGTGAGGGTTCGCACTCCCAGTGGGGGAGAGTTGGTGATTCAGGGCGAGAGGCCACAGCGAGGACCGACCTTTTGTTCCGCCGCAAGGGCGAGGCGCTATGTTCAGCAGGGTTGCGCCGGTTTTGTAGCCTACGTTTTGGATGCCCGGGAGAAGGGCAAGTCGACAGTGGATGATGTTCCTATTGTTCGAGACTACCCGGACGTGTTTCCTGAGGATTTGCCGGGGATACCTCCTGAGAGACAGGTTGAGTTCAGGATCGACCTCGTCCCTGGTGCGGCTCCGATAGCCAAGGCACCGTATCGACTAGCTCCCCCTGAGATGCAGGAGTTGTATACACAGCTGCAGGAGCTGTTAGACAAGGGTTTCATTCGGCCGAGCAGTTCGCCTTGGGGAGCGCCGATCCTGTTTGTGAGAAAGAAGGATGGGTCGCATCGTATGTGTATTGATTATCGGGAGTTGAATAAGGTAACAATGAAGAATCGTTACCCACTCCCGAGGATAGATGATTTGTTTGATCAGCTTCAGGGAGCGTCTTGGTTCTCCAAGATCGATCTACGCTCCGGATATCATCAGATGCGGGTTAGAGATGAGGATGTACAGAAGACTGCTTTCAGGACCAGGTATGGTCATTACGAGTTTGTGGTGATGCCATTTGGGCTCACCAATGCTCCAGCCGCGTTCATGGATCTCATGAACCGCGTGTGTAGACCGATGCTGGACCGGTCAGTGATAGTGTTCATAGATGACATCTTGGTATATTCCAAGACGCAGGAGCAGCACGAGGAGCACCTGCGGGAGGTGCTAGAGGTTTTGAGGAGGGAGAGACTTTTCGCAAAGTTCTCCAAATGTGAGTTCTGGTTGCGCGAGGTGCAGTTCCTTGGTCACCTCGTCAACCAGAAGTTGACTCCACTGCATTGCAGGCGGCCGTATCTGCTGCGGTCACCGCAGCTATGGCACAAATTCACCAAGGGAACAACGGAGGAGGCAACGGGCAAGGGGCCAGGAGTTCGAACAACGGGATGAATCAAGGACCCACCAAAACATGTACCTACAAGGACTTCACAAATGCCAAACCACGAACTTTTAACACTGGAGGGGTGATCACTCTGAAGCGATGGATCGAGAAGGTGGAATCGGTATTCGAGATATGCGATTGTCCTGAGGAGATGAAAGTGAAGTTCGCAGCCTGCACTTTTGTCGATCAAGCGCTCACTTGGTGGAACGGACATGTGGAAGCCATGACACTCCCTGTAGCCAACTCCATGCCGTGGTCGGAAATGAAAGAAATGTTGATGGCTGAATACTGCCCACAAGGTGAGATTCAGAAAATGGAGCAAGATCTGTGGAACCTCACTGTGCAGAATACGAATATCGATGCCTACATATCGAGATTTAGTGAACTATCTCTGTTGTGCCCGGGTATGATCAACTCGGAAGGATAGAAGATTGAGCAATTCATCTGGGGAATAACATCACCAATCCAAGGAAACGTGATAGCTGCAAACCCCGAAACCTTTGGCAGTGCAAAAAGATTGGCGAAGAAGCTGTATGACCATAACAACAAAAAGGGTGAGAAGCCAGCGGAGACTGATGGCAAGAAGGAAGGTGAGGGCAAGAAAGGGAAGAACAACAAGAGGAAGGGGCGTCAGGGCCCTGAGACCTCTAAAAAGCAGCAGACAGTGGCAGTTAATGCTGTCACCGCACCGGTTCCAGCCACACCACATGCTCCAGCCTCAGTTGCTTCAAATGCTCCCACACCTTATTCCGGTAATCTTCCCAAGTGCAACAAGTGTGGTTTCCATCACAATGGAGAATGCAAGGAGTTGCAGTGCACCAGTTGTAATCGAAGGGGACACACAGCGAGGTACTGCAGGACTTACCCTCCCCAGAACCAACAACAGGGAAACAGCAACAACAACAACAATCGCAACAACAACAACATCACCACCGGCGGCCACAATGCAGGGCCTAGCCACACCTGCTATGGGTGTGGGAGGACTGGGCATTTCCGCCGAGATTGCCCTAACAACAACAATCCCGGAAACGGAGGAACAGGAAGGATGCTGACCATGGGTCAGGGAGAGGCGATTCAGGACCCCGCTGTTGTTACCGGTATGTTTCCCCTAAACCACACTTATGCATGCATCCTATTTGACACCGGAGCAGAGCGAAGTTTCGTAAGCAATAAGTTTAAGCATTTATTAAAACAACAACCCCAGAAGCTCGATGAAACCTTTACGGTGGAAATGGCCAATGGGAAAACCGAATCCACCGGGGAAATCTACATCGGATGTACCCTAACCCTAAATCAACACGTCTTTCGAATAGACTTAATGCTTGTATCAATTAGGAGTTTCGATGTAATTATTGGCATGGACTGGTTAAGCCCCCACCATGCTGAAATTATGTGTCACGAGAAGGCCATTCGCCTTCGCCTTCCTAATCACAAAACCCTAGTAATTTACGGAGACAAACCTAGCATGAACCTTCGCCTCATCTCGTGCATTAAGGCACGAAAACATCTACGAAAGAACAATTTGGCGTTCCTGGCTCACATAGTGGATAAAATCAAGGAAGAGGTTAACGTTCAAGACATTCCCATAGCATGTGAGTTCCCAGATGTGTTTCCTGAAGATCTTCCAGGAGTACCCCCAGAGAGACAAGTGGAGTTCCGAATTGACCTCGTTCCAGGAGCAACTCCTCTCGCTAAATCACCTTATCGGCTAGCTCCTGCTGAAATGCAGGAATTGTCCAGCCAACTCAGTGAACTCTTGGACAAGGGATTCATCCGCCCTAGTTACTCGCCATGGGGAGCTCTAGTCCTCTTTTTCAAAAAGAATGACGGATCTTTTAGAATGCGCATCGATTACAGAGAGTTAAATAAACTCACTGTTAAAATTCGGTACCCACTCCCACGAATCGATGATCTATTTAACCAGCTCCAAGGAGCTAGTTATTTTTCTAAGATAGATCTATGGTCCGGATACCACCAACTCAAGGTCCGGGAAGAGGATATTCCAAAAGCCGCTTTCCGAACTCGCTACGGACATTATGAATTTGTCGTAATGCCCTTCGGTCTAACAAATGCCCCTGCCGCATTTATGGATCTGATGAACCGAATCTGTCGACCATTCCTCGACAACTTTGTCATTGTCTTCATTGATGACATTCTCGTCTATTCCTGAAGCAAAGAAGAGCATGGCCAACATCTCCGACAAATCCTAGAAACTCTGCGATCGGAAAAGCTATACGCAAAACTCTCCAAGTGTGAGTTCTGGCTCTGGAGTGTGAACTTCCTAGGTCATGTAGTTAGCCAAGATGGAATTCATGTGGATCCCTCAAAGGTAAAAGCTGTTGAAGGATGGGCAATCCCGACAACACCCACAGAAATCCGTCAATTCTTGGGTCTAGCAGGCTACTATAGGAGATTCATTCAACACTTATCTAAGATCGCCAAGCCACTTACCTCGCTTACACAAAAGGGCGTACCATTCAAATGGACGGACAAACAAGAAGTCGCATTCTGAACCCTGAAACAAGCTCTCTGTAGTGCCCCGGTACTATCACTACCAGAGGGAACGGAAGACTTCGTGGTCTACTGTGACGCGTCAAATCAGGGCTTAGGTTGCGTTCTCATGCAGCGTGGAAGGGTGATAGCTTACGCATCCCGCCAATTAAAGACGCACGAAGTGAACTATACGACCCATTACCTAGAATTGGGAGTCATGGTCTTTGCCCTAAAAATCTGGAGGCATTACCTTTACGGTACAAAGTGCACCATCTTCACGGACCACAAGAGTCTCCAGCACATCTTGAACCAGAAAGAGTTGAACATGAGGCAACGAAGATGGGTTGAATTACTAAACGATTACGAGTGTGAGATCAAGTACCACCCAGGCAAGGCCAACATGGTAGCTAACGCATTAAGTCGGAAGGAGTACTCTAATCGTCGTACGAAAACTCTCTCAATAACCATTCAATCTCACCTAGCCACTCGAATTGCAGTAGCCCATTCAGAGGCCATGAAGACGGAAAATAGAGCAAGCGAAGCATTGCGCGGAATGGAGAAGAACCTAGAGGCAAAGGAGAATGGAGTATACTATTTCATGAACCGTATTTGGGTCCCTAAACTCGGAGGATTTAGGGAGGTAGTTATGAAGGAAGCCCACAAGACGCGATACTCCATTCATCCTGGCTCAGACAAGATGTATTTGGATATTAAACAACACTATTGGTGGCCCAACATGAAGGAGGAAATTGCCACCTATGTTAGTAAGTGCCTTACGTGTGCCAAGGTAAAGGTGGAGTACCAGAAGCCCTCAGGGTTATTACAGCAACCGGTAATCCCTGAGTGGAAATGGGAGGGGATTTCTATGGATTTCGTGACCAAACTACCTAAAACGCCGGATGGACTAGACACCATATGGGTAATACTCGACCGACTGACGAAATCTGCCCATTTCCTGCCAATAAAAGAATCCTACAAGATGGAGAGATTGACACGTTTATACATTCGAGAAATCGTGAGACTCCACGGAGTACCAGTGTCTATTATCTTGGATAGGGACAGTAGGTTCACTTCACGTTTTTGGCAATCACTCCAAAAAGCACTGGGAACTCATCTCGACATGAGCACCGCTTATCATCCACAAACGGATGGTCAAAATGAACAAACCATTCAAACGCTCAAAGACATGCTTCGCGCATGTGTGATAGACTTTGGGAAGTCTTGGGATACCCACTTACCCTTAGTCGAATTCTCATATAACAACAGTTACCATTCGAGCATCGAGGTCGCTCCTTTCGAAGCACTATACGGGCGTAAGTGTAGATCACCGTTATGTTGGGCTGAGGTGGGTGATACCTAACTAGCAAAAACACATACATCGGACAAGGCGCTAACGGGACCGGAGATCATTTGTGAAACCACGGAAAAGATTGTTCAAATTAGAGCTCGATTACAAGCATCGCGCGACCGAAAAAAGAGCTACGCCGATAAACGGCGAAAGCCCTTAGAATTTCAGGTCGGGGATCGAGTACTGTTTAAAGTCTCACCCTGGAAAGGAGTTATTCGTTTTAGAAAACGGGGAAAACTAAACCCACGATACATTGGACCTTTCAAGATCGTCGTCTGAATAGGTCCAGTGGCGTATAAACTGCAACTACCCGCAGAGCTAAACAGTGTACACCCCGTGTTCCATGTCTCTAATCTAAAGAAGTGTCTATCAGATGAAACACTCGTCATTCCCCTTGACGAGATCAAAATCAACGAGAATCTCCTGTTCGTTGAAGAACCGGTTGAAATCATGGACAGGGAGGTGAAGCGTACTAAGCAAAGTCGCATCCCGATCGTGAAAGTACGGTGGAACGCGAAGCGTGGGCCAGAATTCACGTGGGAACGCGAAGACCAAATGAAGCAAAAGTACCCTCACCTATTCTAACATTCTCAAATCTAGCTTTCAAACAGAATTTTGGGACGAAATTCCCTTTAACAGGGGGATGATGTCACAACTAGAAATTTTGTGTCTTGTAATCACTACACTCAAGTAAAATGTAGAATCAAAAACTTAAAGAGCATGTTTGATGCTTACTCTATGACAACAAAATTTCAATCCAATACACCATACAAGCACTTCAAATAGTCAACAAGTAATTGGAAACCCTAGAAGTTCTTGTGTAGGTCCACTTTGGACTAGGACTTCCTTATTGGGCCCAATGGGCCAACAAGCTTCCAATTTGACTATCTTGGGCTTAGAACCTTTAAGTAGGCTATAATTGAACCCACTTTCATTTATTTCAACCTTTTGGGCCATATTGGGCCTAGAATGAAATAAATCAATTATATGAACTATTTTGAACCATAATTAACCTAATCTAGCCTATTAAGGCATAAAAATCACACTTATATTTTATAGGACCAACAATCATTCAACCTAACTCTAATATGGGCTTAAACATAAGAAGCCCAATATTCTCCCTTTCCTTCTTCACTTCTCGGCCCAACAACCCAACATGGAAGAGGGTTGACTTTCAATTTCCACCTCATTATTATCTCTTGGTTCTCCATGCAACATATCTCATGCTTCCATGCATATATCACCTCAATGTCTATTTCTTCCTCTCTCTCTCATTCTCGGCCGATTCCAAACACACACACACATACAATTCTCTCACAAATCTCTCAAGGAAACTCCCTCCACTCTTCATCAAGATCTCGAATTTTAGAAGGTTTTTCAAGAAGATATTTCCACAAATTCTTCATCTAAGGTAAGATTATGCTTGGATCTATGATCTAGATTCTTTGTTTTATCAAAAATCTCTTTCTAATCCATGCAAAAATCATGATCACTCTCTTAGAAACTCCCTAAGTTCGAAATCAACAAGGGAAGACTTGTTAGAGCCGAAAACAACATCAAACTTCTTCCAATCTTCTCCAAAACCGAAACCCAACTCAAGATGAGCTTCATACCCCCTATTTTTCGGTTTTTATAAGTTTTGTGGGGGGGGGGAATACAAGCAAATGTGTAGATCTATGAGTATATGTATGCTTTGTATGATTTCTATGTTTATTTACATGTTCTTATGTGATTATGGTGTTGAAACTAGTCAAAAACTCCTCAAAATCGAGATTTGCATTAGGATGTATGAACCAAGTATTAAACATATTATTACACACAAATCATTTCTAGAAAAATAATCAAGTTGGTTAAGATGAAATCCTTGGGCTAAAAATCCCATTTTTGGACTCAAAATGTTAAAAATATAAGGTTAAAGGGCCCAAAATGATAAAATACAAATTCTGATGGATGAAATGAGTCAAAACATTTTCCATAATGTATTTTTCTGGAAGTATTCTCTTTGAAGGATTAAATGTGAAATTTTTAAGCATAATGGGCCAAAAATGAATTTTTCGGCCCAATAAAGCCCAATATGCGAGATTTTCAAATTAGAGGGGCTGAAACTGTATTTTTCTGTAAAACAGGGGACTACTAGTGCTCCAAGTCCATTTCAAGGGTTAAAAATGCTTTTCATATTTAAAAGGGACCAAAGATGCAAAAATTTTCTACTTTGGGCCAAAAGTGTAAAAATTGCGAAAACAAGGGTTTCAGCCGAGAAAAATTTCATTTGATGGACTAAAACTGTTTTCAAATAACTTTGAGCTGAAAAATAACTTTTCTACAAGGTTTGATACTAAAGTGTGAAGAAAAATGTTTTGAGGACTAAAATAGAAATTTTTTTTATACAAAAGGTTAAAAGTGTAAATTATCCAAAAGAAAGGGGCTGCAAAAATGAAATATTCTAATGTTTTAAACAATAAATCCGACATGATGAAATACTAGCACCTCGACTATCGGCGAATTATAATACACCCTCAACACCAAAATTCGTTATCAAACGAATTGATTCAGTCTCGAATCAATAATGAATCCGAAATTACTAACACGACGAAACTTCAATACACACGCGGAAATTTCGGGAAGTCAATACACACGTGGGAATACACCAGATGTCGATACACCGTCTTTGGGCCCAAAAGTTTCAAATCGTGTTTGTTGGGCCTAGCTAGCCCAATGACATGATCTTTAGGCCCGAAGGAAACTCGCTTACATGTAGTTGGGTCTTATATGACCTAATTTCGTGTAAAAGGACTTTTACAGGCTTTGTGCTGTTAGACCCCAAGGGCCCTCTGGTGCTGCTAGTAAAGTCGAGAATTCACCAAATGCGAGTCGGGCTAAGGGCCCTTCGCATTCACGATAGCCTTGAACGACTTACGGAAAATATCGGGGCTTCGCACCCTCTTTTCCTCCTCGGTTGTGGGGCTACGAGAAGTTCATCACCCACTAATGTAAGTGTTATCCGGAGGTACTAGGGCTAACACAAAATAAAGTAAATAGGAAGAATGTACTAATGTAAGTGTTATCCGGAGGTACTAGGGCTAACACGACATCGCGGTAAGCAAAATGAATAACCTAATGTACATCCGAAGATTGTCCAATTGTCCCCTATAGCAGCAGCAGGGAGGAGGAATGGTTAGTCCCATAAATGGCTTCCTAATATAAGTATTAACCGTAGACCTCCGTAGATGGTCATCAACCTCTATAGCGAACAGTAGGCTCGAGGAATGGTTAGTCCCGTAATTGACTCCATATATAGGTAGTAACCGTAGGCATCCGTAGATGTTCATCACCCACTGGTGCTAACAGCTGGGTTCCGGAATGGTTAGTCCCGTCTAGACATCCCGTCGAACTGGGATAGGCAGGAAAATTACACAGAAGGTACGAATAAATGTTCCTCGTAACTCTAGGTACAAGTATCCAGGTAAGTGAATACAGGATAATGTATCTATGTAAGAGTACTCATGTATGGTATTCATGTAAGTGTATTCAGATAAATGTATCTATGTAAACATACTCATGTATCATGTAAGCCTAGGTAAATGTACTCATGTATCATGTAAGCATATGTAAGTGTACTCATGTATCAGGTAATGTACTGGTCTAGACTCATGAATGAACTGACTCTTGTGTGATTCCTTTTAATAGGAATAATGTTTGGTATCTTCTAACTATCCCTATGATAATTAACTGGAAGGTAATTGGTTGTTCAAGTAAGTTTATACACCCTAGCTACACAAGAGTATGGGAAACTGGATGAAGGATGAAAACTATAACATCAATACATATATAAGAACGTAAGTGTATAAGTATAGTTTTGTTCAACAAGGTAAAAATGGTTTTGTAAGACATCTAAGAGTTTTGAATAATAATTAACAATGACTTGATGTCATTTTAATATACATTTCAAAAGTAATACATTTGATAACAATGGATTTTTAAGATAGAAAACCATTTCATGCATCACATTTTGTAGTTTGTGAAATCTACTGGATGAAAACACAGTTATAAAATACATATGGATGATTTAATAACATGCTTTTTTCTACTTGTATCCCCCCCCCCCCCCATTAAAGCATTTAAAATCATTTAAAACATTGATTTAGGGGTATGAACTCACCTGTTGTGAGTGGTTCTAACGGGTATGCGCGTACGGATGAGAAGTTCCACGAATGAAGTTCCGAGACACAATAAGTCCTAAATGATATTTAAGGACACATAATGACATGAATATAGTCTTTATAAACAACTATATGAAAGATAACACCTTCCGGGACTAGGAAACACCTTGGCTAGGTGTTGGAATCACATGTGATTCAACATAGGAAGGTATAAGGCACACATATGAGTTTACTACCATGAGTTCACGGCCCAAGGGAGTTTACTACCATAAACTCATGGCCATTTATGTTTATGAGGGTCCTAAAGGTCATAAGGAAGCAATCTAATTTCAAGCCTAAGCCTTTGGAAGTGTTTGTGGCATCAAAACACCCTTAACTTGAGTTCACGGCCCATGGACCATTTGGTCATGTGTTTGCGGCCATAAACACTCATGGGTGTTGACATTTTTATTGTTTTGGGTCCTTGACACATCAAGGTAATGTGCTATGTTTGTCTCTTGGCTTAATGAAGGTCTTTAGGGCATTTTGGCACCCAAATATGGAGTTCACGGCCCAAGAACTTCCTTGGCTGTGAACTCACTTTCAACCCTTGACTCTATTTGTTTTGGATGTCAAAACATGTCATGGGTAGTCTCAAGTTTCATTTCCAAGGTTTGGAGGGACATTAGGCACACTTTGGCCCTTAAAAAAGAGTTTACTCCCCAAGGTGTTCTTGGGCGGTAAACTTACAGATCTTAATGTTTTGAGGTTGTTTTCTCTCCCTAAACTCATTAGTGTACAAGTCCAAACTAGTTTCATGGTTGTTGGGTGCATTTTGTGCACACTTTTTGCAATACTTTTAGCCCTTTTTATTTATGTTTTTAGCATAATTGTTCTTTACTTTTATTGCATTTCATCATAGAGCGAGTATGGTTGAACCTAGACGTAGTTTGACTGTTTATGTAAAGAATAGAAGTATCTTTTTATGAGTTTGACCTACATCCATATGATGCAGTCCTAATATGGATTGAAAGTATGTTCGTGAAGGTTTTGACCTACATCCCTATGATGCAGTCCTAGTACTGAGTGGAAGTAAGTTCGTAGAATGGTCTCAAGACATTTGTTGTTCAAGCCGAGGTATTATTGGTTGGGAAATAACATGATCCAACCATTAAAAGAGACTTGGAAATGTCTCCGGAGTTAAATTGATGTAGTCTAATGACTTGACTAAAGCATGTTTCAGGTATACTCAAATGAAAGTATGATGAGAGTTCTAGAATAAAGAATGACACTGAAGTTAGCCGACTGTCAATATCTTTGATATTCATGACGTACAAGTTCGGGAGAATGACCTTGTAAAAAGGTCTTACATGATATCCAGAGAAGATAGTCCTTGACATCATAAAGACCTAACCAAAAGTACTTACGATACAAGATAATTTCATAGAAAATGCCACATCGGGCATAGACAGAAGACGATTCTTTTTAACAAGGAAAATAAAGTAAAACATCTACTACTGGCGACAGTCATCCCTCTGGTGAACTCTCAGTTCAGCCAATTGACGTTCCACATCAAGTAGGTGTCTTTCGTACACCCTCTGGCGTACTCGGAGCTCTATGACTTCGGCTCGTGACTCGGCCAGTGCTTGCAGCAGGGTTTCATGGTTTCTCTCATATCTATCGTGAGCATCTTCTAGACGAATGGTGCGGAAGGTATGCATTCTCGCATCGGCAACAACTTATGTGATCTGATTTAGGGCTGTCCTGCCTTGAATATCATTTCGGGATACTCTGCAGACCAAGATTGGCAAGATTCTGTCTGCTGAGCCCCCATTGCTCAGGTCATAAAAACTTCGGTCAACATTAAATTGCAAGGGCTGATCTTGTCCTTGGCTCCATGTTTCCAAGCATTCCACCCACTCAGGCGTCGGTCCATGAAAAGTCGGACGAGGGTTAGGAATTGGAACGGGAGCTGCCTGGGGTAGGTTCTCAACCTCGGGTTCAGAGTTAGCACCGTCCGAAAGGTCTTCATCATGGAGATCATTCAAAGGAATAGGATGATCATTCTCTGGTTCTTCTCCAAACCAACCAGCAATGACTTCGTTTGGAAGATACTGGCTGCCGTGGGGATGGAGTCCAGCCATGTTATCTACGCGAGAATTGGGGTAAGAAAATAATCATTAGACGAACTATCTAGATAATTATTTATAAAATCTTCATTAGTTACATCGCTATTTGTGAAGTGCATACCAGTTATATGTAATCGAAACAGGATAGGCCTTCGAATAAGTGACCTTAACTCCATATTCACACAGAATAGGGGTAAAGTAAAATTTTCACAGATTCTAAGTCTATAACATCCTAATTACATATAGCTTTAGTGTATCCACTTAGCAACTATCAACTTAGTAATGAAAATCATGTTTTAGTTCTCCAGTATAAAGTACTTATAGTAACACCAAATACCCATATAGTATTTTAAGTTTAATGTTATGTTCTACTGTTCTCATTGTGGTATTGTTGGTAAGATTTTAGACTTGTTGCAACCACACAACTACACTTAGGCACATGCTAGTCAACCCTCGGATAATATAGTTGATCAGGCTATATCTTCCCAGTTTTGACTATATGTCTCTAAGTCCACCTGTGTTGCCCAACAATCGTAATTCTTTTGTACTGTCCTAGTGACATTGATTTTAGTATGAATACAGGCATGTATACTTACTTAAATATTTTACTATTTAACGTATAAACTCTTGGTCAGAGTATTTTTAATCCCTATGTATTTATAGTTAGTATATCCTTTATGGGTTGATATACTTAATTCACTATAAACAATGCTCTGATACCAATCTGTCACACCCCAAAACCAAGAACGGCGGAAACGTTCTGGGGCGGAGGACGCCATTTACAGTATCACAACAATGAAAAGTAGTAAACAAGCAACAACATCATCCATTGTATTAATAATATAATATTTAATACAAGTGTTCTGTCAAATTATAATAGACACTAAAGTATAAACAAAATGAAAGATAAGTCTTGAACGAGCTCCATCTTCTCTAAACCTTGCATCGGTACATGTCTATCGTTGACTTGAGGATACAAGTTATCTTGAAAACGAGTATCAGCTTTAAAGCTGGTGAGATCATAAGTATTTTAGTGTCTTAATTTGTATGTAAGTATTTGTATGTATATGAACTGTAAGTATTGAAAATGTATATGAACTTTAAGTATGAAAATGTTTTGTATGATCTTAGGAAGCCCTATGTTTCCTACTAATCGTATCCTTCTACCAAGGCATCTAATGTCTATGTGTGTGGCTCTTGTAAGAGTGTGTATTTTCCCAAATCTGACTATCATTAACCAAAAATATAGTTTGTACATTAATGTTTAAGTGAAATGATCACTAACTATATTAAAGGGTAAATTAATGTAGTATTATAGTGTTGTATTATAGGAACTACTGTTGTACTAACTACCTTAAACCGGATTTATATCAAGGTATTATGTGATTAATTGTACCATACTATCGACTAGGTAACACGACAATGTAGGTCATAAAAAGATTTGATGTTTGGCACCCGCAGACCTGCAGGTCCGGCTGTAGCTAGCAGCAAGGTGTAGGATAGTCAATCCAGTATAGATCTATACGCAAACTCATGCTCTCCCTCCAAGAGACTCTGGATACAACTCGGGCCATGACATTGAAGGCATGCTCCGATATAGTGGATCACAATTATGTTAACGTATTCATGTATATGTAATGTATTGTTACTTGTTCTAGTATCGTGGTATATGTTCTCTTTCTAGTATAGTTGTATATGTTCTCTTTCTAGTATAGTTATATATGTTCTCTTTCTAGTATAGTTGTATATGTTCTTCTTCTAGTATGGTTGTATATTTTCTCATTGTAATGTAATGTATATGTTCTCATAGTAATAAGTACTGTGTGTACTAGCTGTAATGTATGTTCTATCTATCTACCAAGTATTGACTCATGAATGAACTGACTCATTGTATGTTATCGTGTTCTAGTAATAGTTCTAGTATCTTCCTAAACTGCCCATATGGTAGCTTACTAGTAATGTAACTGGTACGTATTAACATGGAAGTATACCCTTGCTACCCAAGGGTACTGAATGGACTAGAAGAACTTTTATGACTATATATGTACACATGATATATAACTAATATTTAAACGACCTTCGGACGGGTACCCGATATCCCACCAGACCACATCTCAAGCTCGAAAGGGAAATAGGGCGGGCAGGCCTTCCTAAGCCTTCTAAACATTTCTTATATAACTATAAATATGTAGACATGAAATTTATAATATCAAAGCATAAAATAAGTTTTGTAAAACCTTTGAACATAATTATTATCTAAGTAAAGATCGACCTGATGTCAATCTATAAAACGGGTTGGAAGCATGGGTTTGATAAAACAGTTTAAGTATAAGGAAATGGTTGGAGGAAACACAATTGTAAATGAGTTTGAAATGAAACATACAGTGTAAAATAATGAGTTTTAAACATATAAAACGTTTATGAATATCATGTGAAGAAAACTGTTTGGTAAAATGGTTAATGAGTAACAAATCATTTAAATGCTGCTTATTAATCACATGTGATTTATATAATAACTAGCATGATTCTACTTGTATCCCCCCCCCCATAAAACATTTAGAACATTTAAATCATTGATTAAGGGGTATGAACTCACCTGTTGCGAGTGGATCGGAAGGAAGTGTCGGATAAGTGCTTGGTGTCAAGTGAAGACTTAGACACGTACAAAGATCCTAATTACATATGAGGACATGTTTATATAAACAATTAGTCTTTAAACCACTAATAAACAAGGTTAAGACACTCTAGGGCATGCTAAACACCTTATACAAGTGTTATAAGTCTCAAGGGTTGCATCTAAGTTTTGTAGGGAAAGGCTAGTGTGTTTGGGGTTCAAGGGTAAACTCCCTTGGAGTTTACGGTTTTCATGACCATTACGCAAGTAGTTTACGGAAGTAAACTCAAGGGTTTACGGTCGTAAACTCTACACTTTATGTCCATTTGTTGTTTTGAAGAATACTAAGCTATTCCAAGCATTCCTACTTCATGATTAAGCCTTAGGAAGTGTTGTGTGGCATCAAAACACTCCTAAATGGAGTTTACGGTCTAAGGACCATTTCTCCATGAGTTTAC
This sequence comes from Lactuca serriola, assembly GCF_051521515.1. Lineage (NCBI taxonomy): Eukaryota > Viridiplantae > Streptophyta > Magnoliopsida > Asterales > Asteraceae > Lactuca > Lactuca serriola. Next base: position 120,181,473 of record NC_136413.1, read on the forward strand.
TACCTTAAACTCATGAGTTTACTACCTTAAACTCATGAGTTTACTACCTTAAACCCATAAGTTTGGTATTTGGGGGGTTTTCAAGTCCTTAGCTCAATCATGGCAATAGTCTAGGTTAGATTTAGACATAAGGAACAATCATGGGACATTTACGGGACTTTTACACATCTTTTGGGGTGTTTATGGTTTTGGGAGATCCCCAAACCGTAAACACCTATAAATTGTTGTTTTCTTGAGCTTTTAGTTTATATACACATCAAGGATGGATCTAGACAAGTCCCTAAGGCATTGTAAAGCATCTAGACGCCTAAAGCACCCTAAGGCACTAAATTTGGTGTTTACGGTTTTGGGAGCCTCCCAAAACCGTGAACACCGTGTTCTTGGTGTTCTTGGGACTTTTCCTTGGTATGAACATGTATAGCAAGCTTTAAATGATTCTAGGATAGAAGTACTTACATTGTGGAGGCTTAAAATGAACTTAAAGTCCAAGAACACTAGTGTGTGTTCTTGGTGTTCTTGGTGTTTTTGGAAAACTAATCAAAACACAAAAATGGATGGATTAAAGGATGTACAATCACTAGATTAAGTGATATACTAACTTGAAAGGGCTAGAAACACTTACTAGGTTGAAGATCTTGAATAAATTCTAGGATGATACTTGAGAGGATTTTTGGAGTTTACTCTTTTGGTAATTGGGGGGTAAACGTAAAAATGACTAGTTTTGGGGAGTAAACTCATGTTTAAGCATGAGTTTACATTTTTGGGAAGATTTTTCGGCCCAAACATAAAAGTTTGGACGTGAACTTCTAAGACACGAGGTGTTTGCGGTTTTTAAATTTCAAAACCCGTGACGGCACTTTCTTTCACCCGTTCGTTTAAAGAATAATATTAAAATAATCAAACGAACTTTAAATTTGCTAAAAATAAATAATAATGTAATTGACCTATAAATCGAAGTGATTGACTTTTAGGGTTTGACCGAATGAAAATTTCGAGTTGTCACATTTCCTGTCGTTCAAGGTAATGGTAGAAATGATATGCCTTGTGTCCTCTTTAGTTTGCAATGGTAATTTGCCTTGAGCTTCCATTATACTCACAGATTGAGTAAGTTGTGCAATTTGTTGCTCTAAGCTTTTGAGGCTAGCTTTGGTTGTTTCTTGGAAGATTTGGGTAGTGGTGGCAATGCTTTTGACAATTTCTTCCAAGGATATGCTCAAAGTTTCAGTTTGTTGGGGAGGTGTAGGATATTGTTGTTGGAACTATGGAGTTGGTTGGTATTGGTCATTTCCCCAAGCTTGGTATGGGTTTTGGCATTGGTTGTTTCCCCAAGCTTGGTTGTTTTCCCACCATTGATCATCTTGAGGTTGATCATAAATCCATTGGTTTGGCCAGTAGTAGCTTCCCGTTTCTTGCACTTCTTCCCATTCTCCTTGTAAATACGGACACATGTTGGTATGAGGTCCATTTTGAGTGCAAAAATCGTAAGGAATAGGTTCGGGTTGCACACTTAAGTCTTCCTAAGACACTTTTTTTTGTTGGGTTTTTTTTTGGAGATGTACCTACTCACAAAATGCTTGGCATAAATAATTAGTAACACCGTGTCCCCGACAACGACGCCAATTTGTTAGGGGTGTCAACCCCAAAAAATAAAGGGGTAAAATAACTCCTTAAACACTGTCACTTTGTACTAGAAATGTAATACAAGGTAAGCAGGGTCGATCCACAGAGACACGGAACAAATGTTTATACCTTTTTGCGGAAGGTACAATAATGGTCACATAAATGGGGGGTTGGTATGCAATGATTTAAACAAGAGGATAAAGCAATAAGTAAATGATCAATTAAACGAAACAAATTCAAGATTTGTGAGAACTTCAACTCTATGCAAGACAATTTAACAATGTGATTCCAATGATGAAATGATATCTACTCAATTCCACCTAAGTTGGTACCTGAAAGTGTTAACAAGTTCTAACACTTGAAGTGTTAGAACTTGTTAAGTTCTAACACTTGAAGTGTTAGAACTTGTTAAGTTCTAAGAGGCTCGAGCTCAGCTCGATTCGAGCTTGTTGTACTGAGCTCGGATCGAGCTCGTAAATAATTATACAAGCTCGACTGGGGCTCGGGCTATGCTCGTTTTTTGGCTGACTTGCCTAAATAAGCTTAAGTTCAGCTCGAGCTCGTTAAGGAGCTCGTTTATTAATACCCTAAATTCCGAATCCACAAATATGTTTTTATTTTAATATATAAAAAAAATAAAAATTTATATTATATAAAGGCTTGTTTAGGTTCGCAAGCCTAATCGAGCTTAGTGATATAGGCTCGAGCTCGAGCTTGTTTAATAAACGAGCTTAATATTAAGCTCGAGCTCGGCTCGGGCTCGTCTAAAATCGGTTTCGAGTCGAACTTTTAGCGATCCAATCCCGAGTAGCTCATGAGTAGCTTGGCTCGTATGCAACCCTAAACACTTCCCATTCACCAAGTTGTCAAATTTAAAACAAGCTCTTTGAAAATAACCTAACCTTCTAATTTAAGTCTAAACAATCTCTTAGATAGAAATCAAAAGGTTGCAATAAGATTTATGTGAATTGTCCCAACAACACCCAATACTCCTCACAAGCTTGGGAGTGTAAGAGTATGTGAATAAGATTTACACTAAATTCATTCAATGGATATCAATTTAGTGTTTGTTACTTAGTTCGATTCACAAAACAATTACGGATTTTGCAATTTGATAACTTGAATGACCTAACCCTAATTCAAATGGCCAATAAGAATTACAATTAGAATCAAACATTCAATTGAAACAACATCAAATTCACTAGGTAGGAATTAGAAGCAAACATCAAATCACATGATTGAAATCACAACTAAAAAGTCAAGACATGAAGTTAGAGAAACTAGGGTTCTAGCCACTCATGACTAGAACAAGATCACAAATCTAGAAAATGAAATTAAAGTTCTTACACAATGAAATCAAATGTTCCCAAGTGTTAATCAACTCAAAAATCCTCCATAAAATTGCCTTCTTTGCTCCAAAAATCGACCTCCCTTAAAAAATTTGGTTCCCTCCTTTAAGAATGGTGAAAAACTTCTTTAAAACCCGCATTTACGTTTACACATCCCGCGTAAATTAACACTGTCATTTACGCGCCCGCGTAAACGCAAAAATACACTACGCAGAAATCTACGTTTACACAAGCGTGTAAACGCAAGGCTTCCATTTACATAGCCGTGTAAACGTCTGTAAAGCTAAAATCTTCATTTCTTTGATATCTTGCTCCTCGGTGCTCTGCAGGTCCCAAAATTTTTCCTGCAACTCTTATTTACCTCCTCTAACAATATCCTACCTACAAAAGTCCATGCAATATCACAAAAATGTGTGAATGAAATTGCCTCATGAAAAATCCCGAAAAACATGCGAAATGCATGAGTTTAAACATAAATGCAATGCACTTTTATGGAATAAAGCTACAAAATGGGTGCATGAAATGCATCTAACATACTCCTAGCATGATATTCTCTAGGAGTTACCTGGAATTGGTTTGGATTAGAATCTGAACCTCACTTGGCTAATGAGCTTTAAGTTCACCATGATTCCTTGGCTCTCGGGATGACTAGCCCTTATCTTGGTTCTCATTTAGTGGTTAAGGTCGGCAAGCATTATTAGAATCATGCAATGGAATTGACTTTGTCCCAACAGGAAAAGAATTGATATTTTTCATTAAAACATTGCTATTTTTATCCAATACCAATTGGCTTGTAACACCCCGAGATTCAGGTGCATTTCTTTTACCCTTATTCTTTGCCAATTAGTCATGATTAGCCCTTGTGTGGAGAAAACTTAGCAAGTGAGTACGCTGGGCGTACCAGAGGGGTACGCTATGCGTACCCGTGTGCTTACTTTGGACGCGGAGTCGCCAAGGTACGCTGGGCGTACCCAGAGTTACGTCGGGCGTACCCGGCCCAGGTGAAAAACCCTAATCCGTCTTGTGCACTATTTAAAGGGTGCTAAGGCTCATTTCTCAGCCTCCATATCAGTGAGTGAAACCCTAAAAGAGAGCTTCCCATCGTCCTTAGAGTATGTGAGTGATATTGGAGGTAATTGTGCTTTGGTGACCTAGTGAAGAAGAAGGAAAGGAGATCTTGGAGGCTAAAGCTTGAGGTGCCATTTTGGATCTGAGATCTACAGAGCAAGGGACTACACTTAGAGGTATAAAGTTCAAAACTTTCCTCTTCTTTTGATTTGTTGTTGCATGAGCCATTTCTAGGGCTAAAAACCCCAAAGGTGGAGACTTTATGAGTGTAAAGTGCTCCATGGTCCGAGATCTATCCCTATTCAGTGCTATTAGTGATTTAGAGCCATAAAGTTTCCATCTTTAGTGTTAGTTTGAGGTCATGCTTGAGTTATAAGCCTTCTAGAGTTAGAGGATGGAATATTATGGGAGTTGGTGGCTTGTTCAGCTATGCAAAGGCATAAAGTCATCAACTTTATGGATTAAGAGGCTTAGATGAGGTCAGATCTGGAAATTGGACATGGGTCTTAACTGTTTAAGACCTCAAGAGCTAAGGGGCTGAAGCTGGGGAGTACGTTGGGCATAATCCCAGTACGCGCCGTGTACTGGGTGGCGTTCCCCGTTTCTGAGATGCATCCGGGTACGCTCAGCGTACACATCTGGTACGCGCAGCGTAACCCGGGAAGTTGACTTTGGGTTGACTTTTAGGGTATGGTCTATTGTGGGGCCTTTTGAGTTATGAGAGAGGTAAATGGTCTTTTACCCTTCTGATAGTGTCATAAGAGGACATAGTCTAGCCTTTGATAGCTATAATAATTAGGGTATTTATTTTATATGATTAGGCGGAGGCTAGACCAGCGTTTACCGAGTCAGAGATTTACCGAGATACCCGAGGTGAGTCTTCTCACTATACTTTACCTAGTGTGGTAACAGAGCTATGTAATAGAGTATTTTAGAGTTATATGCCAGTGTGATTTCATGTTATCTATGTGTTGTGATTTATTATGATATGTGATATGCATGATTTAGAGTTACAGAGTTAGGACCTTCGGGTCCACAAAGTTAGGGCCAGAGGGCCCATAGAGAGTTGGGGCTGGAGGGCCCCACTTAGACACATTGACCTGAGGGTCAACAGAGTTATAGCCTCGAGTGGCTATTATGTGTTAGAGTGGTATATTAGGGAACTCACTAAGCATTTATGCTTACAGTGTTATGTGTTATGTGTTTCAGGTACCAGTGATGATCGCGGGAAGGCGCCAGCATGATTCATACACACACATGGGATTTTATGTATTTCGGTCTTAGGGGAATGTTTTGTGAAACAAGGATATGATACAATGACATTTTATTAATAAATGTGTTTGAAAAAAAATGTGTTTTGAAAATGCGAAAAATTGTTTTAATTTTTACGGTGTTACAAGTTGGTATCAGAGCCTTGGTTTGAGGGATTCGGGTGCACCTTCGAGTGTATCTGAACTCAAACTAAGGATTTGAGGAAATTTCGATAATAAAATAGTTTTCAAAAGAGTAAAAAGAGCTTTCGAGACAACACAGAGCAGAGTCGTGTGTACGAACTGCCAGCACCCGAACGGTGATTTCCCAAAATACCATTACAATAAGTGTTATAAGATATGATATGATATGTTATATGATGAGTTATATTATACATGTTAGAGTAGACTAGGTATTCCTATTAGGACTAGAGTGTCCTGATATGTGATGCCTTAGTCTAGGATGTCTTGTTGCTAGGGATGCTTCAGAGTGTTTAGATAGCAGCAAGGAGGTTATGAGAGATCTGCTAGCGAGCATCATATGATTAGAGAGAGTAGAGTACTTGGGATTTGGGACTCTAGGAGGAGGACTTGGGGTGAAAGCTGATGTGGTGTGGACAGTAGTATTGGGCCCGTACTACTGAAGACACCAGGTCAGTGCACAGTCCAAGTAAGAATCCTTAGAGTACCAAGAAACAAGTAGGGTGGAGTATTTGAGTGTGAGTATACTCGAACAAGTCCCTGATATTTTTTTAGTTGTATTTCAGAGAGAGGGAGATCATGGTTATGACATGCTACACACCAGAGGACAGTGGTTCGAGTGACGAGGAGATCCGTAGGATCATCCACGAGGAGGTGGCTGCGGCTATCAGGGCAGAGATACCAGAGATGTTCGGGTCTATCAAGACCACACTGATTGAGACATTCGATGAGAGATACGCTGCTCTTTCTGAGGCTGCTGTTGCTGCAACCACTGCGGCTATAGCTGCGACTTGGCCGCAGGGTGGTGATGCGTTGCTGTTCCGAGAGTTCAGCAACACAAAACCACCAGAGTTTGACGGGACTCAGGACCCGATCGCGGTGATGAGGTGGATTTCATACATAGAGGGGTGTTTCTTTACTTGCTCATCTCCAGAGCATTTAAGAGTCTGGTTCGCGCTGAACCAGCTTCGGTTGGGAGCGAAGGATTGGTGGAAGTTTGTGAGGGCACACTATACGCTTGCTGAGCTTACTGCAGTGACCTGGGAGAGGTTCACTGCTATGTTCCGAGATGAGTATGTTCCCCAGGTGGAGAGGGAGCGTTTGGCCCAGGAGTTTCTGACCCTCAAGCAGGATACTGAGTCTGTTACAGTGATTACAAGGATGTTCCATGAGCGGGCGATAATCTGCCCAGAGCACGTGTCCTCCGAGCAGGCACGCATGAGCCGATATCTGAGAATTTTGAGGAGGGATATACGAGATTTCGTGGCGAACTCGACGTACCGGACATTTTCCGAGCTTCAGGCAAATGCCCGGAAGAGGGAGATAAAGCTGGAGACCCAGGCTAGGGAAGAGGCTGAGTCTCAGGGGAGGGATCGACGACCGGTGCAGTCTCAGCCGGTAGCCAAGCGGGCCAAGCCCACTCATTCGAGATCAGGGAGTCAGAGGGGCCACACTTATGGCAAGTGCGGCAAGAGCCATGATGGGGTGTGCAGAGCAGGGTCTTGCTACAAGTGTGGCAAGGAGGGGCATATGGCCAAGGATTTCCCCAAGGGGTTTGCAGTATGTTTTCACCGCAACCAGACCGGACACCGGAAGGCAGAGTGTCCACGACTGCGGGGATCAGCACAGGGAGCATCTCTGGGATCTGCCCCTGCTGCTATCAGAGTTACTGAGAGCCGGCCAGTGAAGGCCGAGGCACCGAAGGCATGAGGGAGAGCCTTTTAGTTGACCGCGGAGGAGGTCCACGCAGCGCCCGATGTCGTGGCTGGTACGTATTCTTTCATGTATTTATTTTGATGTTGAGATTTTGTGCTTATATTATGTTATGCGTAGGTACTTTTCTTGTGAGTTATGTACCTGCCTTGGTGTTGTTTGACTCAGGTGCGAGTCGGTCTTTTGTATCTTTGGCTTTTAGTCAGCACATTAGTGTTAGTCGTGAGGCATTGAGTCGACCTCTGAGAGTTTCCATAGCTGACAAAAGGTCGGTGTATGCCACAGAGGTGATCCGATGGTGTGTACTCGAGATTTTCGGTGTTGAGTTTCTGATAGATTTGATCCCTATTGCGATGGGGGATGTCTGTGTCATTGTGGGCATGGACTGGTTGAGTAGATTCGGAGCGGTTATCAACTGCGAGCGACAGCTGGTGACCATACGAAACCCTAGTGAGGGAGTTCTTACGGTGTATGGCGAGGGTACATGTTCTGGGTCAGCATTTTGTTCGGCCGCTAGAGTGAGACAGTGTATACATCAGAGCTGTAGGGGCTTTGTAGCGTATGTGATGTATACGAGGGTTGATTCTGAGAGACCGAGGTTAGTTGATGAGGTTCCGATAGTGCGTGAGTTCCCGGACGTATTTCCGGAGGAGTTGCCGGGTGTACCTCCTGAGAGGCAGGTGGAGTTCAGTATAGATTTGGTTCCGGGGGCCACGCCTATCGCCGAGGCGCCCTATCGCCTTGTACCTCCAGAGATGCAGGAGTTATCCTCGCAGCTTGAGGAGCTGCTGGGAAAGGGGTTTATTCGGCCGAGTAGTTCGCTGTGGGGAGCTCCTATCCTTTTTGTCAAGAAAAAGGATGGTTCACACCGGATGTGCATTGATTATCGGGAGTTGAACAAGCTAACGGTCAAGAACCGTTACCCGTTGCCGAGGATCGACGATTTGTTCGATCAGTTGCATGGAGTATCTTGGTTTTCCAAGATCGACTTGAGGTCTGGATATCATCAGGTGAGGGTGCGAGATGAGGATATCCAGAAGACAGCGTTTAGGACTCGTTACGGGCATTACGAGTTCATGGTGATGCCTTTCGGGCTCACCAACGCACCTGCGGTGTTCATGGATCTCATGAACAGGGTGTGTAGACCGATGTTGGATCGCTCAGTGATCGTATTCATCGATGATATTTTGGTTATTCGAGATCAAGAGAGCATCATGAGGAGCATCTGAGGGAGATCCTAGGGGTCTTGAGATCGGAGAGACTTTATGCCAAGTTCTCCAAGTGTGATTTCTGGTTACGAGAGGTCCAGTTCCTAGGACATCTCGTTAACCAGAAAGGGATATTGGTCGACCTGACCAAGATTGAGGCAGTGATGAGTTGGGAGGTGCCGAGGTCACCCACCGAAATCAGGAGTTTCTTAGGGCTGGCAGGCTATTACCGGAGATTTATCAGGGATTTCTCCAAGATCGCAATGCCACTCACCCCGTTGACCCAGAAGGGTGTTGCTTTTTCATGGGGCCCAGAGCAGCAGGCCTCCTTCGAGACACTTCGCCAAAGACTGTGCGAAGCCCCAGTCTTAGCCCTTCCGTAGGGGATGGAGGACTTTGTGGTGTATTGTGACGCGTCGATATCGGGGTGGGGAGCGGTACTGATGCAGAGAGGGCATGTGATAGTGTATGCATCGAGGCAGCTGAAGCCTCATGAGGCGAGGTATCCTACCCATGATTTAGAGTTAGGGGCAGTAGTGTTCGCCCTCAAGATCTGGCGTCACTATCTATATGGGGTCCGGTGTACCATATACACGGATCACAAGAGCCTGAGGTACTTGATGGATCAGCCCAGCCTGAATATGCGACAGAGGAGATGGTTGGATGTGGTAAAGGATTATGACTGCGAGAGCCTGTACCACCCGGGTAAGGCTAATGTTGTAGCTGATGCACTGAGCCGAAGGGCGGAGAGCGCCCCGATGCGAGATGTTTGTTTGAGGTTGAAAGTGATGACTCCGGTGTTGGACACCATTCGTGGGGCCCAGGCTAAGGTCGTGAGATCAGAAAACCAGAAGAGAGAGCGAGTTTTCAGGTTGGTATCGGAGTTCGTTACCAATAGCCGGGGGCTTATGACATTCCAGGGTCATATCTGGGTACCGTTTGTGGGCGGTACGCGTACCATTTTGATGGAAGAGGATCATCGATCGAAGTTCTCGATCCATCCTGGGGCCACTAAGATGTATTTGGACCTGAAGAGAGAGTATTGGTGGCCCTGTATGAAGAGGGATGTCGCATGGTTTGTTGAGAGGTGCTTAACCTATCATAAGGTTAAGGCCGAGCACCAGAGACCGCATGGTAAGTTGCAGCCGTTGGAGGTTCCCGAGTGGAAGTGGGAACAGATTACCATGGATTTTATCACCAGATTGTCGAGGACTGCAAGGGGAGTTGATGCAATTTGCGTGATTGTGGACAGGTTGACGAAGAGCGCCCACTTCCTTGCTATCAGCGAGAGCTCTTCCGCTGAGAGGTTGGCAGAGTGGTACGTGAGAGAGGTGGTATCACATCATGGAGTACCGATCTCGATCATCTCAGATCAAGATGTGCGTTTCACTTCTTGATTCTGGAAGAAATTCCATGAGGAATTAGGTACGAGGTTGCATTTTAGCACCGCATACCACCCACAGACTGACGGGCAGAGCGAGCGGATGATTCAGACGCTCGAGGACATGATTCGGGCATGTGTTTTGGACTTCGGAGGGAGTTGGGACGCGTACCTACATTTGGCAAAGTTTTCCTATAACAACAGCCATCATTCGGGCATCGGTATGCCGCCTTTTGAGTTGTTGTATGGGAGGAGGTTTCGGACTCCCATTTGATGGGGAGAGGTAGGGCAACGTGTGATGGGTAGTACAGAGATAGTACTTCAGACGACAGAGCAAATTCAGCAGGTCAGGCAGAGGTTGTTGACCGCTCAGAGTCGCCAGAAGAGTTATGCTGATAGGCGACGATCTAAGCTCGAATCTCAGGTCGGTGATTTGGTGCTCCTAAAGGTATCTCCTTGGAAAGGAGTGATCTGATTCAGGAAGAGGGGCAAGCTGGGACCCCGGTATATTGGGCTGTTTAGAGTGATCGCAAGGGTGGGCAGGGTAGCGTATCGCTTGGAGCTACCTGCAGAGTTGGGTCAGATTCATGACACCTTTCACGTGTCGCAGTTGCGAAAGTGTATAGCCGATGAGTTGGCAGTGGTGCCATTGGAGGATATTCAAGTGGATGCGAGCTTGAATTATGCTGAGAGACCGGTGGCAATCAGGGATCGAAAGATCAGGGTTTTGAGGAACAAAGAAGTGCCTCTGGTTTTTGTCACACCCCAAAACCAAGAACGGCAGAAACGTTCTGGGGCGGAGGACGTCATGTATAGTATCACAACAATGTAAAGTAGTAAACAAGCAACAACATCATCCATTGCATTAATAATAGAATTATTATACAAGTGTGTTCTGTCAAATTTTGATAAACACTAAAGCATAAATCAAAATGAAAGATGAGTCTTGAACAAGCTCCATCTTCCTTTCTCATTGCATCGGTACCTGTCTATGATGACCTGAGGATACAAGTAATTTTGAAAGCGAGTATCAACTTTAAAGCTGGTGAGATCATAAGTATTTTAGTGGCTTAATTTGTATGTAAGAATTTGTAAGTTTATGAACTATAAGTATGGAAAATGTAAATGAACTATAAGTATAAAAATGTTTGTGAAATAACTGTAAACGTTTGAAAAACCCTAGAAATCCCTATGATTCCTACTTTTATATAAAGATGTCTTCTACCAAGACTTAACTGTTCTCAATGTAGCCTTCTACCAAGACTTAACTGTTTTAAATGTTCGTTTCTTGTAAAAGTGTGTAATATTCCCAAGTGTAACTATCATTATAAAAATATAGTTTTTACATTAAATGTTTAAGTGAAATGATCACTAAATATAAGAAAAGGGAAAAATAAATGTAGTACTGTAGTGTTGTATTATAGGAACTACTGCTGTACTAACTACCTTAAACCGGATTTATATTAACGCATCATGTGATTAATTGTACCATACTATCGACTGGTAACAACGACATACGAATGGTCGTAAAACGGAATGACATTTGGCACCCGCAGACCTGCAGTCCGGTTGTAGCTAGCAGCAAGGTGTAGGATAGTCAATCCAGTATAGATCTATACGCAAACTCACGCTCTCCCTCCAAGAGAATTCTGGCTACAACTCGGGCCATGACATTTAAGGCATGCTCCGATACAGTGGATCACAATTATTAACGTATTCATGTATATGTAATGTAATAAACTGTTCTAACTGTAATGTACGTGCTCTCTACCTAACAAGTATAGTAATGTAATCGTTCTAGTATCGTTGTATATGTTCTCTTTCTAGTATAGTTGTATATGTTCTTCTCTAGTATAGTTGTATATGTTCTTCTCTAGTATAGTTGTATATGTTCTTCTAGTAGTAAGTATTGACTCATGAATGAACTGACTCATAGTATGATATCGCGTTCTAGTAATAGTTCTAGTATCTTCCTAAACTACCCATATGGTAGTTTACTAGTAATCTAACTGGTACGTATGAACATGGATGTATACCCTTGCTACCCAAGGGCATGGGATGAACTGGAAGGGCCTTTATGACTATATATGTACATATGTTATATAACTAATATTTAAACGACCTTCGGACGAGTACCCGATATCCCACCAGACCACATCTCAAGCGCGAAAAGGAAATAGGGTGGATAGCCTTCCTAAGTCTTTTAAACATTTCTTATATAACTATACATATAGAGGCATGCAATTTATAATATAAAAGCATAAAATAATATTTGTAAAACCTTTGAACATAAATATTTTCTAAGAAAAGATCAACTTGATGTCGATCTATAAAATGGTTTTGAAGGCATGGGTTTGATAAAACGGTTTAGTATAAAGAAACATTTGTTTGAAACACAATTGTAAATAAGTTTGAATTGTAATATACAGAGTAAAATGTACAGTGTAATAAGGAGTTTTAAACATATAAAGTGTTTATGAAAATCATTTGAAGGAAACTGTTTGGTAAAACGGCTAATGAGTAGTAAATCATTTGAATGCTGCTTATTAATCACATGTGATTGATATAATAAGTAGCATGATTCTACTTGTATCCCCCCCCCCCATAAAACATTTAAAAATAGTTAAAACATTGATTAAGGGGTATGAACTCACCTGCAACAAGTGACTGGAATTGAACGGACTGTTATCGTAAGGAAGGATCGGACAAGTGCTTGGTGTCAAGTGAAGACTTTAGACACACACAATGATCCTAATTACATATGAAGACATATGTATATAAATAATTAGTGATTAAAACACTAATTATACAAGTATAAACATTTTAACGCGAGGAAAACACTTTTGGTCAAGTGCTAGGAGGCAAATGGGTTGCAACAAAGGAGTGCAAAACATCTAATGGGAGTTTATGGTCAAATGACCATATGCTTTGGAGTTTACGGCCCAGGGGAGTAAACTCCTAGCCGTAAACTCTCAATAAGGTCTCTAAATGAAGCTTAGAATTAATACAACTCTAGTGGTGAATTGTTTCAAGGCTAAATCAAGTGTTTGGGTGACATTTGCCCCCTTTATAGGGGTTTACGGCCATGGGACCATACCCTATGGAGATTACGGCCGTAAACTCCTTTGGGGGAAGGTTTATGGTGTTTTCAAGTCCCTAATTTAACAAGGAATGAATCAAGGCAATTGTCCAAGGCTTTAGGGGATTTATGGCACCAATTGGCACCATTTAATGGAGTTCACGGCCCTGGAACATCTTGGGCCGTGAACACCTTTTTCTTGGTGTTTTAATGGTGTTTGCTTGCTCCAAACACACTAGGGTACTTGTCCTAATTCAAGCCTAAGCCTTAGGAAGTGTTTCAAGGCATTTTGACACCTAAACATGGAGTTCACGGCCCAAGAACCTCCTTGGCCGTGAACTCACTTTCATCATTGATTTTAATTGCTTTTGGTGTCCTAAACATGCAATGGTGGGTTCTAGTTCGAGTTCTAAAGCTTTGAGGGTCATTGGGACACTTTTGGCCCTTAAAATGGAGTTTACTCCCCAAGTGTTCTTGGGCGGTAAACTCCCAAATCTTGGTGTCTTGTTCCGATTTTGATGGTTTCTAGTCCTATACACACTAGCATACAAGTCTAAGGTAGTTACAAATCACGGGGAAAGGACTAGGTAGCATTTAAGCCACATACTGGAGTTTACTCTCCAAGAACGTTCTTGGGCAGTAAACTCCCGAATCTAGTTGTTTTGTTATGAAATTGATGTTTCTAAACACAATCTAAGCTATATAACATAACTAGATCTAATTACTCACAATTTGGGATAAAAACCCGAAGATCTGTGAGAGAGAATTTTGGCTTTTCTCTAATTGGAAATGTAACTAATGAACTATTTGGTTCAGTTTTCTATATATAGTCCTGGGATTTTTGACAAAAAATATTTTTATTCCTGGAATGAACTCTAATATCCTAAAGTTTTGGAATAACAGTGTGGCACAAAACCCTAGTGCATCCACTCTCCTAATATCTCCTTAAGTGTAAAATCCTGAAAACTGCCAAACTTATACTCGAAGTCTGAATTTTCACTGTAACTGTTCTACTTCTATTGGCTTCAAATGGTTTGTACATAATGGAAATTTCGGGTTGTCACAGTTTTGGTTCAGTGGCAACATCGAAAGGGGTCCGAGATGACTTGGGAGTCAGAGTCGGAGATGCGAGGGCAGCATCCAGAGTTGTTCGAGGAATGAGACTTCGGGGGCGAAGTCTAGTTCTAGTGGGGGAGAAATGTAACACCCCGAGATTCAGGTGCATTTCTTTTACCCTTATTCTTTGCCAATTAATCATGATTAGCCCTTGTGTGGAGAAAACTTAGCAAGTGAGTACGCTGGGCGTACCAGAGGGGTACGCTACGCGTACTCGTGTGCTTACTTTGGACGCGGAGTCGCCAAGGTACGCTGGGCGTACCCAGAGTTACGTCGGGCGTACCCGACCCAGGTGCAAAACCCTAATCCGTCTTGTGCACTATTTAAAGGGTGCTAAGGCTCATTTCTCAGCCTCCATATCAGTGAGTGAAACCCTAAAAGAGAGCTTCCCATCGTCCTTAGAGTGTGTGAGTGATATTGGAGGTAATTGTGCTTTGGTGACCTAGTGAAGAAGAAGGAAAGGAGATCTTGGAGGCTAAAGCTTGAGGTGCCATTTTGGATCTGAGATCTACAAAGCAAGGGACTACACTTAGAGGTATAGAGTTCAAAACTTTCCTCTTCTTTTGATTTGTTGTTGCATGAGCCATTTCTAGGGCTAAAAACCCCAAAGGTGGAGACTTTATGAGTGTAAAGTGCTCCATGGTCCGAGATCTGTCCCTATTCAGTGCTATTAGTGATTTAGATCCATAAAGTTTCCATCTTTAGTGTTAGTTTGAGGTCATGCTTGAGTTATAAGCCTTCTAGAGTTAGAGGATGGAATATTATGGGAGTTGGTGGCTTGTTCAGCTATGCAAAGGCATAAAGTCATCAACTTTATGGATTAAGAGGCTTAGATGAGGTCAGATCTGGAAATTGGACGTGGGTCTTAACTATTTAAGACCTCAAGAGCTAAGGGGTTGAAGCTGGGGAGTACGTTGGGCATAATCCCAGTACGCACCGTGTACTGGGTGGCGTTCCCCGTTTCTGAGATGCAGCCGGGTACGCTCAGCGTACACATCTGGTACGCGCAGCGTAACCCAGGAAGTTGACTTTGGGTTGACTTTTAGGGTATGGTCTATTGTGGGGCCTTTTGAGTTATGAGAGAGGTAAATGGTCTTTTACCCTTCTGATAGTGTCATAAAAGGACATAGTCTAGCCTTTGATAGCTATAATAATTAGGGTATTTATTTTATATGATTAGGCGGAGGCTAGACCAGCGTTTACCGAGTCAGAGATTTACCGAGATACCCGAGGTGAGTCTTCTCACTATACTTTACCTAGTGTGGTAACAGAGCTATGTGATAGAGTATTTTAGAGTTATATGCCAGTGTGATTGCATGTTATCTTTGTGTTGTGATTTATTGTGATATGTGATATGCATGATTCAGAGTTACAGAGTTAGGACCTTCAGGTCCACAGAGTTAGGGCCAAAGGGCCCATAGAGAGTTGGGGTTGGAGGGCCCCACTTAGACACATTGACCTGAGGGTCAATAGAGTTACAGCCTCGAGTGGCTATTATGTGTTAGAGTGGTATATTGGGGAACTCACTAAGCATTTATGCTTACAGTGTTATGTGTTATGTGTTTCAGGTACCAATGATGATCGCGGGAAGGCGCCGGCATGATTCGTACACACACATGGGATTTTATGTATTTCGATCTTGGGGGAATGTTTTGTGAAACAAGGATATGATACAATGACATTTTATTAATAAATGTGTTTGAAAAAAAATGTGTTTTGAAAATGCGAAAAATTGTTTTAATTTTTACGGTGTTACATGGCTAATGAGCTCAAGGAACATTGTGAAGTTAGAGTGATCATACTGCTTTTGAAGAAAGTTGTCAAAACTAGGAAAACTGGTGTAAGTTTTATCCAATAAGTCAACACCATTTAATTGTTAACCATAGTGGTGGAGAAGCGAGCGGGTTCTATAAAATTTAGTGTAGTGCTCAGTATAAGAAGAGACATATTAGAACTGTTGGCGGGCTTCAAGAAGCTATATGATCTTTTGATGGTCGAAACACTCGTTCAAAGAGCCTCATAATGTCTTGGGTGAGTTGGTTGCTATGAATTCAGACTTTATCGTGTCTGACAAGTGAAAACGAAATAATATCATCGCCTAAGCATTTATTTCGTGAGTGGACGGTTGTAAATATGTTGAGTCCTGTCCAAATAGTTAATGTTGGCAGACCAAGATCTCAAAATCAAGTTTGATCAATATTTCCTACAACGAGAGGAAAAATATTGGATTAATTATCAAATAAAACGACATGTTTATATATTTATGGTTTGTAGTATGTTCGAGAAACACGAGATTTGTTATAATGCACTTTGTTTTCGAAATGACAGGTTCAAGAAAAATAAGTATTGAATCGGTTCGTATTTGTTGAACGACATGTCGATTGTGATACACGAATTCAGTATCAATACATAAGCACAATCAGTGAAATGGTTATTTATTGAACCATTTTCGATAGCTCTATTCGTATATGACCAGGAAAATAATAAGGGTGGTAAGCACGTAGAGTTTTAATAAACGACCTCATTAAGATATAAATAAACTTCCATAACTTTCCTATACATCATATTTAAAATAGATGAGCCTACCTAAGGATGATTCATAATTTTCGAACTTAGATGCAAATATGTCTATTTCATAAATGGTAAAAATATATAAAATATTCATGCTCGAGTAAAGACTTCAAAGATTTTTTTCCATGCTTATGTAAAAAAAATTAAAACAACATTTAGGCATCTCAAGTGTCAAAAACCATGTATATCCCATAAATAACTAATTATTTTATAATACAAAACAAATATACGTAAAGTAAAAGAATTGATTAATTACGAATTTTAGATAATAAGGTGTTGCTAATCGCTTGTCATATGCAGTAGTTTATAAAAAGAGAATATAATTCTTCATTTCTTTAATTGGTCTTATACACTAAAAGAGTGAGGTACAGTCGAAGAGCATCAAGAAAAATTTACTTCCAGATTAGAGAGAATATTGATCTCAAACTACTCGTTTTTCACGTTACTACTTAAGCGACGAAAGCATACTGTGATGTATCCGTCATTGAGCAAAGTATTATATTATTGTATTACAAATTAACTCAACTCAACAATTCATCATAAAATTTTCATTGATTATATATATATATATATATATATATATATATATATATATATATATATATAGAGAGAGAGAGAGAGAGAGGTAGGTTCAAATGTTTTTCACATCTATTGTGTGGTACAATGAACCAATAGAAATTTAGTATTAATTATATTTATATTAAATGATATACATACTTATAACTCATTTTTATGGAAACTAATTAAATTCGTTATTAATGTCAACAATAATATTCTTTGAGAAAAAATTCATATCTAGAAGAATGACAGTGTATTGCAACAGAATGAGAGTGTATTCTAGTAGAATACACTCTCGTTCTTCATATTCTATACAACTTTATCATATTTTAATTTATTGATTCTTGAAACAAAATACGAACTCATATATAAAAACTAGATGCAAATTCATTCTGAAAGAATGTTATATATATATATATATATATATATATATATATATATATATATATATATATATATATATATATATATGGGAATGTTCACTTGAAATTAAAAAGAAAGTACAGATCTTGAGATTCAACTTAAGCCATAAATTTCTCATTTGTCGTTCTAACGCACCAGTGTACCGACAACAACAGTGTATGTGTAATCATAAATGATTATAAATATATGTCTGTGTTCACAGACTGTATAATCATATATGATTATGACAGCTGATGGAAGAAAATGTGGTGGTGACAGAGGTGGCGGTTGTATAAGTAACAGAGATGGCAGTGGTGGTGTCGGCTGATGTCAGAGGTGGTGGTAGCGGTGATGCCGGTGGCGGTTGTGGTGGTAGGGATGTTGGCGGAGGAGAAAGGAACGACCGACGTTATATAATTATTTATGATTATAACAGGTCTTCTGCGTCGATACACCGGAGGGTTAGAGCAACAGACTTGAAATATGTGGGTGGCGTTTAAATTGTTAATCTCAATGGAACCTCTCTCTCTCTCTCTCTCTCTCTCTCTCTATATATATATATATATATATATATATATATATATATATATATAGAGAGAGAGAGAGAGAGAGAGAGAATCTGGTGAATATATGGCTGTCATGTATATAAGCTTAAATATAGAACCTAATAAAATTACATATTTTCATAAAAATAATCATTTTTGTTTGTTTAGAAATCAAATAAAATCTATTAAAAATTGTTAAGACAATGTAACTTAACAATATAAACAATCAAAAGGTAATATCTAACATCACGGTTGATTGAAAACGGCGACATCAATAGATTGATTTTAAAAAATATATACAATGGGGATTTCAATGAGGAAAAAGAAAGTAATTCATTATTATAGATAATATATACAACAATTTAATATTCAAAATATCAAAAGATTGAAATTGTCATTAATTCCAAACGTAAGTTCCTATGTATTTAATTACGAGATGTCTTTGGTTCATTTTCATGGAGAAGGAGTAGACATAGTTTCTAGAAGCGGAATTCTAAAAAATTTAAGAAATAAATAACCTAAACTGAATGAAATCGAAAATGTGAAAGTCTGAATAGCTTAACGGAGTTAGTTTTAAATCAAAACTACGTCGTTGTTACTAGTTCTACATCTAATATTAGATACATAACAGCCACATATTTATTTTTGTCATATATATATATATATATATATATATATATATATATATATATATATATATATATATATATATATATATATATATGAGAGAGAAAATAGATCATATAGGTCAAAAGTTAGGAAACCATATTTATATATTGTTATTTATGAAAAAATTAATTATAAATATCTATTCCTGTATACTTTGGGTAGTAACAAATTATTAATATTTCTTTTTAGTTTTCTACATGATATTTATTTCTGCGGTGGAGAAGAATGAACCGACGGTTAGGACTTTTACTGCTTAGGCCGGAGGGAATTGTGTCGCCGAAACCGTAGTCTCTTCCCCGCCACATAAGCGACATGTCATTTTTTACCACTCAAGTGTGGTTTCTTGCCACACCAAGGGAGTGGTGCCATACACATTTAATTTTTCTTTTTTGTATTTTTGTTTTTTTTAAACTATTTTAATTTAATAAAATTTCCTTTTTTAACTATTTTAATTTAATAAAACTTCTGTTTTAATAAAAAAAAACATAACTTTTCATTACATGAAAATTAAAAAAAAAAAAACATTACATTGCATTACCAAAAAAACACGAAAACCACACACATGACATTTAAATAATCCTAGAAACTTAAAAAACACAAATAAAATAACTAAAGCAAACTACATAAAGTCGTTCTCCGAGAACTCGTATTCGGGGTCATCCGGTTATATGATTGTTCCGCCAATTGAACACACACAATAGCGGTATCAAAAATAGTCTGAAATTCTTCAGAAGATGAAGAAGATGACATTTTTAAGAGAGTGGTGATTTTTTTATAAAAAAATTCTGAGAGAAAGAGAGAAGAGATTGTGTTGTGAAAAACAAATGAAGTTGATATGCATATATATATAGGAAAAAAAGGAAAAAAAAAATACCCAAAAACCCGGTCAATCTTTCCATCCTTCCATCCACCAATCACAAAACGCAGCACTAAAGGACTGCACTGCAGCCAAAACCGCGCAAGACCGCGGTCTGGGGGCGTGTGCGGGGTCCAGGTGGCACAAACCGCGGTCTCAAACCGCAGTCACACCGGATAGCCTTAGTGATTAATATCATGAATCTCCGATTATGTGTGATATTTTTCTTGGAGTATATAAGGTAAACCACAAAGACACCAATCATGAATCTCCAATTATGTGCGATATTGTTCTTTGATATTTAAATGTGTTAAAAAGGTTTATTTTGTGTCTTTATGGGTTAAATGTTATTATTTTTCTAGATTACTTAAATCAATTCAAAAAATATCATGATTTTTTTAGGGTTTAGATCATTTTTGGTCACTTAACTTTTGGTTTCGAGCTCATTTGGTCACTTAACTCTTTTTAAGTTTTAAAAGGTAATCAAACTTTTGGCTTTGTTCTCATTTAGTCACTTAACTTTTGGTTTGGTCACATTTAGTCACCTAACTTTTAAAATTGTGCTCATTTGGTCACTAAACTTTTAATTTTTTTCAAAAGTTTAGTGACTAAATGAGCAAAATTTTAAAAGTTAGGTGACTAAATGAGAACAAATCTAAAAGTTAAGTGACCAAACCAAAAGTTAAGTAACCAAAAATGACCTAAACCTTTTTTTTTTAAAACGGAAATCTAACATTCCTAAACTAGTAAACTAGTTATTAAATTTACTTATGTTAACCATGAGGTTTGAACCTTTAACCTCAATGAGGGAATGCAACAACGGATACGTTGTGTTAGAAGCCATTTTGTCACAAAATAACTAGATAAACTCAGATATTTAAATTCGAAATTTTCAATATCCAAAATACATATTCAAATAGATATAATGAAACTTTCTTATATCCGAAATACATATTTAAACACCTGTGGTTATGATTATGATGAACTAAACCATCTAAACCAACTTTAAGTTCCACAGAGTGGTGGATGGTGAAGTTAAAGATGGGGCGATACTTACGTACATAGTGGCGGACGTAAAAAAAATTATCGAGGGTTGCACCATTAAAAAACTCATTTTCCACGGCAGTTTTCATTAGGAAATTCATTACTAAAAGAGTTACACCGACGTATTTACATTAAATTTACACTTGTTAGGACTTTGTGATGGAGTTTCAACATATCCGTGACAGATTTCTGATAAATTTTCTGATAGATTTGTGACGGATTTTAACAAAATTACACTAAATTTTACATTTGACAACAAAATTTATAAGGTTGTTTATTCCACTTCCGGTAGGGGTGAGTAAAAACCGAACCGATAAAATAAAAACCGCAAAAACCGTAATAAACCGCAACCTAAAAATTGAAACCGACGCAAAAACCGATGGTGCAGATTTTATTTTTTTTGAAAAACCGAATTTATTGATGCGGTGCGTTTTTATTTAGAAACCGGACCACCAAAATCGAACCGCACCGCAAGCTTATTAACAATAAAATAAATCACTAATTTATATTATATAATTATATATATTATTTAAAAAAAAAACTAATAAATTCTAATCTATACATATATTATATATTAAACTTGACGGTAATTAGTAATTAGGTATTAGGTTTAATATGTGAGTTTGTCACTTTGTGTTAGCGACTTAATGATTATGTGTAAAGTGTAAACACAATGTGGGCTACAACTTGCAAACTTGTAACTTCTAAACGCAAATTGAATAAAAAAAATGAGCTTGGGAATATGGATTCCAAATGAAGTGATCAAGTAAACAACATAAAAAACTCAAAATTACAGCTTCTAAATGTGAGGAAACCAAATGACACTATGTCATACAATCATAAATCTTCACATGAACATCGCGGTTAAAAAAATTATACCGGTAAACATAAAAAAACCGCACCATATGTTTGACTCGGTTTAAAACCGACACCGAACCGGTACAAACCAAAACCGCACTCAAAACCGCAAAACCGAACCATTGAAAAACCGCACCCAACGGTTTCTAGAATTCAAAAACCGCACCTTGCGGTTTGCGGTTCGGTTTGGCCCTAAAACCGCACCATGATTACCCCTAACTTCCGGACACCAAGTAGGTCCGCCAACGTACCTATGGTAATGTCATTTCAAGAAGACATGGAGTCCAGAAGATAAGGTTTAGCCGTATGGTGGCCAATCCCACCAACAAGCATATAGCCATTGAAAGACTATCTATTAAAAAAACAAAATTATAAATACCACCCTTAACCGATTCAAAACCATACAAACCTTCTAGATTCTCTTTAATTCCATTCATATTCTATCAAATTTTATTTCGACTATTTTTTCTTCAATTTTAAATGATTTTTGTCGTGACAAATTCCAAAAAAGGGTTCTATCAAAGAAAAAGCGTCAAGGTGAAGGAAGTCCATACAATTACCCAATTTCAATTCTCAAAATCCAATTTCTTAATCATCCTAAATACCCACAATATCAACAACATCAACAAAATATTGGCACAACAAATCTTTTATCAAGTTTGGACTCTCTCAACATTACTCCGGGTTATAATCTGTTTTCACAGAATCCTACCATCGGTTATAATTTATTCCCACAAAATCAAACCCCATATTCCATCACTAAAACGCAATTGCCATATTACGTTCCTGACACATCGTATTTGTGTGAGGCCAAAAACCATGAATCATTTGTTGAAACTATACGCATCCTTCAAAATGAAAAAGATGAATTAAGTGACAAAACCTAATCCACTCTTGAAACCCACACTAAAATTTACCCTACACGTAAAATGACAAATACCATAAAAACCATGATATTTTCACGTGTTTTTGAGAAAAACCTTATTATTATTTTTTTTTTTGTTGGCTCTGGCCACAAATGGGACATAGAGTTATCACTATAATCCATTTAATAATTTTCATGGTTAACTCTGTAAAATTTTTTGCAAAATCAAGTCCTAAAAATTCAAATTTGGTCCCTATAGTTGGCAAAAATTTAGACAACATGTCCAAAACTCGGTTTTATGATTTTTAACTTCTTTATTTTCATTTATTATTTTTACTTTTTAATCAAAGCTAAACTTGCTTTTATATTTTTTGTTTTTTTTTGTTTTATATATATATTGATAAGTTATTAATTAACTTGATGATCGATTAGATCTATGTAACAGGTAAGCGATGAATATATAAACAGTAAATAACCCAAGTATGAATCAAGATGTGTCGAATGATTAGATTACTCAATCCTCAGCAGAGCTCGACTAAGAACTTCCGCTGTAGAGGATTCTAGGGTTACAAAAGATAAGAACTTGTACGCTATCAAATCTCTATCAATCTTACGTTAAGAATGCATGCAAGCATCTATATATAATAAACCCTAAACAAAACTCACGGATGGACAGGCCCATACCAGAGATACATATTAGACTAACTAACGAGCCCAATAGACGCAACACAAAATACGACCCAACAATCTCCCCCTTTGCGTCAAATTGGAGCGAGAATACTTCTTCTTCTTGCTTGGGCCAGCAGCGGGAGCCTTCTTTACGGTATCAAACAGACGTGTGATAAGAGCAAGGATAGTCTGTCTGAACCGAATGTACCATTGAATCATATCATCAAAGTACTTGATATCATCCGCTGTGTTCTGCTTGCATCGATGGATGATCCCTAAAACGTGTTCCAAACATGCAGTGGTGTAGAGATGTTTGTCTGCCAAGGCGAAAAGACATTTCTGTCCTTCGTTCCTGGTAAACATGACGAAGTTTCTCTTTGGGTCAATCTTCCCCATCTGCATCATGTTGAGATCACTGGCAGAGCCAACAAGAGATATGGTAGGCTTCTTCTTAAATACGCTCGCAATCTCCTGATCCATCAAAGCAACTTCCATGATGTAGCATACAAGCATCCTCTTAAAATGGTCGATGATCGGACCATATTCAGCTTCGTTTGTCAGAAGGATGTTGTGCAAGATAATCCAATCATGAGGATTAAGGTTGGGAAGATCTGCAAGTGAGATGGCATGTTCGGTCTTGGCAGATCCCCGAAGTACCTTGAAGCGAACATTGGTGAAGTTACCTTCCCTGTACGGCTTCAGGACCCGAACATTGACGATTTTCTGAATGCTCCAAGTCTGGTATTGGGGTTGAGCAGCCTTCAGATAAAAATTGATTAAGTCCCGATCAAACTGTGGATGAGGATGAGGGAACTCTACAATGTTGTCAAAGGCATGAAAAACAAACGCCTTTCGGGTCAGTGGCATGTCGAACTGTGAGTCGACAGTATTGGAACGATCTAAAGAGATCACAGGTTCCAGCCACAAGATACTTGGTGTGTCAATGGCTTCCTTAATCAACCTCTCAAGAGTCCACGGAGGAAAAAGAGTTTTCGTGCTCTCAAGAAGGTCGTGGGCTTCTTTCTGTCTTCTTTCGGCTTCTTCAGCCTCTCTAGCCACAAGAGCACTGATGTTAGCCTCATTGTTTCGACTTTGCCGCTTCAGAATGTCGGCAATTGTCTCTTTATCATCATCTTCACTCTCCTCAGCAATGTTTTTGCCTTTGTCTTTCACACCAGAACCGGAGGCTTGGCCTACTGGAGGAGGTTCGGTTGTGTGAGTTGCTGAAGCAGGAGGTGGTTGAGACACTTGTTCTTTTTCTCCCCCTTGTTTCGGAATGGACACGAAATCAAGGAGCCCTTTGATTTTGCTGAGTAGAGCGAGGGTGGGAGCGAGCTTCTCTGCAAGGGTACGACATACTGAATAATTGATGATGGGTTCATGTGCTTCAAGGATGTTGTAGATAGCAAAGTGGAAATCCGAAACACACGATTTAACCACCTCTCTTTCAGATCGAAGAGAGTCAATCTCCTGTTGACAGTTGGAGAGTTGAGTACTCTTGACCTTCAGAGCGGTAGTCTTCCTTGCGAGAGCATCCATGAGAGAGTTCTCGGCAGCTAAGTCTTCTTGAAGCTTGGAGAGACGCTCCTCAATGGTGGTTCTGAAAGTTGAGTTATCGTCCAAAATAGACTGTCTGAGAGAGGCGAACGACTTCAGCTCAGAAGCGACTGATGTAGCCAACTAGTTGATGATGGGTTCCAGCGTAGTCTTGGTGGCTTCAGCACTTTCCTGTAAAGATTTCAACAGGGAAGAGGCATCAGTAAATAGTTTATCGACTTTTTCGGTCGCAGCCTGACAGGCTTTGGTTGAGGCATCGATGGCGGCAGTGGCGGAATCAAGGGAAACTTGATGACCTTTGGAAAAAGCCTCAACAATTTTCTGAATTGCAGCTTCAGATATGGATGACTGAGAAGTAGAAGAGGAGGCGATGAGCGAGTCGATTTTGTCATGTAGCTCCTTGAGATGCCTTCGGGTGACAGGAGCGTCGTCATCGTCATCACTCTGTACTTGAAACGGACTATAATAGACCGAGTCAAAAGTCATATTTTCCCCGCCAAGGAGTGGTTCTTCTTCCTCTGATGTGTGAGCAGGAGAAGATGGTGGTTCGGTGGTAAAGGTAGGTTTGGGTTGGGTGGTGTGTTCGGTAGTTGGTGCGGGTTCGGGTGTTGGGTTAGATTTTGGTGCGTCAGTATGAACCCCCGTATCAGATACGTTGGTTCTAACATCTGCAGTGGTGGTGGTTGTTGCTTCGGTAAAGATTGGTGGTGGTATTGGGATAGAAGTAGGCGGTATTTGAGTGGTGGAAATTATGGGGGGAATAGAAAAAGGTATTGTGACCGGTGGAGAGGAGACAGGAGAAGGAGAAACATGAACTTCAGGGGTTGGAGATCGTGGTGGAGTGTTGCCACGATGAGATCCATCCGAATCAGAACCCTCGTCCTCAGATTCGCTTGAGGATGAAGCGATAATCAACTTTCGTCGCGGTTGGGTTTTTCTCCTCTTCTGCGGTGGAGATTGAGCAATAATCAGCTTGTCAGCATCATGGATTGATTTCAGCATCTCTGGAGTAAGATCCCTCAGACCAGAACGTCTGAACTCCTTATACGTTTGAATGATCCTGCTGTCAGCCGGAACATCACCATACATCGTTTCCGGGATAGACCCATTGAATGGAAACTTAGAAGCATCCGACACAATGATCTTCGTGGTATGGAAAGTACCAATCGAAGACATTGGAGCACCAGCGACAATGGGGACGTGGTACTTGTCCATCACCCATTTCGTGACAATAGTCCAGAACTGGGCATATGAGATCTCTGAGTGTCGGGAGGTCGAAGAGAGACTCTGGATAAGTTGTTGCCACAGGACTGACCCGTAGTCCATGTTGATGCCATTCTAGATCCCGTACATGATGGAGAGAAATAAAAGACTTGCCCCATCGGATCCAGCACTTCGTTCAGATAAGCCCTTGAAAAGAATACTGAACATTCCATTCCACTGTGGAGGTAGGCACGACTTCTTGAATTTCGTCACCGTAGTAAGCACCTCAGTGTACCCCATGTTGTAGAACATGTTGAACAGATGACCCATGGGAATGGTTTTCGGATTAACCCTCGAAGAATCAGCGTCAAACCCTAACAACGAGCAAAACCTCTGCTTTGAAATCGACGCCTTGTGCTCAAAGACATCGAAGAAAATCCTGTCAACGACCTTGTCGTAGTATGTTGTGGCAAAGATTTGAGACAGGAACTCCATTGGAACAACTTCAGCCCTGGTAAGAGCAGGAGCGATGGAGGAGTACTTCAAGCATTCGATGATAGGAAACATGAACGCATCGTACACCTGAGGAGTGAGATCGATGATCAAACACTGTTGTGGGCGAATGGGCAGGATGTGAGACGTTGCGTGAACTGAGGAAGAATCTGCCATTGCTGTGAAGAAAGTGGGAGAGATGATGAACAGTGAAGGTTGAAGGATTTCTTGCTCTCTGAAAATATAGGCGCAGTAAAGAGGTAAATGGAGGATCACGTTGCCTTTTATACTGAGGGTAAAGGAGAGAGAAAAATCTTCCCAAATCTTCGATTGAAAAACGAAGGGTTTTTCGGAGGTGACTGACGCGTGACAGTTGGCGTAGCCGATGATCACGCATGAGAGAGAATGTCAGGCCCTAATTACACGCCTTCCCATCAGACGTTGTTTGGATATGAAACGGTTCCTATTCGCACGCGGTTCCCTGTTGCGCCGTTTGAAATCAAATCGATTGGACTCCCGCCGTTTGAAATCATTTCGTCATCTTATCCCTTTAGAATGAAACGGCATCTTTAAAATTAAATCGCCACGTGGATCAATATTAACCACAACTTTTGATAACAGCCAACCCGATTAAAATTCCTTAGAATTAATGAAACCAGAATTTTGGAAAATCAAAAAGATTTTCGTGCTGAGTGTGTAAAAGAAAAAGAAATAAAGCAACACTTTTGAGGGATTATGTGATGTCAATAAAGACACGAAGCAGTGGATCCCGGGCACGAATCTCTTCCTTCAAAGTCAAGAGAGACTTTAAAGTGTTTGTGTGGTTTCCCGTTGAATAACGATCAAACACTTATGAAGAAGTGTTGAAAGGCTTCTTTTAATTAGGCTTATGAGGGTGGCTTTCGCTTGGATTCAGAATTCCTAAGCTTGATATAAGATAGAGATCGAACGAAGTACTTGTGAGACCAATGTAGTCTGTTGAACAAGTAGGTTGGAGATAATTTAATTGGCAAGGTAAACTATTGTACGTGAAATCTCAAAAAAAAATAAAACTGGATCCCAAGGGAAGAAATGTTATTGGACTTAACAATTTCATAGGAATCACTCAAAAGAAAAAAATAGAGATTTCATGTTGTACCCCCATGGAGAAGTTCGTCAATTCATTAGTGAAAGCTAGAGCAAATTAATTGTTCACCGTCAATGCATAATGGGTATTGAATTTTGGGTTTCACTTAGCACGTAGTAACACGAAGCTAAGATCATGAACACAGAAATTGTGCAACCATAAACCTCAGTCGTAATGTCTGAGAGTCTCAAGGGTTACGTTTGTGAAACGAGTGAGATGGAGAAAAATGATGTAGATGGTATAAAGAAACCAAAGTACCTCTGCTATAAAAATAGGGACCAAGCAGACAACTCTTATCTCATGTGAGAAGAGAGTTAGGTAGCTCATGATTAGAATAATTATGAGAGCCTAATTGGGAAGACAAGGTTTGTTTGTACCAAGTCAGTAAGGCTATTATTCAGAATCAGATGAGGCTTTGGACACATACAGCAGCATGCTTCTAGGGAGACTTAGCTAGTGAAATAATTTACCCAATAAAAAATTGTTTTGGAGTTTTTGAATTTATATAAAAAAATTGAATTAAAAAAAATTGGTTTTTGGAATTTTTGATAAAATAAAACAAATAAGACATAAAAAAAATTATACAAAAAAATGTTGGAACCGAACCCGAGCGTTCGGTTTATTTCGGTTGAGAAAACTTTGGAACTGAACCCGAGCGTTCGGTCTATTTCGGGTGAGAAAAATTTTGTAATCGAACCCGAGCGTTCGGTCTATTTCGGTTGCCAAAAAAAATTAGATTGAAAAGGAGAAGAGCTTTGACAATAAGATAAATGAATTAAGAAAAATGATACAAAAGATTTACAACCATAGAAACTACCTTTGAGTGATAGGCGAAAATTAGATGATACAACCGAATCCGAGCGTTCGGTCTATTTCGGCACACCAGATCAAGACCCGAACCCGAACGTTCGGTCTATTTCGCTTCTTACTTTCGATCTTGAGAGGTAATTTTTGGTACTGACTCCGATTCCATCATTCCAAGCCCTTGTAGAATTTTGTTAAAAGATGCTTCAGGAAGAGCTTTGGTGAAGATGTCAGCCAGTTGATCAGTGGTTCGAACAAAATGAATTTCGACGTTCCCATCTTCCACATGATCCTTAATGAAGTGATACCTCAGTGCGATGTGCTTAGTCTTGGAATGTTGCACTGGGTTATGACAAATCCTAATTGCACTTTCAGAGTCGTAATATAGTGGGATCTTTTTCATATTGAGTCCATAGTCTCGAAGTTGTCTTTGGATCCAAATCACTTGAGATGTACAGGAGGCAGCTGCGATGTATTATGCTTCAGCGGTAGACAAAGATACATAGGTCTGTTTCTTTGATTGCCAACTAACCAACTTCCCGTCAAGGAATTGGCAGCCTCTAGTGGTGCTTTTCCTGTCTAGTCCACAACCTCCAAGGTCTGCATCTGAGTAGGCTTGAACGAAAAAACCTGAGTTTGATGGATACCATAAACCGAGAGAGGTAGTTCGTTTGAGATACCGGAGTATGTTCTTCACTGCAAGCATATGAGGTTCACGAGGATTCGCCTGAAATCTAGCACAATAACAAACAGAAAACATTATATCAGGTCTGCTAGCAGTAAGCTACATTAGAGAACCGATCATCTGGCGATATAGCGTAATATCGACTGTTGGCTTATCCAAGGATGGAGTGAGCTTGGTACCGAACGCCATTGGAACTTTAACCTTTGAGTCTCCCATTATGCCGAATTTAGCAAGGAGAGTCTTGGTGTAAGCTTCCTGGTTAATAAAGATGCCTTCGGGTCCCTGTCTGATATTTAAACCAAGGAAAAAATTAATCGGACCCATTGAGCTCATTTCGAATTTAGTCTCCATCAGCTTTTTGAATTCAGCTGTTAAGCTAGGATTCGTTGAGCCAAAGATGATATCATCGACATAGATTTGAACAATCATAAGGTGGTTACCTTCCTTCTTACGAAAGAAGGTTGGGTCAACCGAACCTTGTTTGAATTTGGACATCTTTAAAAACTTGGTTAGCGTTTCATACCAGGCCGTAGGTGCTTGTTTCAGTCCATAAATTGCTTTGTCCAGAATATAGCAGTGATTGGGATATTTTTCATTGACAAATCCCGGAGGTTGCTCCACGTACACCGTTTCTTCGAGTTCTCCATTTAGAAATGCGCACTTTACATCCATTTGGTAGACCTCAAAGTTCTTGTGTGCAGCGTAGGCAAGAAATATTCGAATAGATTCCAGCCTAGCTACAGGAGCAAAAGTTTCCTCATAGTCGATTCCTTCTTCCTGGCAATATCCTTTCACCACTAGTCGAGCTTTGTTCCTTATCACATTGCCTTCCTTGTCCATTTTGTTCCTAAAGACCCATTTGAGACCAACAACCGATGCATCTTGAGGAATTGGAATGAGGCGCCAAACTTTATTTCTTTCGAACTCATTAAGTTCGTCTTGCATAGCTTGAACCCAATCGGAGTGATCAAGAGCAGTGTTAACTGTCTTTGGTTCAACTTTTGAGACGAAAGAATTAAACATGCAAAACTCTACTTTTGAGAATAAAGAAGTTTGCTTTGCCTTCAGTTGAGATCAGGTCAGGACCTTTTCAGAGACATTACCCACAACCTGTGAAACAGGATGATCTCTAGTCCATTTGACAAGAGGAGGGTAATTTGGATCATATGATGGATCTAATTCAGCATTTACCATCTCTTCTAGTTCGGATTGACTGTCATCGTCATAAAACATGTCGGCATTCTCCGCCTCGACTGATGAGCTTTCAGGTAAATCTTGACTTTCCGGAGCTACAGGAGTTTCGGGTGGTGTCGAGCTTTCGGGTGTTGCAGTACCTTCGGGTGTAGTAGAGCTTTCGGGAGCTACAGTACCTTCGGGTGCAGTAGAGCTTTCGGGTGCAGCTGGAGAAGAGTTCTCCCCCTCAACTTGTGAACTTGGCGGTTTTGAAGAAGATGGATTCTCCCCCTCAACTGAAGCACCGTGCTGAGAAGGTTCAGTTGGAACTGATCCTCCTTCACCCAGTTGTTTGGCAGCGTCATCGACGATTTGCTTCAGATGATCAACTTTGTTGTCCGCTGCATTAGCTTCTGAGAGAGTAGCCTTCTCCGGTTCATCGAACAACTCCATAAACTGCTCAAACAAATTTGCAATCGAGGCTGTGACTTGGCCTGTTTGAGAGAAGCTTTCTCCAACTATTTCTTCCGTGGCCTTCAGCTTCTTGACATAGCTTTCATCGAAAGTCACATAATACGTTTCTTCAATCTTCCTCGAACGCTTGTTTAAAACCCTGTATGCTTTTGAAGTGAGAGAATATCCTAGAAAAATCCCTTCATCGGCTTTTACGTCGAACTTGTTACGATGTTCTTTAGAATTGAAGATAAAGCATTGTGAGCCGAATACGTGGAAGAATTTGACGTTTGACTTTCTGTTGTTGATGATCTCATAAGGAGTAAGAGTGAAACGCTTATTGAGATAGGACCTGTTCTGCGTAAAACATGCTGCAGCAATAGCATCAGCCCAGAAATATAGAGGTAGAGAAGCGAAACTTAGCATAGTTCGTGCTGCCTCACACAAAGATTGGTTTCGTCTTTCGACAATCCCGTTTTGTTGAGGGGTGTAAGGAGCTGAGAAGTTGTGGCTGGTCCCTTTTTCTGCTAAAGAGTCTTCAAATTCTTTATTCTTGAACTCCAGCCCATTGTCGCTTCTGATGTTGGGAACGACTTTCCTCAGCTGCACTTCAACCTGCTTGATGAACATCTTTAGCTTAAGAGTTGCTTCAGCTTTGTGCTTCAGAAAGAACATCCATGTAAAACGTGAAAAGTCATCAACAATAACAAGAATATACTTGCTACCACGAATGCTTTCGATAGACGATGGACCACACAAGTCAATGTGAATCAACTCAAGTGGTTCAACGACTTTAGTGTTTATGATGGATGGGTGACTTTGACGACTCTGCTTCCCCATTTCACACGCAATACATAAATGTTCTCGATCAAACTTGAGCAATGGAAGACCCCGAACATGACCTCCGGTGACAAGTTTGTTTATATCCTTAAAGTTGAGATGGGAGAGCCTTCGGTGCCACAACCAGCTTTCGTCAGAGTGTGCTTTGGATAATAGACAGATAGCTGGATTTCCTTTGATAGGTTTGAGATTAAGAGGAAACATTTCTCCTTTGCGCTCCGATTTGAGAATCACTCTTTTTGTTTTCTTCTCTATTATTTCCGATCCCTCATCATCAAACGAAACTTTAAGACCGGTACCTCCAACACGTTGAGATACACTGATGAGGTTATGCTGTAGTCATTCAACATATGCAACTTTTCTAATTGTGAAGTCTCCATTTGTAATCATCCCATAACCTTTTATTGTGTCGTATGAGTTGTTCCCGAATTTGACATTCCCGCCGTTTGGAAGAGATCGAAATTCCCTCAGTTCTTCCTTCCTCCCTGTCATGTGACGTGAGCAGCCACTGTCAATATACCATTCTTCGTCGAACTGCTCGTCACTGATAACCTGCAAAAATCAAGCAGATTTAGGAACCCAAAGTTTCTTGGGTCCACGTGAGCCTTTCACAGGAACAGGAATAGTAAGAGAGATGTCAACAAGATATGTTCTTTTTATTAAAGTTGTATCATCTTTCTTTTTAATGGTGAAAACTTTAATTTTGTTGGGATTTGTTACAGCGGTTTGGGTTCAGGATTTGACGTTTGGGCCTTGGAATGCTTTTGAACATTCTTGACTGAGGAAACCTTCGATTTTCCTTTCAAATCTGCTGAATGTTTTGGATTTTGAGTTTGAACATAATTGGATTTAGAATGGGGTTGAGAAGAATTAGAACGAGAGAAGTTAGACTGAGAAGTTTTCTTGACTTGAGGTTCTAGGTGCTCCTTTTGTTTTTGGTCATTAGTGGGACCGAACCTTGAACCTTGATTGCTTTTGCTCTCGGAACCGAACCTATGCTTTCGGTAGCTGGTGTTCTCTGAACCGAACCTTTCCCTTCGGTTGTTATTCCTTTTAGAACCGAACCTGTCCTTTCGGTTGTAACTACTTTCTTGCATTCTCATAGTACTTTTCTCTGACTTGGAATTTTTGTCATGATAAGAGAAATGGGCGTTTTGAGATCACCAAAACTGTTTTCGTTCGGAGAGATTCTTCTTGTATCTCAAATTCCTTTGCTGCTTCTGATCCTTTACTTGCTTCGGCTGTAGGTGGATGTTGGCTTTTTGCTTTTGCTTTTTGTCAGCCGGTTCACTTTGAACTGATGATGTTTCGCTCAAGGGAGTGACTTCTTCTACAGGAACTTCTTTTGTACCACTAGTACTTGGCACGTCGAAGTTATCAGGCTTGTTTAGCGGCTCCGGCACATATCTGCCTTTGGTTTTCCAAGAAGTCTGCTCTGACAGACCAACAATTTCGTCTGCATTATCTATAGGAGCAGACCAGAAGAATTCATCACAACCATCTGCATTATCTTCGTTTACAATGGCTGTGAGTTCGGCTGTCTGATGTTCGGTTACTCCTGTGACCTTATATACCTGATTTGGTGTTGTTCTCACCTTTTGGTACACAACATCCTTTTCTTCGAGAATCGGGGACTTATTTTGGGACAAACGAGCAAACTCCAAATAAGATTTTTGTGGTTTTCTGGTTCGCTCTTGATAAACTCAGAACAGTCAACTTCATCCTCTACAAAAATTTCACTCATATCATCATCCTCATTAAGCTCATACGCGTTTTCAACATCTATTTTATTTTCTGAGCTCAAGTTGGCATTCAATGAGTCAAATTTTTGTATGGTTTCAGTCCTTAGTTTCACTTTATCATTTTCATCCAAAATGTTTTTCAGCATGTCCTTATGGTCCTTGGATTTTATGCAAGATTCAATTTTGTCTAGACCATACATGTAGGTTGGATTCACATCATCAGACGAAACTACACTTTCGCAATTATATGCTTCAGCGTCGATTTCATCCTTCTTGAATTCAAGGAAGGGCAAAATCATGCGATGAATTTTCTGTCCTATTTCACAGTTCAAATGAAGTTGAGTGATGTCAGAATAAAGACGCTTAGCAATTAAACAAAACACATTTCTTTGTTTCAAAAGTTTCAAATTGTCTCTTTGTAAATAAATGTTTTCGTCTTTGGATTTAATCAGCTCCGACTCCTTCAGCTCTATCCACATCCTCCGTTCCTCACTCTTTGATGATACCCTGCTTATTTGGTCAGTTAGGTTAGAATTGGTGACCCGTGTTTGAGTTAAACTGCTATCTAGATTTGAGATTCTTGAGTTTAAGCTTTCAATTCTTTTTCATATGAGTTTTGTGGGACTTTATATGAAATAAAAACGGATTGTACCTTCTTGATTAATTCATCAAGCTCATTGAATTGCACGCTGAGAGGTTTTGTTGTGAAGCATAGGTCCTCTCGCTCCTTCGTTTCTTCATTTCCACCGTCTGTATTGTATCCCCTCATTTGAGATACATCCGTCACCATCAAGCACTTCCCACTGCTTTCTTCACCTCTAGCAACATACGCCTTTCCATGAGATGGCTTCCTGACCTCATCATCCTCTGAGTCGGTTGACCAGACCTGCACACCACCGAACTCATCATCCGGTGCCGAACCCTGCACAATTAAAGCATTCATTGAAGGGTTAGCAGTAGCTTTCTTTCTCTTGATATCTTCCAGCTTTTTCATCAGCACAGCCTCTTCACCATTTTACTCGTCCTTCTCTGCCATTTTCTTCAAGACACAGTCTTTGGCATAGTGGTTCTTTCCTCTACAGTAGTAGCAGTTCACACCAGAATCTCCTTCAGCTTTCGGCTCTTTCTTTGGTTCTTCTGCCTTCGGTTCCTCCCTCACCTTTTCAAAACTATAGCTTCCCTGCCAATTCCGATTCTTATTTGTAGGGAATCTTTTCTTAATGAACCTCTTTGGATTTGACACCATCATTGCATAATCTTCAGATGTAAGATCATAATCTTCTAAGTTGAGATCTTCATCCTCTACTACACTTTTGCTTTTGGATAGAAGAGCCAAGGATCCCAAGCTTGAAACCACACTTTTCTCTTGTAAGACTATCTTTTCTTGGGATTTCAGAATCCCTACTAGCTTTGCCAAAGAATAAGATTTGAATTGCTCATGAGCTTTAACTATGGACACAACTGCTCTCCACTCAGATCTAAGACCATTCAAAAAGGTAACCTTTTGTTCAATCAGCTTCCTTTCTATATCGTGTTTGATCATCTTACTAAGAAGATGATTGAAGCGATCGAACTTCTGAGTAACAGTTTCATCGGGATTCTGCTTAAATTCGCCAAACTCTGATAAGAGTAAAGTCTGAATGGAATGCTCCAGATATTCATCTGTGGAATATAACTCTCGTAGCCTATCCCAGATCTCTTTAGTAGTGCTGCATGAACTCACTAGCCTGAACGTATCGGAATGAAGAGCGAATCGAATCAGTCTGAATGCTTTAATGTTGCACTGAAACTTTTCCTTTTCGTCTTGAGCAACATCCTTTACGTCTTTTAACAGATCATTGTACTCTTTCTGAGTTTTAATGATTTTTGACGTTACAGAATGAGCAAATGGTCCAGAAACTATTGCTTCCCAAATAAGATATTCATTGTCTTCCGATCCAATGACATAATCTTCGAAGTGATGTGCCCAGACTTCATAATCCTGGGTGTAAAGAATAGGAATCTTCGTCGTTGATCCGATGTTGTTTGAGATATTGATGGGATTTGATTGTGACTATTCCATGCTTGATCGTTTAACCTGTTTGAAAGATCAGACTTGTAATGAATAATATTAGGGCAAAACAAATAAATGCTGAGTTACGTCAATTATTGAATGACGGCTCAATAAATATTAGTTAATGCGGAATAACCCTAATCTCAAACTCTTTCACAGAAAAGATGTGTATGAATTACACAACCTCCTGCTCTGATACCAATTGATAAGTTATTAATTAACTTGATGATCGATTAGATCTATGTAACAGGTAAGCGATGAATATATAAACAGTAAATAACCTAAGTATGAATCAAGATGTGTCGAATGATTAGATTACTCAATCCTCAGCAGAGCTCGACTAAGAACTTCCATTGTAGAGGATTCTAGGGTTACAAAAGATAAGAACTTGTACACTATCAAATCTCTATCAATCTTACGTTAAGAATGCATGCAAGCATCTATATATAATAAACCCTAAACAAAACTCACGGATGGACAGACCCATACCGGAGATACATATTAGACTAACTAACGAGCCCAATAGATGCAACACAAAATACGACCCAACATATATATATATATATATATATATATATATATATATATATATATATATGTTATTTTTTAACTTCTTCTTTTTTGTTTTTTATATTCATTTATTTTTCATATATATATATATATATATATATATATATATATATATATATATTGTTTTTTTTTTGTTTTTACTTTAATTTTGTTTTTTTCGTTTTTCTTTATTTTTGATAAAACAAAAAATTACGTTTTGTTTTTCGTCAATTTGATAACTTTTTTTTTTATATTTATCAAAAAATTTAAACTGTATGAATATATTTTTCGTATTTGTTTCGTATTTTTGTTACGTTTTGTTTTTCGTCAATTTGATAATTTATGTTGATATTTTTTAGAAAGTATAAAGTGTATGAATATATTAGAATATATTACATTTTTGGTGTTTGAGTTTTTTTTTGTTTTAAAAAAAAACAAAATTAAAGAAAAAACAAAAAAAACAAAAAATATATATAAAAAACAAAAAAAGTTAAGCAATAAAAAAAATATAAAAAAACCAAAAACCAAAAAACCAAAAAAAAAACAAAAAATATAAAAAATATAAAAGCAAGTTTAGCTTTGATTAAAAAATAAAAAAAATAAATGAAAATAAAGAAGTTAAAAAACATAAAACCGAGTTTTGGACATGTTATGTAAATTTTTGCAAATTATAGGGACCAAATTTGAATGTGTAGGACTGATTTTGTAAAAGAGTTAACAAAATTAACCCTGCAAATCCTTAAATGGACTAGAGTGGTAACTCTATGTCCCATTAACCAGAGCCAAAAAAATAATAATAATAAGACTTTTGTAAAAAAAACGTATTAAAAATGCAGTGAGTTTTATTGTATTTGTCATAGGTAAAATTAGGGGTGTTCACGGGGCGGTTCGGTTCGGATATTAATAAAATTGTGAACCGTGACCATGGGGCGGGTACCTCATGCGCACTAACCGAAACCGAACCGTATTGACAAAAAACCGAACCGAACCGAACCGTATGAAAGCAGGTAACCGCGGTTCGGTTCACGGGTACCCGGTAAAATATCAAAAATTAAATTCAATTGAAACTACAAACTCCATTTTAGTTATCTTTTTCTTAAAATTAGTAAGTCAAAGAGTTAAAAAAACCATAATTTAGTTTAAAAAACGTAATGAAGTTCAAATATCGTATATTATAAATTGTATAATAAATACAATAATAAAAATAACAAGAAAAGCAAATGAATTTATAATTACAAAATTGGAGTTGTCGATATGGATTTTTGTTTAGGTTATTGGACTCGTAGATTAATCAAAACAATACTAATGAAATAATATATATATATATATATATATATATATATATATATATATATATATATATATATATATATAATCAAACGGTTCGGTTCGGGTATCCGCGGATACCAAAATATGAAAACCAAAAACCAACCCGTTGATATCCGGTTTTTTCGGTTTCGGTTTTTTTCGGTTACGGTTTTTTCCGGTTTCGGTTTTTTCGGTTTTGGATTGACCGCTTTGGCTCGGTTTTTCGATTTTGCGGATTTTTTGCACACCCCTAGGTAAAATGACAACCATGGTCGAAAAGAGAAAAGGTGGACATTGTCCAAGACGTATATCAGTGTTTCAAAGGCATCTCCATAAAAAAATATATATATATAAATAAATAAATAAAACAAAACTTAAAGGAGTTATGCATTCTTAAAGAAACACGAATAATTTTTTTTTTCTGCAATCCTCTGTTTAAAAGAGAGTTGCATGATCATTTGACCGAAATGATACTATGTGATGCTCACAAGAAAAGGAAACTAGCACATATTCATTTTTGTAGTTTTCCTTAATATTAATTATTGTTTTAGGATTTTAACTATCATTTAACTATTTGAATTATTGCTTTTAGTCTAAAATCTATGTTTGCTAGTAGTGTGAATCAGATCATACAAACAACATAAAACTTTCGCACCACATAACGTGATTTCAAACATCCTGGGCGCAGGTTAGGGGTGAGCGCAGTGCGGTTCGGTTTAGTTATTTGTCAAAACCTCATCACTAACCGCAAATACGGTTAATCAATTTTCAAAACCTCTTGGTGCGGTAATTTTTGCGGTGCAGTTAGGCGGTTATTTTTACGGTGTGGTTTTGTTTTTTTTGTGTTTCGGTTATTAACCGCATAGATTTGGTGCGCTTATTTTGTGTGGTTTTTAACCGCACTTTAGAGTTTAAACTGTTATAAGAGTTTAAACAAATTACTTATAATAATAAAAAAAACCATTAGGTATAAGACAATTAACATAAACTACAAACAACTAATATTTTAAAAACGTTAAATCACTAGTAATTAATAATAACTATCTTAAAAT
Organism: Lactuca serriola; assembly: GCF_051521515.1. Taxonomy (NCBI): domain Eukaryota; kingdom Viridiplantae; phylum Streptophyta; class Magnoliopsida; order Asterales; family Asteraceae; genus Lactuca; species Lactuca serriola. The sequence continues at coordinate 120,219,532 of NC_136413.1, forward strand.
TGTCAAATTTCACCATTTTTCAAAGTTAAACATAAGAAAAACCAACACTTTGTCTTTTAAAATTTTATCTTTTTTTCATCCATGAAACCTGTCTTATTTTTAATATTTAATATATTAATAATTAATAAAAAATTATATATAATATATGCGGTACGGTGTGTGTGTGTTTTTTGCGGTTTTTGAAAACTAATAACCGCACCGCACCACAAATTTGTGGTTTTTGAAAAACAAAAAATATAGCGGTTTATACAGTTAATTTTAGTTGCAGTGCGATTTTTGCTCACCCCTAGACTGCAGTTTGTAGTTTACAATTGTAAAAATATAGCTTACACAGCAACACATTAATAAAACTAAATTATATATATATATATATATATATATATATATATATATATATACCCTAATAAACAAGAATATTTTTGCCACTTGTCTTCTTCTTATTCAATATGCCACATGACTTTTTCTCATTTTTTTCCATTTTTCTTTTTTCCACATGGCATTTTGTGGTTTTTTTGCATTTTAAAACATTTATTACATATGTAAATAAGGAAATTTAAACAATAAATTAGGAATTCATATCAACATTAATTAGGCAATAAATCAAGAATTATTATCAACATTAATTAGAGTCTTTTTCTTCATTCTCCCTTAAACGTAAATCCTATGGACTAATTAACATTTTTTGGTATTAAAAACACATAACTCATCTTGGAATCTTGCACGAAATTTATGATTTTGTAAGTTGTAAGGAGATTATTAATACGTAAAGCTTATGTTAAAAATAAAATATTTAATTAATAAATAAAAGGAAAATATTCAACCATATAACATTCAATTAATGACTTTATAAGAAAGTTATTATGGTAATTAATATTTTTATAATCTGTATGTTTTTTTTATGTGTAAACAATAATTTAAAGATAAAGGGAGTAATATAATTTGTTTTTTGTTCTTCTGTTATGGAGACATTGTATTTTTACTTATATGTACTATTACACTGGTGTTTGCTCAAAATTTTAAATTATTTTATTTTTATTAAATCTCCATCTTTCAAAAAAACCGTGTAGTACTTTAATTTATAGTATCAACATTCGTTTATTCGGAAATAATATAGTAAATCATACTTTTATTCTAAGAATATCTTAGACGTCTTCATATAAAATAATTTATGTCACATTTCAAAGAAAATAATGCATTAACAATATGTTTTGCATTGAAAATAAATAAGAGTCAATGACAGTCTCCATAAAATGTGGGGTTGTTTTTTTAGAAACTTATGATTCAAGACAATTCTTTAAATTATGTCAATTATTTTTTTATTAGTATTGATTGGAAGTACTTACTTATTAATCATTGCAATCGTATTTATTTCAAAATTTTATTTTAAAAATGTTTAATATTTTACATCTTTGTATTTAATTTTTTTTAATCAACCCGTGTAATACGCGGGTCTTACACCTAGTATATATATATATATATATATATATATATATATATATATATATATATATATATATATATATATATATATATATATATATATATATATATATTTGTGTAGATTACCAATTACTAAAACTCTATTTATCTGTGAAGTCCGAAATTAATATAATTGCCTATATTTGCATGACGAAGATTAATAATTTTAAAAATTCAAAGAAAATTGCAATCCAAATACAAAACTTATTACATATGAATATGAAAGTCAGTAATATTTTTTAGAAAAAAAATTGCAACCCAAATTCCAAAATTACCTATGAAAGTGAGTACTATTTTTCTATTTTAAAAGCTAAATGGAATGTTTACAAACAATAGCCTTAAAGTAAACAATTAATCAAACCCAAAAATTTCATGTAAACCGCATAAACTGTCGTATCAAATCAAACAACATAATGTCATTAAGAATGTTCATAATGCAGTTTGTGGTTTTCAAATAACTTAAACTGCATATGTGGTGCGGTTTTATGGTTTTGATTCGGGAAAAATGACTTAGGAGGGTAACTACCTTTTATCCGTGTTCACATATTGACAACTTCTTCTTTTTTGTACATAATAAAACAACTAACTTGTTTTAACTGTTTAAATTACACCAATATTACCGGCTAATACCTTTTTTAACCGGTAACTCAAAGGGAAAATGACTTAGGAGGGTAACTACCTCTTATCCGTGTTCACATATTGGCAACTTCTTATTTTTTGTACATAAGAAAGCAACTAACTTGTTTTAACTGTGTAACATCCCAAAAATCATGACCAAAAATTTCGTTTTTAATTTAATACTAAAACCATAATTGTCAAACCATTAATTTAATAATCCGGCATTGGGCCTCGCCCGATATCAGGCCCCGCCTGGCATCGAGCCCCGCTCGGTATACATATATGTCTCTCTTAGGCCCCATTTGTCTCCGAGCCCCGCCCGCTAAACACATATAATCATATAACATGATAACACATAAAGAAACATACTCTACTGTATCCCTGTCCTAAGAAACATCCTCTGCTAATAATGAGATATGGAACTTCGTCCGTACTCAGCTAGTTCCAGCCAGGGCTTCAGCAGTGCAAGGTGAGTCTCCTCACTGTGTGAATGAGTCTATGTAGAGGTTAAATTGTAAAAGTTGAATTGTGTATTTGTTTAGTTTCGCATTTTTAGTTATTTTACTAAGTCAGTTTTATGCGAAGCGTATTGTAATAGACTTAGTATATTTTTTGTACACTCAGGTTCCTTATAAATAGGGACTGAGGATAGAAGTAGAGGATAACTTTTGGAACTCAAATATCCTTTCTGCTTACTCTTGTAATCAATCTTTATCAATATAAGATCTGATTAATATTTACTCTTCGTGTTCTTACTTTTAAACCACTCAAATCATTATTGCTTTCATAATCTCGATAACAATTCTCTTCAATTGGTATCAGAGTAGGATTCAAACTGCATCGACCTGATTTTCGTGTTAGAATCATTTGCTTTTTAAGTAGCAATTTTACTCAAAATTTTCCGCGCATTTTGGTTTTGAAAATCAAATTTGATCTTCAGATTTGAATTGATTCTGTGTTTGAATTGTTTAGTCAAGTAATCGATTAGCGATTTGTGATCAATTCAGTTGATCAATTCTCAAATTCATCAAGTTTTTCAAGCTTTCTGAAAATTTCTGTGTTCATCAATGGCGAACTTCAACATGAATACAATGACTTCCTTCTCTCACTTGCTTGGTTCCTCAACCAAAATTCCAATGTTAATTCCTGAATACTATGATCAGTGGGCTGATAGATGGAGGATTACTTAAATGGAATTGATGAAGAACTTTGGAATTGTATCGATGGAACAGTGCAAGCTCCTGCTAATGTTCAACCAATTGGACCATCTACTACTTCTGCTGAAGTTGTTGAACAACAAAAACGTTTGAAGAATAATGAAAAGAGGTGCATGAGGTAACTAAGAGGTGCTCTACCTCCTACAGTTTACAATTACATCCGTAGTTGTAAAACAGCCAAGGAGATCTGGAACACTCTAAAAGAGAAGTATCAAGGTAGCGAAAAGACGAAGATCAACTCTGTGAAGCAATGTCTAGTTGAACTGAAGGAATTCAGACAAAAGGATGCTGAAACTCTTGAAAATTACTATGATCATCTGAATGAGCTTGTGTTTCACTGCAATAGGTATGGAATCACTAGGTCTCTCATGGAGTTCAATTTAACTTTAATCATGGGTCTTCGCAAGGAATGGCGAAGCGTAAGTATGATGATTAAGAATCAACAGAGTTTTGATACAATTCACTTGAATGATCTCTACAATCAGCTGAAAACACATGAAAGTGAAGTTTCAGAAATGTATGAAGAATCAAAACAGAGTATTGGAGGTCCTTTGGCTCTTGTTTCAAAGGTATCAGAAGTTGATGTTAATGAAAAAGATGGTTCAGATAATGAAGGATTTTTTTATGAACTCTGATGATGAAGCTGTGGCATTTTACTCAAATAACAGAGTTAAGAAATTTTTCAAAAAGCCTTTTAATCCAAAAGGAAAGGCTATTGATGCGAAGAGTAGATTCACAAAAACTGGAGGAGAGGAGAGGAAGAAAATGGAGAAAGCTGATTAGAAACAAAAAGATGCGAAAGAAGTGAAGAAGCTGAAAGGTGACTCAGGAGTTTACTGTCACTACTGCAATGGTGCGAATCACTTCGCAGCCAATTACATGTTGCGAAAGAAAGAAGAGAAGAAGGAAAAAGTTAAAGACAAAGCATATTATTCGAAAAAGATTGAAGAGTTGTGCGCTAAGACAAAAGGAGTGTCTCTAGTTGCGAAGGGTGAATCTGATGATGAAGAGAGTGGAACGTATTAGATCTAGTCTTCAGGATCTGATGACGAAGAAATGAGGCATCCTACATATGGAGCTATGTTCGCAAGTTTTGAAGATTGCGAAGAGGATATTTCAGGGAGGTGCTTCGTATCCAAATCCACGGACAAATCACCCATGACTACCAAGGTACGTGCTATACTTGAATCTTTTAATATTCCTTTATCTACTTATGATGCTGAAATCACTTCATTTGATGATACTGTGGCTTATTTTGATTCTGTTATTGTGTCTGCTAGTACTGAAGCTCAAAATTTAAATATGCAACTAGGTGAGACATGAAGAGAATTAGAAATAAAAAGGAGCAGAGTAGAAAAACTTGAAATGCAGATCAAAAATGTAAATTGTGATAGGAATAATCTTACAAATGATGTTAGGTTGTTGCTAGCACAAAGGAACATATACTGTAATTCTGCCAAACGATTGTATGCAAAATTAACTGCTTTACATCATTCTTCTGACATTAGCAAAGAACAACATAGGAAACTTTTACCTTTTCTTGAATATGAACGTGAAAAAGTTGATATTGTTTCTTATGATTGCGAAAGTACAATTGCTCAATTTGATAAAATACCTGATGATAAATATGCATATGGTATTGTCAAAATTGATGAATTCCTGAATGCTGATGAGTTGGTTAACATTGTCAATGAAAGTTTGACAAAGAGTGAACAAGTGAAAATCTTAAAGAAAACCGAAACTTCAACTCTTGATTCTCAATTCAATTATGCTGATGTCAATGACAATTCAGACAATATGAGTGAGATCAGTGAAATCGAAGAGGAAGAAGAGGTTGATTGTTCTAAATTCTCAATCATTAATATCACATCTAAGATCAAAGGTAAAGAAATTATAGTTGATTCGATAGTAGAGGATGAAACTGAAAAACCCTCTACTTCGCAACATTGTGATTTTGATAATGTGGAAGTTGAAAGCTGGAAATCTGATGACACTGATGAAAACAAAGAAGATGTGAAAGATTCACATGAAATACCTCCACGAGTTGTGGTTGATCAAGTGTTTGAAAATACAAAAGAATTTGACAAAATTTTAAATGACAAAGGCGCACATTATTTGGAAACCAACACTGTGGTATATCCAAATTTTGTATGCACTGATAAAACCCTTTTTCCAAATCAAGTTTTTGTCACTACTGGGAATGCTGAGAAAATTCATCTTGAATTCAAAAAAATGATTGAAAAAGATAATCAAAGGTCAACTACTGAAGGTTTTTTCGCAAATCAAAACACAGAAGAAAACAATTTAACTCAAAATCCTTATGTGTTTCAAAACCAAAAATCATCACAAAAATGGGTGGTTAAAGGTGAAAAAGCAAACAAAGTTTTTGAAAAAGTTGAAAAACCAAAGGCTGAAGTGAAATTAAATTCTCATGAATTCAAATTGATGGTTGGAAATTATTCAACAGAAAATAATGTTTCAAAAAGAAAAGCAAGAAAAGCAATCTTTTGGCAAGTTGTGTCTAATGATAAACCAAAAGTTGAAAAAGAACAAATTTCAAAAACAACATCATCAAAATTTCAAAGCAAAAATAAACAAACAGATACAAGTTTTCACAAACCAATAAATTTTGTTGACAAAATTCCATGTGTTCGCAAATATGACAACAATCGAAAATTTGAGACTTCGCAAAAATTTGTAAATAATCAAAAGTTTCAAAATGTTGGCAAATTCACGAATACTTCATCAACTTTGAAAAATTCAACTCAAGCAAAAGTGAAATTTTCACCAAAACAACCAAATTTTCCAAATCCTTCAGTCTCAAAACCGACCAAAGTTTCGTATACAAAAGAAAAATCTAATGTAAGTACGATCAATCGTTGGCTTGAAGGGAAAGGAAGACAATATCAAAGTGAGAGTTTTCAGAGCAACAAATAAAGAATGCATTTGACAAGTTCAAAAATAACTCTTCCACTGCTAGTTCACCATCTCATAATTCGCAAGTTCCGGTTCAAAAATGGAAACCAGTTATCAAAGCTGCGAATGTTGTGAAGGATGAGATTACAATCAATGGAAATCCAAAACTATTGAACGACTATATTTCAATATCTAGATCTGATGATGTTGATATAATGGATTCTGTCACAAACCAAGTGAAAACATGGTTTGTAAATTCAAAGAATTTGTTTCATTCTACTAATGATGGACCCAACAAGTCTTGGGTTCCTAAATTTTTTCAATAAATGCAGGTGATGTGTGACGAGCAATATGATGCGAAATGGTATATTGATAGTGGTTGCTCTCGTCATATGACTGGAAGAAAGGAAAACTTGCGAGATTATAGAAGCTTGGAAAATGCAGGAGTAGTCAAATTTGGGAATAATCAAAAGTGTCAAGTGAAAGGCTATGGGAAAGTCACAAATGGACAATTCACTGTTAACAGGGTTGCTTATGTTGAAAGACTTCAACATAACTTGATTAGTGTGTCACAACTTGTTGTGGGTACTGGAAACCAGGTTGTATTTAATGAAGAAGGAAGTATCATTTCAAATGCGAAGACAAATGAAGTACTTCTCAAATCCAAAAGATATGGTGATATGTTTACACTAGACATCAAACCAATCGTGGGAAAATCTGCTGTGTGTTTACTATCAAAGGCATCTAATGATGTCAGCTGGCTTTGGCATAGAAGATTGTCACACTTGAACTTTCGCAATATTAACAAACTTGTCACTGAAGATTTAGTTCGAGGTTTACCTGTACTAAAATTTAACAATGATTCTCTGTGTGCAGCTTGCGAACAAGGAAAACAACATAGAAAAGGTCATGTGATTGTGATAGATTAAAAAATCGTAGAACCATTGGAACTTCTTCACATTGAATTATGTGGACCGTCGACTGTTGCTACAATCAATAAAAAGCAGTACATTTTAGTTATTGTTGATGATTTTTCTCGATTCACATGGGTATTTTTTCTCAGGTTAAAATCTGAAGTTGCTCAGACGATGATTGATTTTATCAAATTGATTGAGATTAGCCTTAAAAAGAATGTTCGCAAAATTAAAAGTGATAATGGTTCTGAGTTTAAAAACCAAACTCTTGATTCATTTCTCATAGGTAAAGGAATTTCGCATAATTTCTCCTCACCGTACACTCCACAACAAAATGGTGTTGTTGAAAGAAGAAATTGATCTCTATGCGAAGTAGCCAGAACAATGTTAACATATGCGAATCTACCTCAATATCTTTGGGCTGAAGCAGTTTCAACTGCATGCTTTACTCAGAATAGATCATTTATTCATCGCAGATTCAATATCACTCCATATGAAATCATCAACAATCGAAAACCTAATGTCAAATTTTTCCATGTTTTTGGTTGTAAGTGCTTCATAATGAATCTCAAAGATAATTTGACAAAGTTCCAAGCCAAAGCTGACGAAGGCATATTCTTAGGATATTCACAAAATTCAGTAGCATACAGGGTGCTAAACAAGCGAACAAGAAAAGTTGAAGAAACTTTCAATTTAACTTTTGATGATTACTATCTTAAACAAACGGATAGTAAATTTCAGAATAAATCAATTCTTGTTGATTCAGATACACAAATTGATAATTCTAAAATAAATGATTTTGATTATGACTTAATTTTTGGAATTCCTGACAGGGCAATTGATGTGGAAAACAATGCTCCTGATAATCAATCAACAGAATCCTCAAAACATACTGATGATTCAACAATTACTACAAGTTCAGAATCATGCGAAAGTGTGCATGAAGTTCGTATGGAGGGGGAGCATACGATCAACAATGAAGACTGTCAGCCAACTTTCGAGGGGGATAATGAAAATATGAATCATCATGTTGAGGGGGAGCTTTCGCAAAATCAACATGAACATCATTTTGAGGGGGAGCATCAAGATGAACATCATTTTGAGGGGGAGCATCAAGATGAACATCATGTTGAGGGGGAGCTTTCGCAAAATCAACATGAACATCATTTTGAGGGGGTGCATCAAGATGAACATCATGTTGAGGGGAAGCATGATGAAACAGAGACAATTAATCTTGATGAAAATGATGAGTTTCATGAACTAAATGATAATTTTTCTGTTGCAGGATCTGAAAATGAAGATATGTATGAAGATGCACCATTGGAATTAAATCCTGATTATCCACCACTTGAGAAATGGACAAGAAATCATCCAAAAGAACAGGTAATTGGAAATCCACAAGATGGTGTGTTGACAAGAGCTCGAATTCGTGCGAAAAATGAGGTACTGAATGCGAACCAAGAACTGTGTATGTTTAATGTCTTTATTTCGAAAATAGAGCCAAAGACAGTAAAGGATGCTATGGAACACTCAGATTGGGTTGTTGCTATGCAATCTGAACTGGCTGAATTTAAACGAAACAAGGTTTGGAGATTAATTCCTAAACCTTCTTATGTTTCAATTGTCAGATTAAAATGGATTTTTAAAAAATAAAACCGACAAAGATGGCATTATTATTCAAAATAAAGCTAGACTAGTTGTTAAAGGTTACTCGCAACAAGAAGGAATTGACTATGAAGAAACATTTGCTCCTGTTGCAAGACTCGAAGCAATTCGCATATTTTTAGCTTATACAGCTCACAAAGTCTTTGATGTTTTTCAAATGGATGTTAAGTGTGCATTTTTAAATGGAGAACTTGAAGAAACAGTCTATGTTGAACAACCACCAGGATTTATAAATGATGAACATCTTGATCATGTTTACATCCTAGACAAGGCAGTGTATGGATTAAAACAAGCACCAAGAGCCTGATACGCAACACTTACAAACTTCTTGAAACAATCTAAATTTAAACAAGGATCAGTAGACCCCACATTATTTCGCAAGAAAGTTGGGAATCATCTAATGCTTGTTCAAATTTATGTTGATGATAATATTTTTGGCTCAACTGACCCAGCATTGTCAATTGAATTTGAAAATCTAATGAAGAGTCAATTTGAAATGAGTATGATGGGAAAAATTAATAATTTTCTTGGATTGAACATAAGACAGAACAGGGATGGAATTTTAATCAATCAAGAAAAATACACGAAGAACTTGCTTGAAAATTTTGGAATGACTAACAACATGAAATTGAGAGTACCAATGGCAGTGGGAACAAGATTAACTCCTTCGTTAGATGCTCCTGCTGTTGACTTAACACTTTATCGAAGCATGATAGGGTCTTTATTGTACTTAAATGCAAGTAGACCTGATATTATGTTTTCGGTATGTAATTGTGCTAGATATCAAGCTAATCCCAGAGAGCCTCATTTGACTGCAGTGAAAATATTTTTCGCTATCTTAAGGGAACAGTTTCGTTAGGACTTTGGTATCCTTCGAAAACGGGATTTTTCATTCAAGCTTTTTCAGATTCTGATCTAGGAGGATGTACTTTGGATAGGAAAAGTACGAGTGGTGGATGTCAACTATTGGATGGGAAGTTGGTAAGTTGGCAATCGAAGAAGCAAACTTGTGTGGCTATATCAACTGCTGAGGCTGAATACATTGCTGCTGCTGCTTGCACTTCACAAATTATTTGGATTCAGAGTCAACTTCGTGACTATGCAATAAACATGAAAAAGATTCCTTTGTATTGTGATTCGCAAAGTGCAATTCGCATTTGTCCTAATCCAGTACAACATTCAAAGACAAAACACATTGCTCATCGATATCATTTTATCAAAGATCATGTGGAAGATGAGAATATTGAAATTCATTTTGTTAAAACAACTGAACAACGTGCTGATATTTTTACTAAACCTCTTGATGAAAAATCATTTGTAAGAATTTTAGCAGGTTTGGGGATGATTGATGGGAATTCAATTCCAAAATATCAAGCATGAAAGTTTCATTCAACAGTTATGAGTCAGAATTGTTCAGATGTTATGTTCATACAGAGGCTTCGCATGGCTTCGCATCCACATTTCTTCGCATTTGCGATCATAACAACTAAGGTTAGGTTTACGATTCATTTTTTAGTTTTTGTTTTTGAAAAATCAAAAATCCAAAAAGATTTTATGTTTATGCATTTTTGTTTTTGAAAAATTAAAAATCCAAAAAGATTTTATGTTGTTATGTTTTTAATTTTGAAAAATTTAAAATCACAAAAATATTCTTCAGTGTGTTTTGAGTTTAGTCTAGGGCTTAATGCGAAGAGGTCATGCTTATATGTTTCTATGGGAAGGTATCAATTTTTTTTATTTGAACTAGTTAGGATGTCCCTAGAAGCATGCTGCAACATGTTGACTCAAGCCTCATATGACTCTACTATGTGTGAGAAAAGAAAGCCTTAATGAAATTATCACATGAAAATTTCTTCCCGAAAGGCTTGTATTCGCATAAGTCAAAAGAGCTACTTTACTCTTCTCATATGAGTTAAGAGTTTTATGTTTGGTCCACATATAACAGAAATACATTCGATCTAATAACCAATCTTTTTCATCTCAAAATTTCTTCACACAAATCACACACAAAGAGGTATGTCCCAGAGGTCTCTGATTCAACCCATCGAGACTTAGATATACAAAAATTCTGTGTTTATGATCTGACATCATGAGTCCGTGATGGAAGTGAAACCCAAACATCATAAACCTTGAGGAATTGACGGGGAACATAGTTCCAGATTTTAACGAAACTTTTGTTTCAGTATCAAAATTTCGAAACTCCAAATCATATTCAATTCGCATGTGTGGTCTTGATCAAACATTCGCAACCCACGATGTTTGTTACCAAACAAGATCCAGTACATTTTTTTTAATATGATTTTTGTGTGAGTTTTATTCGCAAATCCTAGTCATGATAAATATTTTCAAAAGCCAACTTGTAACTGACTACACTGGTCATACAAGTAATTTCATTTACAATTTCTCACCTTATGTTAAGGTTGATATGTAATGAAATTTGAAACCAACCCAAAAATATCTTTTAAAAGAAGCCCTTCGATACTTATCAAAAAGTATTCGATTGTAATTCACGGGAAACTACACAAGCTGTTGATCATCTCTCTTGATGATTAACGAAGCAACCTATGCCTGGGGTTCAACTGCATTCGTGTCAAATTGAATTTTTGACATCACAGAATTCCAATTTTTTTTAATTGTTTCTCATCTTATTTCTTTGGAACAATGCACACACGAAATCCTTGAGGTTCTGAGTAATACCAACTCAGGCTGATGATTTCGCGAATCTGGCATATGACTTCACTTTACATCCCAAAAGTGAAAGAGCCTTGCCTCCATGCGAAGGGTTTTGATGGTTCAAATTCTATAACGGGAAAATTGAAAGGCTGTGTACTCAAGATGGTTGGTATTCTATCCAATTTTCTAGGAGATGTGACAGTTACTTTTTGAAGCATGGTTATCTTTTACAGTCATGATCCGATTTTCAAGCTGCCACATCGGATAACATTAAATATATCCCGCTTTAATTTCAAATCGATTTGGGTAACCTATAAATGGGGGATCAAGATCATTGTATACGGTTACGCGAACAAAACTCTCACAATCCTAAAAAGCTTCAAACTCTTTCAACTTCATCTCTTTCAAACCCTAACAATGGCTGGCACTCAATCAAACACTGATGAAGTTCTCTCACAATCACTCATGAAGATTCAAAGCACCAACTATCAAGTTGATCCGAATGTCTCTTCTTATCCCGAAGGACTGAAGATGCTTATAGTTTCCTTGAAACAATCACCCCTGTCCACCACCATGTTTAGTTCTTTCTCAGTTCCGATGACATGGTTGTCATTGGCAGCTTCATCGGCTTCACATAACTACACCACTGATGTGATAACCTTCAACATGATGAACAACAAACGGGTTAAACTTACCAAGAAGATGTTCGTTGAGTTCTTGAAAATCCCTAACAACCCTCCATTTTTCAAACCCATTAATTCCCAAATCATCCATATGTTCAACGAAATTGGCCATCAACCAACACTTGAGAAGATCAGTGACTTCAGAAAGTCAGGATTATCGTGTATGTGGAATTTTCTGTTTGGTATTTTTCTCTGATGCTTAACAGGACGCACAGTTGGTCTTGATAGGGGGCATATGGAAGTTTATGCCATGGTAATGGGCTTGTACTATGATATTAGTGTGGACTATGCAACTCAGTTATGGAAGGAGTTTGTTAAGAGTCTGGAAAACACGAATTCGGAAAAAGGAATTTCATGCGCTAGGTATTGGAGCCTTATTCTGGAAAAGGTGTATGACAAAGAGGGAATTCAAGTTCCAGAGAGTGCTGATGTGGCTGAATTTTCATTATATCAATTTCCTAAGGAGGTGGAGGATGATGAAAATATTTTTACTCATGTTGCTCGCATTCCGGATGCGATGCTTTGCAAAGTATCATCCACTCACAAGGTGTTGATACGCTACATGAAGACTTTCGATCCAGCTGTGGAGACTGGAATTTTGTTAGAAGTTGCTGCCAAAACCCCAAAGAAGAAGAAGACTACCAAGAATGATACAATTGCTCAATCTTCGAAACAGAGTCAAGAAGAGGAGGTTAAGATAGAGGAAACCTCGCCAAAATCGAAGAAGGAAACAATACCCTCAAAATCAGGGGTATTGAAAAAGATTCGAAAGACTGAAGTGAGCAGTAAGGGGGTGACAGTTCGCAATATTCCAGCTCCTGTCTCTCCAGGATCTAAGGGGCAACGTGCTCAAGATGTTGCGAAACAAATGCAACAAACATTGTTGAAAAAGCAAAAGCTGATAATTCGCAATGAGTCTTCCGATGAAGAGGTGGTTCCAGACATTCCACTAGTTTCTACACCGGTAGTCATTTCTGTTCCACCTGTGTCAAATATTCAAGTTTCGCAAATTTCCTCACAATCACTTGAAATAGTCACTACCAAATCAGTTTCTGAGGAGGTACCTATTCTCGATACGGTTGTCAACGTATCTGATACGGGGGCACCTATCACAAGTGTTGAAACCACTTTGCCAATTAGCCTACCAGTCACCTTACCCATTTCTTTACCACCTGTATCATTTCCAACTACTACACTATCCAAAACCTCATCCATTTTTTATCATCCTCTACAAAACCGATTTACAACCCTATTTCCCTCACAATAACCTGAAACTCCTCAACCTTCACAACCCATGTCTGATAATGAAACCGAAGGAGGCACTTTTGGAGGAGTATTTGAAGATATTCACTTTGATTCAGAGGAGGACGATATACCTGATCATATGCTTATGACAGGAAAGCAGTTCAAAATCCTGAATCATAAGTTGAATGCCATTATTCAGTCACAAGCTGATTCTGGCAGAATATCATCTATCTCAGCAATGGAGGTTGATATTATGCTTAAGGATGCTGAGAAGCGAATATTGGATAAGGTTGATTAGACAGAAAAAAATAATGAGCTTCGCATTACAGCTCAAGGAAGTTCATTCAATGGAGTCGTAAAAGATTTACAATCAGTTGCAAAAGAACGCCATGTTCTGTTTGTGCATGATGTAAAGAAAGTTCGGGAGGATGTTAACTTCAAGCTTGAAGAGTTAAAGACCGAACTTGCGAAGGAGCTTCAAGATATTCATTCTCAACAGATTGATGTTCAGAAGAGGGTTGATGTAGTTGTCTCAGACATCAACAAAATTATTGCTGCTCCTATCATTGATGCGAATCATAAAGAAGATATGGTGAAGTTTGATCAGTTGATTCAAATGGGGACTGAGTTGAAGGCCTTGATTTCGCAATCTTCATCTTCGTCTATTCTTACTCCTGAATTCTTGACTCTCAAAGTAAATACTTTGGAACAAGCAATTCAGAAGGCACTGGCTCCGATTGCGAACTTCACCTCTTTACTACCAAAGAGTGCCCCACCTGCTTTCACAGGGGTGCAAGGGGGAGAGAAAAATTTAAGTAAAGAGGATGATGCGAAGACCGTGGGGAAAGTAATATCTACTCAGCTCAAATCTTCTCTTCCAATACTTACGATGCCAATTTCCTCAACAACAATAACCACAAGACCAATTGCCAAAGGAATATCGATTGGGGCAAAAGAAGGAAGTTCGAGTACGAAACCTCAAACTGATATTGTGGGAAAAGGAAAAGGAATTTTGTACGAAAAATCGAAGGAGGAGAAGAAAGATGAAGCAGAGGCTGAGTTGGAAAGAATGAGACAAGTCCAAAGTATTATGAGGCAAAGGGCAAGTGATCCTCCTACAATGAACAAAGGAGATCCTGCGAAGCTGTATTCTTATGAAACTATAGAGTCAAAAGTTGTGGGAAGGGAAATGTATGAATTCGAGAAGAAGCCAAAGAGAAGTTATGATATTGCGAATTCAGACAATTGTCAGTCAGATTAACGAAATGCTCTTTATTACAGCTCAATACAAGATTAGCGAGAAGTTTGATAATCCTGATGACTACATACACATGAAAATCAGATTTCATGTTGTATTGGGGAAGAATCCATATGAAGTATGGTCTTTAATGAAGATCAAAAAGGTGTTAACGATCAAGAAAGATACGATGTTTGAAGACATGCTTCAGAATTTTCGTTACTTTGTTATTCGAGCTGATAACAAGCAGTATGACTTCACAATAGCTGACTTCCCTCTGATGAATTGCAATGATTTGATTCAAGTGGCTCTCATTTTGAAACATATGGAAGAGAATAAGCTCAAAGGATCTGAGACTGAAGTGTTTAAGATCGGGTCCGCACATGTCAAGACGTATATCGAGAATTACTTCGATTGTTTGGCTCTAACTGATGAAGAATTGGCAACTACTTTGGGAAGGGAAGTGAACGTCCCTTGGGAAGAAACCTTAACCCAGTCAGCATTATCAAAGTATGTTGTTGGGGAAATATGCCTAAAACCTTTCGGCATGGTGTTTTCAGGAAGAGATACGAAGGGAAAGCTCAAGAAATTTTTGTTTAAGGTCTCAGAGGTTAAAATATATACTTCTTCGCAATATACACACTTTATTGTTCGTATGAACAACTGCAAGAAGAATAATGAAGGAGACAAGAAGGAGCTCAAGAAGGTGATTTCCTGGTATGGAGAAGTGCGAAAGACAATTCATTCAACTATTCAAAGGCTTATGGACTGAATAGCTTCGACTGTTTACAAAGGGGGAGATTGTAGAGGTTAAATTGTAAAAGTCGAATTGTGTATTTGTTTAGTTTCGCATTTTTAGTTATTTTACTACGTCAGTTTTATGCGAAGCGTATTGTAATAGACTTAGTATATTTTTTGTACACTCAGGTTCCTTATAAATAGGGACTGAGGATAGAAGTAGAGGATAACTTTTGGAACTCAAATATCCTTTCTGCTTACTCTTGTAATCAATCTTTATCAATATAAGATCTGATTAATATTTACTCTTCGTGTTCTTACTTTTCAATCACTCAAATCATTATTGCTTTCATAATCTTGATAACAATTCTCTTCAGTCTAAGGCCACAACGCCAGCCCATGTAGTCTATGAGCAGGAAGACCCGGGGGTTAGCCCTAGGCATTGTATGCTAGTATGTTATTCCAGACCAAGGTCTGATGTTGGGCGGGTGCCCAAGGAATGTTTACATTTAAGATTATACTCGTTGTCTGTGTGATACTTGTATGTGCCTGGTAAAGAGGTGAGTGTGGGCGAGGTCCCGTATCTCATCACTAGCTGAGTACGGGCGATGTTCCGTATCTCATTATTAGCATAGTATGTTTCTTAGGACAGAGATACAATAGAGTATGTTTCTTTATGTGTTAGCATGTTATATGATTGTATGTGTTTAGCAGGCAGGACCTAAGAGAGACAAATCTGTATACCGAGCGGGGCACGATGCCAAGTGGGGCCTAATGTCGGGCGGGGCCCGATGCCAGAGTATTAAATTAATGGTTTGACAATTATGGTTTTAGTATTAAATTAAAAATGAAATTTTTAGTCATGATTTTTGGGATGTTACACAGTTAAAACAAGTTAGTTGCTTTCTTATGTACAAAAAATAAGAAGTTGCCAATATGTGAACACGGATAAGAGATAGTTACCCTCCTAAGTCATTTTCCCTTTGAGTTACCGGTTAAAACAGGTATTAGCCGGTAATATTGATGTAATTTAAACAGTTAAAACAAGTTAGTTGCATTATTATGTACAAAAAAGATGAAGTTGCCAATATGTGAACACAGATAAGAGGTAGTTACACTCCTAAGTCATTTTCCCGTTTTGATTCTATATCGTACCGCGCACACCCTAATGTTTGAAGTCGTATTTTTTTTAATGAAATGTTATTTTAAACTTCAATTTTATTATTTATTTTTAAGTTGATAAATATTATGATTTTATTTTTAAATAAAATTATATGATTTGGCAAATATACATTAGTTGGATTGTGGGTTTAGAGTGAACGAAATAAGATGAAAGAAATAAAACGGTGTGACATTTAAGTGTCAAGATGGTTCGGTGGATCGAAGGAAATTGACTCCTTCCATCCCTAGAAATATACACTTTAGATGGAGAATATTTTTAAGAGCGAAAAATAAAAGAAAAAGGGTGATCTTTCTTTCCTTCCTTTTCAATTCCTTATGATTTGGGAGGATAGTTTCTAAGGAGGAGTGCCATAAATCATCATTTCTTTTCTCTCTTATTCCTTCCTCTAACTTTCTCTCTTCTTCTCTTTTTAAATAAAACTCTACGAAATGTGTTAAGACGGAGAGAGTCAAAACAAATCAAAGTTTCAATCCTCCAACTTTCTCTCTTCTTCTCTCTTTAAATAAAACTCTGAGCAATGTGTTAAGACGGAGGGAGTCAAAATAAATCAAAGTGGAATCACTTGTGCTACCAACAGTACCACATAAAACATCGTATTTTCCTTTTTGACGTTATATGAACATATAGGTGGAGTGGGTTCCCTAGCCTACTGATGTATCTCCATTTTTTTCTACTTTGAACTTCTGCTCAAAGCATCTAGTCCAATACCATAATTATAGGTTGAGATCAGGGCCGTGAACGAATCGAATGTTTAGCGAACCGTTCGTGAATCGTTTGGTACACTACAAGAAAACAACCATTTAATGACGCGCAAACAATGACACTCGCTGATAGAGGACGCACATTTATGCGTACCCTAAAAAATAATGTCAGTTTTGCAAATTTTGAAGGATAGAGGTCACACATCTATGCGCGCCCTAAAATTAGTGACAGAAAAGGAAAAAAAAAAAGAAATGTGGATGGCGCCTTTCATAAAATGTGTGTCATGTAAATGTGTCGCTTTATAATTTTTAAGTGAAACACGCGTTTTAGGCGGGAAATGAAATCCACGAAAATTACCCCCGCCTATTGGATCCCAAAAATTAATTCCCCTGCTTCTTCTACTTAGCAAGAAAAAGCCCTAGGTCCTTCATCTTCATCAGTGGTGGCAATACCTAGGTCGATTCTTCAGGGTTCAACAACAGATTTGTAAACAACAAACGTATACGATTCTGGATCTCAGCATGATTATGGCGCTTTGGCACCAGCTATGTTAACATCATTCGTGAGAAAAGTTCATACAAAACTCAAGAATTTCTATGGTTTCGATTATTGAGTGAGGTACAGGGAGGTGTAATCGTTTCGGACTCTTTACTAATTGAGTTGAAATTGAACCCTAAAAACTCAATCCACACTTCGAACATCTCTGATTCTCTCTCTTCTTCCGCCCCCAATCTCCTTGGTGGTTCTCTTTCCATTTCTATTTCCATCCTCAAACCACCGCTAAATGGAACCCAACCATTCAATCAATCAAATCGACAATCACATCAACGGTGATGGTGATCAGAAGTCATTTCCAAGCTACCGTCATCATATCATCACCTATTCAAGAAAGAGAAAACACTCTCAATCTCAGGTAATCACAACAATCGATTCAACACAAGTAAACCCTCTTTGTGAATCATCAGTTCTAGGGCTTGTTCTCCTTGCTCATACGTTCTCTTACGATATTCAAAACCTTACTGAGTCTCTCCTTCTCGAAATCCTCGCAAGATTGCCCCTGAAATCAATTTTTAGGTTCAAATGTGTTTGCAAACACTGGCTAGACCTAATTTCTCAGCCTTCATTTTCCCTTTTCTATTGCTCGTGTAAGTCACAACCATCGCATCGTCATCATCCTTACTTTTCAAAATTTTCTATAGTTATATTTATGTGTAGAAATTCACAGACGTTCTTGATCTATTCCTTCCCGAGACTTACAATTCCTCAAAATTCTCGGTCCTTTGCTCTTTCAAAAAAAAAGCATGTATTTTTATATGTTCTTGTGGTCTCTTTACTTTATGCTTGTATTGATAATATTGAACATATGTTTTGAGAATAGAATATTAAACCCTAGATTCTGGGAACTCGCAGAAATGGAAGGAGATGGGCTATGCACTCCAAGTGTTCGAAAAAATGCTTAAAAGAAGAATCTTACATAATTCATAACTTATAACATTACCTGATGTACACAACACCAAGTGATATGGTACCTAATCACACCTTTCACTCGAATCCATACAGGGCAAGCCTGTATGGATTCTTTTTCCTAATTTTTTTTACTAAAATGGGTCATGATCACACCAGGTAGGTACTGACTTGTACAAGTGGTGTCCACTTATTGGGACTTGAATCAATGGTGTCCACTTATTGATGACAGATGTTTCTTACAATATCTTTTTAAGGTCCATCTGAAATAGAGCAGCTACGGGCAAGATGGATCAGTGCTCAGAAAATTAACAAAGTAGAAAAATTTTGGAAGACAAATCCTGATGCAAGCTTGGAAGATCTTGAGAAACCTGGAGTAGATGATGAACCTCAACCTGTAGCCTTAAAGCATGAAGATGCTTATCAGGTTCTAAAAACATTTTTAAGTATTCACCATCTTCATGTATTGTTCCAATTCAGTCATCACACTTTAATGTTGCATGTTTGCTCATGTTTCTAACTGCAGTATCACAATGTGTTTTTTCCACACTTATCAAGCTTGAAGCTGACTATGATAAAGTAAGAAGTATTTCTATTCTTCTTGGTTCAATGCAACCTTTATTTAGTTTTGAATTGTTGGATATATTGTTTGACAGATGATGAAAGAATCTTAAAGTAAAGACAATCTCACGATTCGTTGGGATATTGGTCTTAACAAGAAACACATTGCATATTTTATTTTTCCAAAGGTACTTCATTTTCTTGATTCACAATAACTTCATCAAGTTTATCTTTTTAAAATTATCATCTCATTAACCTTCATTTTGATATAACTATAAGTCAAAATATTTAAAAAACTGTACGAAGACAATGAATTGCGCCTTGTACCTGGTGATTAGTTACGTCTCAGGTATTTAGGGGATGCAGCACATCCAGCCTGGCAGTCAGTTGGACATGTGGTACTGGTTTCCTGACTATGCATTTTTTTAGTTGATGCACCTTTTTTTAGTTGATGCACATCCAGCCTGGAAGTCAGTTGAGAAGCCTTCTCTTCTGTGAATCCATGAACATCAAGGAACCAGGGGATGCAGCACATTCAGTTGCCCTGTTCTTTTTTATACTTGATGCACCTTTTATTTGCAGACTTGGCTTGTGCATACTCCAAGGATTGTTGCTTCCAAGCTTGCTGCGTACCCCTGGGTGCATGTCTTTGTAATTTATATTTTTTTATTTATTTTTATGTCAGCGTGTCCTTGATGCCCTTTTCTCTTCAGAGCTTGGTGACACATGTGCCATTCCTGGTGTATTTGGCTGTGGGAAAACTGTTATCAGTCAAGCTTTATCCAAGTTATATTATTTTGTCAATTACTCATTCTAAATATTATATGCTGAAACTATTAATATTATTATACATGGAAAATGAATTCTTAGAGTAACGGATTTGGAAGGAGATTCTGCTACAATCCAAGGTATTTTGGCCTTCTCTCTGTCTCTCTCACACACACACATACACACAAACACACATGCATACTGTGACATCCCCAAAATCTCGGCCAGAAAAGTTCGATTTCATTTATGCTTTTTAAAATAATTTCAGAGTAAATCCTTTTGATTTAAAGAGTTGCGGAATTTGTTCCCAAAACAAAATATGATAAAATAATATTTATCAAAGCATTTCATCAAGAGATGCATTTTCATTAGATAATCAAAACTCGGGATGTCATGTTTCGATACAGACCATAAAGCATAAACGATAACATTACAAGTAATTCAACAAATATATACATATACAGACTTGTAAACAAAACAACTTGATGATTCATCCATCTTATGCGCTCGTGCCACTAACTGTAATACGAATAAACTGAGTGGGTCAGGCTTGGGAGCCTGGTGAGCATATAGGGTTTTCAACCCACAATAAATAATTATATTTAATTTCACCAACCAACAATAACCCGATTACCCATTCCCGTTATCCTCACTTTATGTCCCTAAAACAACATCTATCTCAAGGGACCTAATCTAGGATTTTCATCGGGATGGACATTACTGCTAAGGGGTTTCCTCAACAATAGATATCCTAAAGGCAACCATGAGGGGGATAGAGTACACTGGTGAACACATCGTTCACAACACCTACAGGTTATGAACCTGCTAGCGTTCCACAGGACTGTCTAGAAAGAGTCTATGGTTGTTATCCATACTCCGCTGAATAACTAGATCAACAACAACAATATCGAGGCCTCTCATCTGTTTATCACACATCAACTATCTACCCAACATATTAGTAGATAAAAATATATATTTTTATACGTAGTTTAAAACCTGTATAGCATTCTCTTTCAATACATATTCCACATAACAGATGAGGCACACCCACATATCACGTATTTCATAGAGAATAAATCAGATCTATGAGATAGAAGAAAGTGAATATACATTCACGCATATAAAAACAAAATATACACATAACACGTATTTCGTATAAAGTACTTCATAATTATGTGTTAGAAGAAGATAACTACACACTCACTTGATCAGAAGATGATCGGACAGCACTACGACTTGTAGAAGTAGTATTATTTGGTAGATCTGGAAGATCTTCACA
Source organism: Lactuca serriola (assembly GCF_051521515.1). Classification (NCBI taxonomy): domain Eukaryota; kingdom Viridiplantae; phylum Streptophyta; class Magnoliopsida; order Asterales; family Asteraceae; genus Lactuca; species Lactuca serriola. The sequence goes on from NC_136413.1 coordinate 120,240,874, forward strand.
AAAACCGGGCTCCTCGCGGGCAGAGCTTCGGCTCGGGAATCTTACTTCTCGGGATCTTCGGGGCTTCGGAACCTTCTTTGGGGCTCGAGATTGATACCGGGGCTTCGGGATATCTCTGGCACGTAAAACGATGCAAAACAGGAGAAAGATGAGAGAATTTGGCAAATGGGGTCGGCTATCCTCGCACCCCTTTTATAGGAGGCTGAGGCCTAGCGTAATGCTCTACGCGGGGCGTACTCCTCCGAAATCGTCACTGCTTACGTATCCGAAGAACTCGAGTGCGAGGTTCGTCATGCTTCGCTGTGTGCTAGGCATACAGCCTTACGCTGGGCGTAACCCGGATAAGTCCAGTGACTCCCCTTCGGATAATATCGGATTTAATAATTAAATTTAAATTTTAATTATTTAATAAACTTCGAAAATTCATATCTTCTTCATACGAACTCCATTTTCAACGTTCTTTATATCCACGCGTAGGTGAGACTACGCTCTACAACTTTCGTTTAGACTCTGTTGGTTAGTATTGAATTTATTTTTATTATTTATTTTTAGTAGGACGGGACAGGAAAACTTTGTTATAAATTCATAACTTCTTTATCCGTCGTCCGTTCTCGCCTATCTTTTTATCACTTTGCTACCACTAACAAGATCTTCGATTCTCATTTAGATTGTTTTGGCTAAATATCGCTCGATCTCAAATCGAGTATTCGGGCTGCATACTGCTAAGTTGAAACTTCAGAAAATCATAACTTCCTCATACGAAGTAAGATTTGGGCGTTCTATATATATATATATATATATATATATATATATATATATATATTCGGAAACCTCGTTTCGGCCACTACAACTTTATGTAAAGATATCGAGCTTATCTCACACTTAAATTTTGACGCTTATTTTATTCTTAATTCATTTAAGCCACATAATTAAGCAATTAAGCATAAAACACATAATATTCAAATAATACATTCTTATTATTTCAAAATGGGTTACAAAGGTTAACCTAGACTATTACATTGCTATTAATGACAAGCCCAGAAACACAGGCGTTACACATACACAACATGAAGGATCTTTAAGTTTCTAAACATTGAAAATAAAGTGTCCATTGTATTTCAGTTTATGAAGAGGCATCTGGATTGACTGTGAATGATCTTTTTTTACGGACACACAAGGTATTTACTGCATATTGTAACTTGCTTTAAGATGTTGATTATCTGGAAATCAATTGCACTAACATCTTCATTTACCTTTAGCCTCTGTCAGTGGAGTTGGGTCCTGGAATCTTGGGGAACATATTTGATGGTATTTAGGTTTGTAATATTTGTTTTCTCTTGTAGATGATTTGAAAGTTGTTACACTTATTGCACAACAAATCTTTAATCTTTCTAAGAGCTTCTTACTCCCCTCATATATACCTTTTATCAACTCATTTCTTCAAAGGCCTATGAAGACTATTGCAAAAATATCAAATGATGTGTACATCCTACGTGGTGTATTTGTCCCAACACTTGATGAGGACATCCTTTGGGAATTTCAACTGAAAAGATTAGGTGATTTATAGTTATAAAATTTCCCAAAGGTTTCATTTTTCATGTTCATGAAGATATTTATTAGTTATAATTTGATGGCTTGGTGCCAGGTGAGGGAGACCTTGTGACACGTGGTGATCTATATGCTGTAAGTCATAATATTCTTGATTGTTTATAGAAATGCAAGAGTGCTTTTATACATAATCATTGGGGGTCTACTTTCTTCTAATTTATTTATATGAAGACTGTATTTGTTCTATGCTCCACCACTCTCTCCATTAGTGTATCAATATTTTTTTTCATTCACTGATTGTATAGGTTTCTGTTAATTACAAGTCTAGCATAAGTAATAGTGGTATTGGAATGATATGAAGTGTATTCCCTGAAACCCTAACAAGATATTTTCATGGTTTCATTTTCTTTTGTGTTCTTGAAGGAGAAAGAGGTTAGCAGAGATGAAGCAAACAGTGGAAGTTTGAGCTCAGTAAGTTCTGGCAACATCTGTGGTGGCCCGGGCAGCTATTTCAATATTGATTGTGTGAAAGTCATCTACTAAAGCAAGGTTGGTGTAAGAGTTGATGATGAGAACATTGTTCCAAGACCTTCAGTGAGTTACGATGATGTCCCTTAATAGCAATGTAGTATTAGGTTATATAGTTAGCGATGATTATTTGTATTTGACATTTTAGTGGAATGAATTATCTTTCTTATTTATTGTATTTTATTTTGTATTTTGTATGACATTAACTTTTGTGCAATGGAGTGTATTTTTTGTATATGATATTTTATTTTATATTATGAGACATGAAATGCAAATTTAATTTGAAAATTAGTAAATCTATAAATATATTTTTTTTAAAAAAAATAAAAATTATGATACGCATAAATGTGTGTCATCTTCATTTATGACATGGTCTTTCTTGACAACGGTTTTAATGATACGCATTGCGTGTCATAAATGCGCGTTGTCTCTCGTTATGACATGGTCTTTCTTGATGCGCATTTGCGCGTCGTCTGAGCGTTTTACGACGCGCAATGAGCGTCGTAAAAGGCCTTTTTTCTAGTAGTGGTAGGAAGTTTGTTTATGTTAGTTTATTTAATAAAATAACGATCATGAACACAAATTATTGTTTGTTTGGTTAAACGAACGAACATAAACAATGATGACGTTCGCTTATTAATATTTGTAAACGTTCGTTTAATTTTATTTATGTTCATATATGATTTACTTTTTTTATTATATTACTATTTTGTATGTTCGTTTATATATATATATATATATATATATATATATATATATATATATATATATATATATATATATATATTTTGTTTATCTTTGGTCATTTATGTTTGTTCCTTTATGTTCATTCACCATGTTCATAAATATAAACGAATGATAAAAATAAAGTAATTTGTTAAACGAATGAATATGAACAAAAAAAAAATTATTCGTTTATCCATTGATGTTTGTTCAGGTAAATTAAACAAACAAAAACAACCTGTTAAGAAACTCATTCTGTTCGTTTAGGGTCGTAGTTAAAGATGATAAAGATGATCTGGATGGAAAAGAACAAATCGAGAAAAAATAATAATAATAACTGACATCACGTTTATGTAGACATATGAATTGATAGGAATAGCTCTTTGCAGCCTTATAGAGGTACATGCAAGGTCATATGTACCAATATGGCAGGGTAGACGATAGATGTTAATATCCAATTTTTATGAGCAATAATTTGTCCACGTGTCATACTTTAATTGTATAAACATTACAGACCCAGGACATAATAACGTGGATAGGTTTGAATATAATATATCGAATAATCATTTTCACAAGTAAAAGCTACAGAAAAAGTTATCATTGGTTTACAAAAATGATGTCTGTAATAGGCCATAAAAGGAGGGTCCTCGACCTTAAATTCCTTTGACATTCAACACTTGTGATGGAGAAAAAGCACACAATCTATCAAACTGGGTCATGTTATTTGACTGGACCACATCACACACCTTCATGCTCTACCAAGTGCCCCTACATGTCCCTGTACATAATCGAAACTGCATATATGAATGGAAACATGCATTATACGTATACATAAACTAAACATCGTATCTATCCTAAACAGTAAGACGACCAAAATACAAGGTGGTAAGAATAATCATTTAAAATATGAATGAAATTAGCCATATTAAAAGGATTATGGTTGTATGTGATTATTTAACTTTTGATTTTGTGTCTATTTGATATTTTAATTCATTTAAATATGTCACTAATATTTTTTTACTTTTTGTCTAAGAATTATCTTTTGGATCAATAATGTAAATAATCAAGCAAAATAGATATCAGAACAAAACTAGTAACAAAAAAAAAAGAGAAAACAAAAACGTGGAACAAATGATAATAATAGCGAAAATCATATACTATCGAGATTGAAAAAATATATCAAAAAATTTAGATCAAAACCAAAAACTACGATGATCAATACTGAAAAGACAATTATGATGAAGTTTGGTCTTTAATAGTCTTATCTGAAGCATGTCAAACCTAAAAAACATAGATGAGTAATAAAAATCACTACTTGTTTGCACTAAATTGTAGAATATACTAGGCAAGGTTGAATCCATGCGAACATGAACAAAAGTTAATGCCTTTTTTTATGTCAAGCACCTAATAAGTAGGTAATGTAGGTTGTTATCATGGAATGGTCTCTATGATGCGGAGAAGAGAAGACCACAGGGTCATTTAGGCCACCACAACATGGTGAACCCCTTACTTTGACATGGTGTTGAAACAGATTAAACCCTTAATTAGTCCTCATTCCTGCCAAAAACAGTACATGTCTCTTATAGAATGGAGCTCCAACGATTTTGAGGAAGGAGAAGGATCAAGTGGCGATCAAGGGTGTTAGAGGCAATGATTTAACATCAAAAGCCCTAAGGTGATCATATTCTACATTTTTAAGCTAGTAGGACTTTAATGGTGAATTACGAATTCGAGTTAGATATAAAAGATTACTCTTAGGAAGCTTGTTATTGATGTCATTAGGAGTGTTTAGGAGTTTTAAACAAGCTCTATATGTGATTCCCTAAATGATATATATATATATATATATATATATATATATATATATATATATATATATATATATATATATGAAGTTACGGTTTGAAACCCTAACTAGTGGTAATGTGAATTGATGCATTAGATTCGATTATAACGAATTAGGTAGTGTAAGATGCTTAATTCATTATACTATGTGGGTTTAGAAGTTTAAAACAAAAAGATAGAATATTGATCCATTAAATGGTCATTTTGACTATAAGAGTCATTAAGCTTTTAATAGGCCAAGACAAATGTTAAGAAACTTGATATGTTGTGTGAATATGCCTTGAGCAATAGGATAAATCAAGATGCATCAATTGAATATTTAGAGACATAGGGTAGTTAGTCCTTACTAACTAACAATGTGAATTATATCACTCTCTTTCTCTCTCTAGATTAAGTATATATGTTTATGTTTATAAACTTATATATATATATATATATATATATATATATATATATATATACACACACATATATAGTATCTTAGAAAAGAAATCTTACTAACATTACAAGAAAAAATGGGCATCTATGACTAAAAATTTAGAGACCAATTAATCAGTCTTAGATACTAGGTATTCGCAACTGATTTATCAGCCCTCAATACTATTTAGGACTGATTTTAATGTGTGAATGGTTAATGACTGAACAAACATGTTGGAGAGTGAAATTCAGTCTGTGATGTGTTCCCACCAAAATACAATTAGAGTGTAATTTATTAAAAACGGATTTTCACTCTCTAATACACATACACAAGTTTTACTTTAGACTTTAGAGGGAAACCTATCGCGGACTGAATTTCAGTCCCTGATAGACTTTCGTTAGTTTTGATTTTTGATGAAATTTATCCAAGACTGAATTTCAGTCTCGGACATAAGTGCAACAATTTTGTTTTTATAGAGGAGCTTATTAGAGACTAAATTTTAGTCTCAAATAGATATGTATTATTTTATGTCTAGAGGGAAACTTATTATGAACTAAATTTTAGTATCCGAGTCTAATTAAGATGTCATGAATTAGTTATAAATACTACATAGACCCCATAGGGGAGGAATCAAGTTCAAACCTTGAAGGTTTAAATAAATGGTTGGCGATGAGAAGGGTGTGTAACGTAGTTCCAAAATGGATGCTTAGTTTCATCATCAACGATGAACTCTCTCACCCTCAAACCTTGCAATATCGGAGAGCTATAACAGAGTGTGGGGAATCGATTTTTTTTTCTAGTTTATACAAATGATCTTATATAATTATTTTCTTAGTTAAATATACTAATACATATAATTATTGTTTATAATAAACCCATGCCTAAATATTACTAAAAAATAATAATTTATTTTTAAAATTAAAATTTAATTAAAATTTACAAATACAATTTGTTTAAATATAAAAGACAATCACAATTATAAATAATTAAAGGATTAAAATTATAAATTAAAATAGACTAAACTGCATAAATGGTCCCTATGGTTTGCTCAAAATTATCCCTTTGGTCCAAAAAGGTTTGTACTAGCACCAGAGGTCCAAAATTTTCATTTCGTTGCTTGTTTGGTCCAATCTGTTTTGATTTTTTTTTTCAGAATGACTGATTTGCCCCTATTAATATGATGTCTCTCTCTCTCTCTCTCTCTCTCTCTCTCTCTCTCTCTCCCCCTCTCTCCAGATTAACACGCAAACAATAATAAAAAATCTGACATATAAGAACACATAAAAAATATGAATTTCCTAAATCCTAAACTTGTAACCATGAAAGAGATCGAGTTCAGTGGTTTAGAATGGAACCCCAAATATACACAAATCCAAATAGACACAAAAAGATGTTGGATTAGTGTCTAAGTTCATAACTATAACTGGTATGTACTTGACTCGATTGACATGGTCCATTTGGGTTGCATAGCATCGAAACAATTTGGATAGACTTTTGTGAGAAAAGGATAATTATGATTTGTTAATATATTATAAGTTCTAATATATTAATATGAAATCATGTTATTTAGTTACTATTGATCAAGGATTAATTTGGAATTAACTTTGTGATCAAAAGGAGACTAATTAAATATATGATGATTGATTGTGTAAATTATTCATTCTTATATATGTGGGCTTATGATCCATAGTTTTTCATGTTGGGCTAAACCCATGGATACTCCAGGGAGGTTTTAACCCATGGAGCATGAAGAATATGGAAAGACGTGGGTTACATGGTGTAACCCTAATAGCCACAATATATAAAGACCCCGTGGCTCAAGAAATTGGCACTAGTGTGTGTACACATGAGGGCTAGCTGATTTGAGCATAGGAACCTTTTCTCTCAAGTTATTACAAGTTGTTGGTGATGTTGTGTGAACCATTTGAGGTGTCACACTTGAGGCACTAGGGTCTTAAGATCCATGGAATCAAGCTACATGAAAATGTATTTCTTCTAGCTTGTTTATATTACCTAAGTATCAATGATTGTATGCTAGTTAGGGTAATACCTTGGAAAGTTCAAGTTTGCATGTATAATAGAGAAAACATAGATACAAGGTATTTAGGGTTGCATGTACACCATAGGAGTGTTAGAATGCTCAAAACCCTTCAAAAGATACATCGATCTGCATAGTTGGGATGTAAGGCGGAGTATAAAGTGTCATTTGAACACGTGACGTCTCTCCTTCTCCATCTTCAAGATCTGATGAGCATCAAGGGGTGACAACAAGAAAACTCTAAATGTTCAGATCTCAATGATGGTTAAGGGTGATAAACCTTCTTCTTCGTCATGAGGATTTTCATTCGAAACCCTAAACGACGGCTGAAACCCTAAAAACTAGAAGGGTGGCGACTGAAACCCTAAATACAAGCACACATGAAACCCTAACGACACACCATCTCCGATATGTTTCATCCTCCATCATTTCGTCTTCTAATATGGAAATGATTTTTAGGGGCGATTAAACGATTCAAGTTTAGGTTTAGGTTTCATAGTAGAAATCGAGTCAGGTGGTGGTGAAGGGAATTGAAACACTGACAAGAGTTTCAAATCAATTGTGAGAGGGAAAATCAGAAAAGGACAACATTGGCGGTGCTCTTTCGGATCTTCATTGGGTTACTAGGCAGCTGATGAATATCATCGGACGGAGATACATTGACGATGGTCATAAGCGATGGTGACATGGATTAGGTATCCAAAAAACCCCACCTTGGAAACATCCATTCTCGCCGGATCTTGGTCTAATGTCGTCTCTTCCGACTCCAATGATTGCTCCGACAAGTGAGAGATTGAAGGTGGGCTTCAAGTTCAAGACATTGTGGTGGATTTGGGGCAAGAGGATTGTCATCTATTTGTGGATTAATGTTCACACAGTAAAAACAAACTTAAATATGAGAGAGAGTAAGAGATTTATTTTTATTTTTATTTGATTTTGATTTTTTTATTTTTTAAATCTGAAAATTAGAAAAAGAAATAAGAAAAAAAGAAAATCATATTAACATGGGCAAATCCATCATTTTGAAAAAAATCACAATAGATTGGACGAAACAAGCAACAAAATGAAAACTTTGGACCTCCAGTGCTAGTCCAAACCTTTTTGGACCAAAGTGGCAATTTTGAGCAAACCACAAGGACCATTTGTTTTTCATCTAAAATTGTATTTCCTGCCTATTTTGCATCCAAAAATTATTGTTTCCGCATTATAGAATTCATTTTCCCCAAAATGTTCATATTAAAGCCTAGTCGGTTACCTTCTCTTCATTTCAGTCCTCTGCTTTCGCCTTTTGGTCTGCCAAGGACGACTTCCGTCTTCGCCACTTGGTTATCACCGTTCCGCTGGTATGTCGTATCCTTTCTGCCCTTCACCTCTTAATGTATGTGATGACACACCCACTTAATCTCTCTCTCTCTCTCTCTCAATATATTATAGTCGCTGATTCTTTCAATTTCATATATCTCACCAAATCAATTTAAAAATAAACTATGGTTGGATCGCTCTCTTTATGATGGTTATGCTAGTTATCAATGCACGAACACCCAATTCTAGATGACATAGAAAATGACCCCTTTTAGAAGGGTTTGGTGTTCAGTATATCTTCAATCGAGGTATGGACACTAAATGTTTGATGAAATGTCTATAAGACTATCCCATGTTTTTATGCATTTTATATTTGACCACACCATTTGATCTTTTTATTATTCAACTCTTTAGAAAACTACCTCAACTAGTAAAAAGGCCTTTGTCCCCTTATAGTTTGGGAATGAAATGTGTGGAATGTTGGTCCAATCCCCTCAACATTATGTTTATTTATATTGCACACATGTTATAATTTTATTTTTGTTTTTTTTTTGTTTTTTGTTTTTTGTCTCTTTTCATCCCAAACAAGCTTCTGTCATGCAGATGTGCAAAGCAAATATCATGCATAATAAAAGCACAAAAATGATAGTCAAGCAGTACAATATCCATTCAGTTGTTCTCTATCTTATTCCATTATTTATTAGTGTATTATATTCATTGGTTTATATAATATTTGCTAACATTTTATACCATTCTTTTGGGTTCTTTCAGATGCAAATCTTGGTGTCAAATATAGCAACTTGGTGCTTTTCCAGGCACTCAAGGTAGTTCTAAGACATGTAGCTAGTACTTATACATTAATTATTCAGCTTGATTATCAAACTACTACATTACATATGCAGCTTGATCATCAATTTTCTGTATTCAAGGTTTAATATAAACCTCTTTTGTCTTTAAGCATCGAGATTTCTTCCTTTAATCAATCAACAATGTTTTTTGTGTAAATTCATCAGGTATATACATGTTATTGCATGGTATATTTATTTTTTTAATATGCTTTTATATACAAAGCTTCACTACAAAAAGAGGTTGGTGATTATGATATGCTGAATTTTATGTAAACTAGACGAATTCTCGCGCGATGCGCAGCGAATATTAAAAATATATTGTTAAAATATTGAAAATTATATGTTTAAAATGGTTATGTTATTGACATTAACTTTAAGATAATATTTTTACACTAATTTATATATATATATATATATATATATATATATATATATATATATATATATATATATAATCTCTATTATTTTGAACAATAATATTCATTGACATCAACCCACATTCCTCATTAATAAAATTAAATATAATTATCTATTTAGTATTATTTTTAACAATTATTATTATTGATTAATTATATTTTTATTTATGCGATCATTTTCTAATTTCAATAATGATGTTCATTTAAAATACAATTTATTTATAGCTAAATGTAGTTTATAATTTGATGTTACTGTCATTTAAAATTGTTATTCTTTTATTTTAAACCACTTATTATTAATCATAAGTTAAAGAAGACTTTTAAGAAACAATTAATATTATTTTTAAAAAGTGAAACATACACTAAATAATAAAGTGATAAGATAGACAAATTGCATTTCAAAAGAGACTTGCATGGATAATATGACATATCCATGTAATTTGATTTTATTATTTATAATTATTGCTTATTAATTTTAAAACCACTTGTTATTATTAATAAGTGAAATAAACTTTTAAAAAACACTTATTATTATAATTAAAGTTTTATACATATACTAAAATATAAAGTGATAAGATAGACAATTTGCATTTTAAAAAAAGCTTACATGGATAATATGACATATCCATGATTTTTAATTAATTATTGTTTTGAAGCAACATGAACATACAAACATGTATACAATAGTTAATTAAATATTATATATATCACCTTCCATAACATGTGATCGATAACATGAATCTAATCTAATTTATATTAAAATTTCAACCACAACATACAATGATATTCTTAAAAGAATACTTAAATCAAGAAAATACAAAAAAGAATTAGTATATAACAAACTTACAAATTAAAAACTTCAACATAATAACATGGATCGAAAAATTGTTCAAAGCACTCAAACCAACACAAAAAACTTTAAACTTGTTTTCTTTGTGAATTTTGTATGTGATTTGTATTTGTGTATCTACTCAAAAAGATTGACCTTTTTATAGTAGGGTATCCATTAATTCTTTTTTAAATATATTATATTAGTTATAAACCCTTTGAATTGTTAATCATTATTAAGAGACTTTTGAGTGGTATTCATTAAAATAGGAGGTTTCAAATGCATGAGGTGTTTGCAAATTTTTATGGGGGTTTCAAATGCATGATGTTCAAGAAACAATGCTAGCTTTATAAGTATGTATGATGTATGATGGTATATAACCATTGAAATAGGTTTAAAGATAAAACAAAAAAGAGTAAATGAAGGAAAATATTAAAACAAGGGAGGAAATGGTTCTAGAGAAGATCCTCAATAAAACTTCATTTGGTAGTCGATGAAGGAAGCGTCTCTAACACAAATATATATATCTGCTTTGCCAAAATAGGCATTCTTTGCCCGAACTTGACACTCCAAGTAGTTCTATATCCTCTGTTGTTTTAATTATAATACTAAAAATTGTGCATAATATAATTTACAATTTTGATTGTGTAGATGAACAATGGAGACGAGGTCCTTGTCGTAATCGAAATGCTAAATAAATTGTGGATAATCAACATGATGCTTGATTGACACCGATAAGAGATATTCATAGTAAGAAATTCATTAGGGAATCAGTAATATTGTCTACAACAGTTGGAATTACGATGGAGAACTTATGCACTACGGAATTCCATACATAGGAAAAAGCAGCGAAAGAAAATAAAGATAGTTTATTGAATCTAGTTTTTTATTACTTGTTCGTTCCTTGCGTTTATATATTCTAACCACTATAAAAGATGATCTGAGACTCAAATCTAGTTTCAAATTGTATTATTTGCAATTGATTATTACTAATAAAAGTTTGTATTAATAAGTGTTAATCATTCTCAAAAGAAACATAGTTGAGAGTAAATAACATTGTACTTAAGATTGATATTTAGTTATTAGAAAATTATTTTAGGGACTAAATAACATTGTATACGAGACTGATATTCAGTTATTGAAAAATCACATTAGGAACTGAACGAGGTATTATAAAAAACTGATATTCAGTCCTCAAAAGATAGTATTATAGACTGATATGACATAAAATTGGAGTTTCAATGAAAACAAATTAGAGACTAAATGTGATAGTATCAAAGATTGATTTTCTATCTTTGATACTTACATTTATCATGGATTGATTTTCAGTCCATGATACATAAAAAACTATGACAACCGTCAATTTCCAGTCAAGTCAAGGTCAACTAAAGTCAACAAGTCAAACCGGTCGACTCAATTAACCTTTGTGTACTAGGGCTTACGTTAGGTAAGTACTATATAACTCGCTATTCTAATGAGAAATCATCAATTGAAAAGTTTGTATATCTAGATTTCCTTAACCTAAAATTGTGGTAAGTAATGAACCAAACCGATAAAACAATGTTGCATACTCATCGGGAGTGTGTAAGATCTTTAAACATGGCTTAACAGGGTTTACGAACCTTGCGTTGCGAAGCCAAACACTCAAAAAGGTCACCAAAGAAGCCTCTCCCAATCTCTTTCACTTTATCTCTCTTTATTTAAAATCTCACTCAAATCTCTCCCAAATCTCTCTAAGTATGAGAAATGTCTCTAAGTATGTGAAATCTCTCTCAAATCTCTCTAAGAACGATAAATCTCTCTAAGTATGTGAAATCTCTCCCAAATCTCTCTCAAAAGTTCCTTTAACTTTTTATAGTCTTTCGGGCCATCCTGACCCTTAACCGGGTCAAAAACCGCTTGAAACTGGGTAAAAACGGGTAAAATAGCCTTAAGGACCCGAAACCCCTCTTTAAGGAGCGAAGTCTCGTAGGACCGAAGGTCCCCTATAGGGACGGAACTCTACTAAGAACCGATGCCTGCTGACCCGAACCGAAGCCTGCTAACCCGAACCTGAGCCCTTCTGAACCCAACCCGAACCTCGCCTTCGCTCCTAACCTTCGACTTTGGCCCATTTCACCTTTGGGTCCAAGCTGCTGAGGACCGAACTTCGGCCCCTACCCGAGAAGCTTCGCAGAAAGCCTTTTCCCAACCGGTTTTCGATTAGTTTTGCATTTTAAGTTCGTTTTTAATTATTTTAACACGAAATTTTCACCCAAAACTTAATTTTCACAATTAAATCCTCAAATTTCATTAATCCACACATTTTTAGTGCCAATCATATCCAAGATTTAGTGGTTGAAGTACAAGGAGGTGGAGTGTTGACTTTTCATTGATTTATGACACAAGCAACCACCCATACCCACTCTATGACCAACCCACACCCCTCCCCACCATACCTAGTCACTTCCTTGTACTTTTCCATCAATCTCCAATCATTCCCACGTCCTAAGAGCTAGAAAACTCACCCTCTCTCCTCATTCTCACTCATTTATCTCATTTCCACCCAAAGAGCAAACACTTTTCTCTCAACTTCTCTCTTTCAATTCCAAGATTTCCAAGGCTTTTTCCAAGACTTTTCTTCTTCATTTGGTAAGTATCATCATCTTTCATATGATTATTACACTTCTTCACTCAAATCATGAGTTCCTTACACAAATATCGTCATATTTGTTGTTAGATCTCATCTAAGTGTTCTAGAGTTGAACACTTCTTTACTTCGTCATCCATCTACTGAAATCTCTCAAGGTGAGTTCATACCCTTACATTTTCATGTTTTCTTCAAGTTTTAAGGGGGGAATACAAGTTAAAACACCAAGAACACAACTAAACTCAAACAATAGCTTTCATCAGAAAAGTTGAGTCTTATTCACGGACTGTTTTGACTATCTTAAACTTAATATCTTTCAAAACTGTTTAATATGGAAATATTTCAGGTTCATACCTTTAAAATTACTACTTGCACATGTCCATATGATTTTTCTACGATTTATGGTGATTTTTACAAAACTTCCTATCATTTCAGAAACGAATTTGGACTAGTCTGTGAATATGAACATTTTAACACAAGTTAAAGACTTCCAAAATTCATAATAAAAATTATAAATAAACTAGACACATTTTAAGAACTCTCAGAATTTACAGATTCAGTTTTCGACTTCGTATGATTTTTCTAAAACAGTGCAGAAAGGTTAAAAACTAGTTAACATCTTATAACTTTCATAACACTTTGTATTATGTTGAGCAAAGTGTATAACAATAAGTTCTAAATATTGAATGTATTTTCTTGGTAGTTTAGCATCATAAACTGAAATTTACTAATTCATGATAAGATTCTTCATTCATTTCAAACACATATAATAAGCTATAATAAGCATAGTTTATGGATTCATAGCAATAATGTATTTTCATAAAAGAGTTCTTTTACATTACAAACATTTTGGATAAACTATAATAGGTATAGTTTATATATCATTTACATTTCAAACTTATTTACCAAAGGTTTTCAGTTCAGTTCACGTAAATCTGTTAATGAATAAATTTGTGAGACCTTCGCTTCGTGTTATCTTCATGGTAACAAATTCAAAAGTCATGTAAATTATAACCAGAGTCTCTTGTAGGGAGAGCGTGATAGTTGTGTATAGATCTATATTGGGTCTGACAAGCCCGCACCTGAGCTGCTTGCAACAGCTAGACCGGCAGGTCTGAGGTGACAAGTGTCATTTAACTTGCGACGCCTGAAGAACGTCGTATTATGAGGTCGTCTGAGTCTTCGCATGGTTATAATAGCTCACATGTGTTATTAACAAATCATAAGATTTACGGGGTCTACTTTTAAATTAGCGAGTTATGTCAATTTAACTCACATGAATTACTTTAAGTATGGAAAAATACTTGTACACTTTCATATCAAAAAGGGTTTTATGCCGATTTAAAATCACTTTTATATCTTTAAGTATGGAAAAATACTTGTTTATTTTCAGTCCTGGGATTTAGGACTACCTAACTTTTATAAGGAAAATATTGGATTTTCTTTGGAACATATTCCTATTAAAACTACATAAAGCTAGAATTGTTAGACTTCAGCTATAATTGCTAAGTGTATATGCTAGGGTTATATAAGAATCTAGTCACAATCGACTTAGAATTTGTGGGCCCGCCTCATCTCCTGTTCCTTGTTTGGTTGTGGATTAGGGCAGACCCATTATATTCAACGGTTGATTTAACTTGAATTTTATATAATTTATATACGTTGGGCGATTATAGAAGGAATCTATGGGACCTTCTAGGGTTCATTATCGCATAACATAGAAGCATTCATTCCACACTTAATAAAGAAAATATTGGGTTTTCTGGAAACATACTTTGTCGCTTTTACAAGGAAAACGTTTTCTTTCTCAAACAAAACTCTTATGAACTCACCAACTTAATTGTTGACACTTTTTTCAAAACTACTTGTATTCTCAAGAAATCAGTGAATCAGGAAAACATCAGCATTTTGAGGATGGGACGTTAAATCGTCAAACAGTTCATTTTGTCATCATAATGTAATTGATTTGAAACATGTAAACGTATACTTTGGTGTAACCTTTTCAATTAAATTTATGATGGTTGTAATTACTTTGAGCACTATTATACTCGTTGTTGTGATACTATACATGAAGTCCTCCACCCCCGGATGTTTCCGCCATCCTTGGTTTGGGGGTGTGACAAAAACCACTATCTAGGACTAGCAATGTAGGACTTGTTAAGGACTAGCTGAATCAGTCTCGGATGCCCATCAGAGACTGATTATTGACCATTTAGGACTGATAATGTCAGTCTTTGATGCCCTTTTTACTTGTAGTGTAATATTATTTTTTTTAAACGTTCAAGTCTCTAAGCTTAAAGTACAATTAAACATCAATAAAATAATATTATTTATTATATCTACTATCTAAACCAACAACTTTCATTCCTTATTTCTTTTTATATTGACCTGACCTCTTATCTCCTCCCCGTATATCGGGTGGTTTGGCCTGGTTTCTTAAAAAAATTGAATTGGTCAAGCCTTGTCATTTGGTTCCCCGTTCCTTTGTTTAAAGTGGTATCTAAACCCAGGAACCGGACACCGTCTTCTCCATTTTATCTCCAGTACATGGTCGATTTATTAGAGTAGCATTACAAGTTATAAAACAGGTTCGTGTAATTGTATTAGCAAGATCAAAACCACCATCGTCTCCGTTTTGTCCCCTAGGTAAAAGACCTACCTACCCCCCTCTGTTTGTTGATTTTTTGTGGGTTTTGTTATTTTAGACAACACATTCAGATTTTTTGTTGCAGTGTTTTTATGGAAATCACAATCATCTTCTTTGTTTTATCGTCTAGGTAATAAATTATCTCTAACCCCCCTCTCCCTCTCTATTGTTTCATTCAAAATGTAATTTAGTTTTTAGCTTAATCACTTATAATTTTGAGGAGTTTTGTTCTCATTTTGAATATTTTTGTAGTTGTAACTGTTGGATAAGGTGTCTAAGTCCATAAATATATTTGAGATGTACTTGACCCGACCCGACATGGTCTATTTGGGTTGCACTTCACCCAAACAATTTATAAGGATAATCTTTTTAGAATAGTATAAGTTATGATTTATTAATATATTATAAGTTCTAATATATTAATAAGAAATCATATTATTTAATTAGTATTGATCTAGAATTAATTTAGAATTAATTTAGTGATCAAAAGTATTATTAATTAAATATGGACTCTTGTATTTATATAGTGTGGGCTAATGCTTATTTAGAATGGGCTAGGCTTGCATGGTAAGGCCAGGGATAGTCCATGGAGCTTTAACCCATGGATCTCATGGAAATGAAAAGTCATGGGTATTAGGGTTTACATGGATGTAACCATAATCCACCACACGATATAAAGGAGTCCTTGGCACTTGAAATCAACTAGTTTGTTTTGTGTGAAAACTAAGAAGGCCGATTTCAAGAAGAGTGTTACTATTCTCTCAAGTTTCCAAGGTTTGTGGTGATTTGTGACTTCCATTTGAGCCATCCACATTATTGGTGCTAGGCTCACAAACTCCAAACAATCAACCTCTACTAAAAGGTATGTAACTCTACTAGCTTATTATGTTTTAAAAGTTGTCATGCCATGCTAGTTAGGTTAAGAACCTTGGAAAAACAAATTTTTTGTATCATAGAAAAACATAGATCCAAGGCTTCTAGGGTTGCATGTACACCATAGGAGTGCTAGAATGCTCAAAACCCTATAATGGTATCAGAGCCTAGGCTTGTTTATTTGATACTTGATGTAAATTGTTGAAAAAACTCAAGTTTTCTGCATTCTGCAGCACGAACTCGCCAAGTCCATGGGGGGGCTCAACGAGTCCATGAGTAAATTCATCCTACTTGTCGAGTAGGTTCGTGCACTCAACGAGTAGGAGCCCCATAATGCAGATTTTCGAGTTTTACTGCTGGAATGGACTAGAAAAATTACCCTAAACTGTTATGGTGTTATAACACTTGTTTTAGATGGTGTAATGGTTATGCTAATCCATTTTCAATAGCTAATATCAAAACTTCAAGTTTTATATGGTTAATTTATGAATCTTGAAATTGTTGATATGAATGTTCATGAACATATGAGTTTAGAAGATCATAGGAATTATTTGTAACTTGCTTGTTAGTTTAATTCTTGATCAATATGTGTTTTAATGGAATCCATAATTTGTCCTCAAGTTATGGATTACCAAAAGTCACTCTTTTAAAGTCCATCAAAGAAACACATCAGTTACATAAAATGAAAAGTCTCTCATTTTATTAAACCATTAACTCATAACTTATGAAAGATGAAAAGTTTTGAAAGTTACAAAACTTGCCCTCAAGGTTTGGAACATGTAAAGTCTCTTTAAAAAAACTTTAGTTCCAACCCCTAGAATTTTAAAAGTTAAAATTCAACCCTTATAATTTATAATATTATAAGTTAATAATAATTATGTATGTATAAGAACAATTCGTTTTACTGTTAGTAGGCCTCATTCACGAAGCCGGTCTATAAGGTGGGTATAAGGTTGTTGCCTATAAAATGGCAGCTTAATGGGTGTCCACTCTCACCCACCGCTTCCTTGATCAGTGGAGGGTCGTTCGCCGAACGGGTAGGATAAGGACTTTAAATCTTCATTAAAAGTATGATGAATATAAAGTAACTAAATGTTTTATAAATTCCCAATCTTAGTTACTTTAGGAAAATGTGAATAAGGTGCTAACCCAAAAAATTACACTTTGCATTTTGATTAAGTCGTTAGTGGAACGTGTGTGGTTAACCGAGACACTAGCCTGGACTTAACAAGGTAGCCAAATGGTAACTTAATATTTATCATAGTATCGATGGAGCGCGTGTGGTTAAGCAACACATCAATTGAGGGGTAAATATTAAGGGTACCAAGTAATTTGCATGGTTACATCACACCTTGTTTTGTGATCCTCGGCATCCCAGTCACAAAACTCGAAGGGCACACTCGAGATTGAAACATGGCATTGAAAAGTTCAATGAATCTCAAAGAATCTAGGAGTTTCAAAACCAATTAAAACCTAATAATTTATTTCGTTTTTCATGGTGGAAATTGGTGAATCGTCATTCACCTACCTTCAAATATTTTATAGCTTGGATTACGACATCCCTCTTATATGTTATAAAATATTGTGTTGGGTCCTAGCCTTAATATTACATTTGGGTGTTTTATTAAGAACTATCCTTATATCTAATCTAAACTTGTCTTTCTTCTTTTCAGATGTCTTCCATCAATGCTGCTTCTGGCTCAAACCCTACCGGCTCTTTCTCTCTCATGAACCTTTGTGGGAGAGTCATCTTTGATGGATCCAAGTTTATGGATTGGATCAGGAACATCAGGATGATCACTCGGTATGCGGACAAGGAATATGTCCTCGACAAGGAGCTTGAGTCGTTTGCTACTCCTGAGGAGATCGCTGAATGTCAAGCACATGAAAGAGATGCTACCAAAGTGGCATGTATCATGTTGGCCACTATGACAGCCGAACTCCAGAAGTCCTATGAGGACTACTATCCTTTTGAGATGCTCCAGGATTTAATGGACCGCTACCATCAGAGTGCTCGTTAAGAGCGATATGAAATCATCTCCTCTATATAACAACCCGGATGAAGGATGGTGAACCCATCACGGGCCACATGCAGAAAATGCAAAGGTATGTGGACCGTTTGCTAAAACTGAATGTGAACTTCCCCGAGGAGTTGGTGTGACAACCACATCTTCCGTTAATAAAACCGCTTTATTAATTGTCCGTTAACCTTTTGTACTAGGTTAATTAAATTGGGACTTATTATGACTTCGTAAGGGTTGAAACAAGTTAGAAACACCCTCAATAATTCCTTGAAAAGTTTTAGTTACAACCAAGTCAAAATACGACCATTTAATCGGGTGCGACCAAAAGCCCCGTTTAACGTCAGTATCGGGTAGATTTCCACCGAGCCACAAACTCAAACCCCTATATAAGGTTGAGTTAACCCCATTTACACCCTTTTCACACACACACACACACACACTCTCTCTCTCTCTCTCTCTACAAGTTGCTTTCGATCCAGAAACACCCATTTCGAGCTCCAAAATCGTAGGTAATCTATCCTAACTTGTTGTGTAGCTTATTTAACATGCAAATTCGTGTTTAAGACATCCAAAAGTGGCCAAATCATGTGTTTACGGCCCAAGAACACTCTTGGACCGTAAACACCCATAAGTGGGGTTTTGAAGCCCCAAAACCCTTCCAAATCACTCCTAGGGCTTAGATATTACTTGTAGACTTGCATGTACGAGCTTAGAACACCAGAACCTTGCAGTTTGGAGAATAAACATGAGTTTACGGCCCAAGAACACTCTTGGACCGTAAACCCCTCTTCATGGGTTGTGAACACCTTTTTAGGTGTTAAACTTGCCCTTAAACACCTCCTATGGCCTGGGAAAATGTCTAGAATCAACCACAATTGAAGTAGGAGCTTTAAACTTCAAAGAAACCAAGCACCTAGGAGTTTACAGCCATAAACCCCCCCCAAGGATTGGTCCATGGGCCGTAAACTCCCAAAATGAGGCCAAATGATGCCCTAACTTCCCCATTTGACTTGGAAAAATGCATAGAACTTTATACTCTGTCATTTAAGAGCTTAATTCATGAAGGAAATGACCAAGTGAGAGTTTACGGCCGTAAACACTAGGTTTACAGCCATGAACTCCCTTAAGTAGTCCATTTGGAGCCTTAACCCTTTCCTATGCCCTTGATTTGAACCTAGCCTAATTCTGCAAGTGATATAAGACCTTTTAGCATCCAAGAACACACCACCTATGAGTTTACGGCCGTAAACTCATGGGGATATGGTCTTAGGGCTGAAAACTCCATAAAGAGTTTACTCTTGAAGAGTAAACTCCCTAACTAGGCCATACACTCCCTTATTGCAACCCAATAGCCTCCTAGCACTTGACCAAAGTGTTTTCCGCACACTAGGATGCTTATACGTGTTTAATTAGTATTATAATTACTAATTGTATGTAAACATATGTCATCATAAGTTAATATGTCACTAAGTGTGTTAAAGTCTTTACTTGACACCGAGCACCCAACCAGCACCTCTATCCGATCCACTTACAACAGGTGAGTTCATACCCCTGAATTAACCTTTTAAATTATTTTAACTGCTTTTATAGGGGGGAATACAAGTTGATCTATACAGTTATTATATAAATCACATGTGATTGATAACTGTATAACAAAATGGATTTTCGCATGTTATACTGTTTTATCCAGCTTAAGATTTTCCAATCTCGCTTTCAACTCTTGTTAAAGGTTTTCCAAAGGTTTTTCTTCACTTAAACTTTTTTATACAAATCATTTTCAAAGTGTTATGAAAGGTTTTTCAAAGGATTCCAAAGATTTTCAAACTTGTTTTACAAACTGACATCAAGTCGTAAATTTCTTATGTGTAAAGGTTTTTCCAAAGTGTTCATTAAAGTTTTCCTTCTATGTTTTTACTTCGTTAAATGCATGCCTGTATTTGTATAGTTATATAAATAATGTTTAAAGGACTTAGGAAGGCTAGTTCGCCCTATTTCCTTTTCCTTGTTTGGATGTGGTCTGGTGGGTATCAGTTATCCGTCCGAAGGTCGTTTAAACATTAGTTATATATCATGTATACATATATGGACATAAACGTTTCCATCGACCAATTCACCTCCTTTGGGTAGTAAGGGAAGCCTTCCATTCGTCATTCATAGATCAGAGACACTAGTAACTATTATAGGAATAGTTAAGAGATTCTAACCACTCTTCCTAGTTTAGAGAATTCCAAAGGAGTCAGTTCATTCGTGAGTCTATATCGTTATTCCAGTACTTACCATAGAATTCAAAATACGAGATGCATCTTCAAGACACGGATCTCCCTGTCGTCAAGTTGGTAACCAGAGTCTCCTGGAGGGAGAGCGGGTATTGTGTGTATAGATCTATACGGGACTGACACTCCCGCACCTTGACTGCTAGCTACAGTCCTCGGCCTACCAAACCAAGGGGTGACAAATGTCACATTTATTCCGACGCTTGCAGGGCGTCAAGTACTCTAGTGTCAATCAGTATGATTATGAGTATCTCCATGTTTACCTTATAATTCATGGCCTTAAGGTAACGAGAATTAACACGGTATTCTTGAAACAACCCACTTAGGATTACCATTTGTTTTAGACCTTGCTAGCTGTATCGTTCATTTGATACTGTCTGGGGTCCGTGCTTCTTTGTTTTAGACCTTGCTAGCCGTATCGTTCATTTGATACCATCTGGGGTCTGTGTTTCCTTTTGTTAGACTGGGTTAGGCATATCATTCATTCGATACTCTCCTGGAGTCTATGATTTCTTTTGCCTTAGTCAGCAGTATTTCTGCTGAGGCATATGTTATTTTCCGCTAGTATTTCACTAGTGATATTCTCCTACTTTCTTTAAAGTCAAATACCGTATTTTGGTAATGGTAGTATTTAAGGGAAAATTACTCTTTAAAGCATAACTCTGTCGAGTCTTGGTAGAAGACTGTTTTTATTTAGAAAATATAGGATTTTCTGGAAAGGACGCTAATACACCGTAGATTCTAAACTACTACTTTTCATAAAGTTATTTTGAATAAAAATGCGTATTTATACAAATGACACTAAATACTTATGGACTCACCAGCATTATAAAATGCTGATACTCGCTTTCAAAATAACTTGTATTCTCAGGTCAGCGATAGACAGGTACATCCCATGAGCTTTTGTGAAGACAACCTAGTACCGAGCTGCATCTATGTTAAGTTCTGTAATTACTTTGATATTACTATAACATGTAACCGATGTAAAATTATTACTATTAATGCAATGGTTGTTGTACTTTGATTACTATACTGCATATGTTGTGATACTTGACATGACGTCATCCACCCCAGAACATTTCCGCCGTTCCGGTTTTGGGGTGTGACAGTTGCCAATTGACATCATTTTGCACTCCTTACCTTCGTGTTATGATCAATTCTGTATGACATACCACATGAACAAGGAGGAAATTACTCGTAGCAAACTTCAAGGACTCTTGAAGACCGCAAAAAGTAGTCTTAAGAGTAAATCGGTTGTTACCACTCCTACTCCTACCGTGGCCGCTATCTTGGCAATCAGGCAAGGCAAAGGAAAGAAGAGGAAGAGCCCTTCGAAGGGCACCAAGGGGAAGACCCTTGATGGCTTCTCTTCAAGTGGAACCAAGAAAGGTTTCGTCACTCCTTCTGTTAACCCTAAAGAGGCTGAATGCTTCTATTGCCATGAAAAGTCGCACTGGAAGTGAAACTGCCCAAAGTACCAGCAAGATGTGATGGATGGGAAAGTAAAACCCAACCATGCAGGTACATACACTATATTGTCTAATAATTCACCTCATTATAATTTGTTGGGTCCTTAATACAGGATGTGGTATTCACATATGTATTGATTTGTAGGGGTTAAGAGGAAGTGAGAATGTGGAGCATGGGAAGAAAAACTTGATCATGGGGCATAGGAAAGCTTCACGTGTCACCAAGATTGGAGTTTATTCTTTGTTTCTAAGTAGTGGATTAGTATTAGATTTGAATAAGTGTTGTTACTTGTCTAAAATGTCGAGGAATATTATTTCCTTTCATGGTTTGTACAAATAAGGTTTTACCTTTTCATTTGATAATGATAGTGGTGGTATTAATGCTTTCTTTAATAATGTTTTTTTTATTTTAAAGCATTACCTTGTGATGGTGTGTATGAAACTGTGTCGGTTGTTGATAACCTAGGAAATAATGTATTGTGTATCGATTCTTCCACTTGTTTGGATGAAGCATCATTATGGAATTGTTGTCTTGGACATGTAAGCAAGAAACGCATAGGGCAACTCCAAAAGGATGGAGTCTTGGATTCGTTTGAACTAAAGTCAGATGATAGTTGTGAATCTTGTTTGCTTGGGAAAATGACAAAGCCACCCTTCACTGGTTCTTGTGCTAGGGTTGAGGGTTTTTTGGATCTCATACACACTGATGTGTGTGGACCCTTCAGAACCGCCACAAGGGATGCTAACCGCTTTTATGTGACTTTTACTGATGATTTTAGTAGATATGGATATGTATACTTAATCAAGCACAAGTTAGAGACCTTTGAAAGATTCAAAGAGTTCAAACAGGAAGTGAAGAATCAGCTGGGCAGGAACATTGAGATGCTCCGATCCGATCGAGGTGGTGATTATCTTAGTACAGATTTCCTTGACTATCTTAAGGAATGTGTGATTATCTCACAATTGACATCTCCCAAGACACCACAGCTTAATGGTGTGGCTGAGAGGCGCAATCGAACCTTGTTGGATATGGTTCGTTCCATGATGAGTTGAGCTTTGCTACCAATCTCATTTTGGGGGTATGCCTTAGAGACTCTTGCCCATATTCTTAATCTAGTCCCTACAAAGAAGGTTGCCAAAACACCTCATGAGATGTGGACCGGAAAAGTTCCCAATCTGGATCACATCAAGATTTGGGGTTGAGAGGCTGTCGCAAGGCATGAGTCTCACGATAAGCCCGAACCTCGAAGTGAGAGGTGTAATTTCATCGGCTACCCATAGAGATCCTTTGGTTACCTCTTCTACAGACCTAGTGATAATGTGGTGTTTGTAGCACGGAGAAGAGTCTTTCATGAGATAGAATTCATGAGCCAAGGAAACAGTGGGAGGCAAATTAACCTTGAAGAAATTCAAGAGTCAAGTGGTGAAGGAACCTCAAACCCTAGCAATCAACCTGAGGAGGGAACTCCTGTTGATTCGACATAAGAGTTTGTACCTCTGAGGCGTTCCACGAGAGTTAGGAATGCACCTGAGCATTACTATGTTTTCCATATTACTACGGAAGGTAATACACTTATCAGTGATAGCACACTGGTGAGTCTAGATGAACCTAACAACTACACGGAAGCCATGGCAGGCCCTGAGGCTGCTAAATGGAAAGAGGCTATGGACAGTGAGATACAATCCATGTATCACAATAATGTTTGGAACTTGGTTGACAATGTACCAGGTCGCAAGACAGTCGGGTGCAAATGGATCTTCAAGAAGAAGACCGACATGGATGGTAATGTACACACTTATAAGGTGCGATTGGTTGCAAAGGGCTTTTCTCAAACTCCGGGAGTTGATTATGATGAGACCTTTTCACAACTAGCAAAGATTAAGTCTATTAGGGTTATGTTAGCCATTTGAAAGGCTCAGTTAGTGATTTGGTCTAGGCTTTCATTTGTAATAGTTATTTTGAGTCTTTATTGTGGCTTAGTAGATTGTTTTGGTGTTTCTGGCCTTGTAGTGTGTTTACGGTCGTAAACCTGTTTACGGTTGTACACCCTGTTTCCGGCCCATGTCCCTATAAATAGAGGTTGTGTAGGTCATTATCGGATGTTGATTGTCACAACTATGAATTCTATACCATGTAACAACAACAATGATAACATTTGTGAACCAAAAATGTGAAAGCATGTATGATGCTTATTCAATAACAACAAATTTTTCATCAAACACTCTATACAAGCATTTCAAATAGTCAACAAAGAATTGGAAACCCTAGAAATCCCGGTTTAAGTCCATTTTGGACTAGGATTTCCTTATTGGGCCTAATGGGCCAATAAGCTCCCAATTTGACTATTTTGGGCTTAGGACACTTAGATGGGAACTAATTGGACCCACTTTCATTTATTTTAACATTTTAGGCCATAATGGGCCTAGAATGAAATAAAATACCCTAATGGGCCATAACAAATTAAATTAGCCCTACTGGGCCATAAAACTCATACTTTGATTTATAATGGGCCGAAAAACCATCAAATTGGGCCCATAATATGGATTAAACACAAAAGGCCCAAAATTCCCTTCTCTCTTCTCTAATTCTCGGCCCAAGTGCAAAAACAAAAAAAAAATTAGAAACTAGTGAAATAAGGAGGGTTAGCCACCTCCTTATTACATTTTGGTCTTCCATTCAACATCTCATACCTCCAAGCAACCATCCTTTCACTTCTCTCTATTCTCCTTCTCTTCTTATCTCTCTCGGCCAAAGGGAAAAACACACACACACACAATTCATATAAACATATCTCAAGAACTCACAACCACGTCTCCTTTCTTCATCAAAAATTTCGAGATTAAGAGCTTTTTAAGGAGGTTATTCCACAAAAATCATCATCTTAGGTAATTTGATGCTTGGATCCATAATCTAGACTCTTTGTTTTATCAAAAATCTCTTCTTAACTCACATAAACTCATGATCATCATCCTAGAAATCTCTACTATCGAAATCAACCCAAGAAAGCTTGCTAGGGCCGAAAATAGCATCAAACTCTTACATTTCTTCTTCAAATCGAAATCAACAAGCAAAAGTGAGTTCGTACCCCTCTATTTTCGGTTTTCATATGTTATATGGGGGAGAATACAAGTAAAATGTGTAGATCTATGTGTATGTGTATGTTATGTGTGATTTCATGAGTATATGTGTTAAATATGTAACAAAAAGAATGGAAATCTCGAGATCTATGGATCTAAGAGGAAGATAAACATGATCTAGAACATCTTACACTAAACAAGTTAAGAAAATTACCATCTAAGATTAAAACAAACATATGGCAACATAAAACTCATTTTTTGGCTATAATTGTCAAACAAACTAATGTTGAGTGGAAAAAAATTGTTATTTACGGTTTTGTTAAGGACTAAGAGGGTCCAAAAAGTAAAAATAAGTGTTTTTATGAATATCATACTTTTTTGAAGGTTAGAAATAAAATTTAAGGCTTAATGGGCTAAATCTTGGGCTTTTCGGCCCATTAAGCAAAAACTTGCGAAAATTACAACTTTCAAGGGGTTGAAATGGTAAACTTCTCAAAACAAGGGGTAAAAGGGTGAATAAACAAATTCAGGGGTTAAAATGATGTAATTTCCAAACAAGGATCAAAATTGTAAACTTTTTGGATTTTGGGTCAAAATTGTAAAAGTTGCAAAAAGTTTGTGCTTTAACTGAAAAATACTTTTCTAGAAGTGCTAAAACTGCCAAATAATAAGTTTTGAGTTAAAAATATCACTTGAACAAGTCTTTGGGTCAAAAGTGTCAAGAAAATGGTTTAAGGGCTTAAAATGTCTTTTTATATATAAAAAGACTAAAATTGTTAATTTTACCAAAGAAGGGTTGAAAGGGGTTCACACCAAGATTTTTGAGTCAATTATTTTATTTTAAGATATTTGAGTTATAATAAAATACCAAACTACAATTCATGAAAATGGAAAGATGAAAATACGTATAATTCCAACATCGATAAAAATAACCGAACGGCCTTGTTCCGGTGCGAAATTAAAATCACCATATCAAAGTTTCCAACAATTAAACTATACCTAAAACAAGTAATCATTCAATTCTTTGGGCTTGAAAGCTCCAATCATGCTTGTTGGGCCTTTGTGACCCATTAACATGATTTTTGGACCCAAGGGATAATAATAAATGTTATTGGGCATTCTATGACCCAATTTCATATTGAAGGGACCCTCAATGGCTTTTAAGTGCTATTGGGCCTTAGTGGCCCATTAGCGTTGCTAGTAAGGTCCAAGTGAATCAAATGCGACATGGGCCAGCGTGTCCTTCGTATATCCAATAGCCATAAATAATACTTGGGATTAGTAGGATTTTGTAATCCTTTTCTCCTCGTTTATTAGGCCTATCGTCAATCCAAGTAAACAAATACGTGTCGATAATCAATAGTAATCAAAGTCAATTGGGATTTAGTGAGTAATAACAGGTGGCACCAATGTGTGTCGGTCATAGTTTGTAGTTATAATCAAAGTCTCCTGGAGGGAGAGCGAGAGTTTGTGTATAGATCTATACGGGGGTGACTCCCCCACACCTCAGCTATTCGCTACAGTTAGACTCGGCCAGTCTAGGGTGACAAAATCTTAAGATCAATTCCAGAGTTCACAAGAGTGCCAAGACAGACGAATTAGTCATTATCATGCATGGTTATAACGACTCACATAAATAAATCCAATAATAATAAAGTAATCAAGGAAAATAAAAAATCATTCAAGTGATTGAATAACAATTCGAACAGTTATATGATATTTTTTTTATTGTCGGAAAACATTGGGTTTTCCGGGGAAGTTCAACATTTTTCACTGGTACTTTTAATACGAAGCTTTTCAACTATACACGTCTGGAAATCATCATGCATATATTTACGGATCTTCACACTTTTATATAAACATTGGTCTTTTTAGAAAATATCGGAATTTGCAAAAAATATCGGAACAAATAAAACACAACGATAAAACAACTCTACTTGTACGATATAGGAAAAATAACCTAATACCAAATCAAATAAGATAATGCTAGCATCTCGGTTAAGCCGGGACTGTTCATAGTCGTAATAAGGAGTGAATGTAGCCTGATCAACTCCATTTCTTCCGAAGTACAACTATCACATGCCCCGAGGAAATCGCGATGGTCGGTAAACTTAAAAACATACCTCTTGTCTACCAAGAAGAGAACATCAACTCAAAATTGTGTGTTATGTTTCCATGATTGTATGTTAACATATGAAACTACCTTGGTACATGAACTACACCTAGCTTATAGGACCACAAACTCATAAAAAACATAGGCACTCAACATCTTTCAGTTCCATAACAAAAAGATGCCTCAATGTCCAACCCGTGGAAACCCTGAGCCAACCCCACCCGAAGTCAACTCAGCTGCATTCCAAGTAGCTGTATCTGCTGCGGTCACCGCAACCATGGCACAAATTCACCAAGGGAACAATGTGGAGGAGGCAATGGACAAGGGGCTGGAAGTTCGAACAACGGAATAAATCAAGGACCTACCAAGACATGCTCCTACAAAGATTTCACCAATGCCAAGCCACGAACTTTTAATGGCACTGGCGGAATGATAACCCTAAAAAGATGGATTGAGAAGCTGGAATCAGTGTTCGAGATATGTGAGTGCCCTGAGGAGATGAAGGTGAAGTTTGCCG
The DNA here is from genome assembly GCF_051521515.1 of Lactuca serriola. Taxonomy (NCBI): domain Eukaryota; kingdom Viridiplantae; phylum Streptophyta; class Magnoliopsida; order Asterales; family Asteraceae; genus Lactuca; species Lactuca serriola. The sequence continues at coordinate 120,268,992 of NC_136413.1, forward strand.
CATGCACGTTCGTTGATCAAGATCTCACCTGGTGGAACAGACACGTGGAAGCCATGACTCTCCCCGTAGCCAACTCTATTCTGTGGGTGGAGATGAAAGAAATGCTAATGGTCGAGTACTTCCCACGAGGTGAAATTCAGAAGATGAAACATGAGTTGTGGAATCTCACCATCTGAAATTCAGACATTGACGCATACGTATCAAGGTTTAGCGAACTGTCTCTGTTGTGCCCTTGCATGATTATTTCTGAGGGAAAGAAAATCGAACGATTCATCTGGGGATTAACTTCCCCAATTCAAGGAAATGTGATAGCTGCAAATCCCGAAACCTTCGACAGTTCCAAGAGGTTGGCTAAGAAACTGTACGACCACAACAACAAGCAGGGCGAGAAGCCAGGGGAAGCTGAAGGCAAGAAGGAGAGTGACAACAAGAAAGGAAAGAATAACAAGAGAAAAGGACGACAAGGCACGGAGTCGTCAAAGAAGCAACAGACAGTGATAGTTAATGCTACAACCACCCAAGTTCCCTCCACACCACATGCTCCAGTCTCAGCTGCTCCAAGTGCTCCTAGGCAGTATTCCAGAAATCTCCCAAAGTGCAACAAGTGCAGTCTCCATCATAATGGCGAATGTAGGGAGATGCATTGTACCAGTTGCAATCGAAAGGGTCACACGGAAAAATATTGCAGGACCTATCCTCCCCAGAACCAGCAGCAAGGAAACAACAACAACAATAACCACGAAAACAACAACAACAACACCAACAACAGCTACAACAATGCAGGACTGAGCCACACCTACTATGGATGTGGAAAGACTGGGCATTTCCGTCGAAATTACCCCAACAACAACAACCCTGGGAATGGAGGAACAGGAAGAGTGCTGACCATGGGTCAAGGAGAAGCAGTTCAGGACCCCACTGTTGTCACCGGTACATTTCTCCCAAACCACACTTATGCATGCATCCTATTTGACACCGAAGCAGAACGAAGCTTTGTGATCAATAGATTTAAACACTTGTTAAAACAACAAATCCAGAAGCTTAATGAAACCTTTACGGTGGAAATGGCGAATGGGAAAACAGAATCCACTGGGGAAATCTATATCGGATGTACCCTAACCTTGAACCAACATGTCTTTCAAATAAACTTAATGCTTGTTTCCATTAGGAGTTTTGATGCGATTATTGGCATGGATTGGTTAAGCCCCCACCATGCTGAAATTATATGTCACGAGAAGGTCGTTCGCCTTCACCTTCCAAATCGCGAAACCCTGATTGTATACGGAGACAAACCTATCATAAACCATCGTCTTATCTCGTACATTAAGGCACATAAGTATCTACAAAAGAAAGACTTGACGTTTCTGGCTCATATAGTGGATAAATCCAAGGAAGAGGTCAATATTCGAGACATTCTAGTAGCTTGTGAGTTCCCGAATGTCTTTCCTGAAGATCTTCCGGGGATACCCCCAGAAAGACAAGTCGAGTTTCGAATTGACCTTGTGCCAGGAGCTACGCCCATCGCCAAATCACCCTACAGATTGGCTCCTGCGGAGATGTAAGAACTATCCAGCCAACCTAGTGAGCTTTTGGACAAAGGATTCATCCGACCCAGTTTCTCACCCAGGGGAGCTCCGGTTCTCTTCCTTAAGAAGAAAGACGGATCCTTTAGGATGTACATTGACTACAGGGAACTAAATAAGCTCACTGTCAAAAATCGCTATCCACTTCCGCGAATCGACGATCTATTTTACCAACTTCAAGGCGCAAGCTATTTCTCTAAGATAGACCTGCGATCTGGATACCATCAACTCAAGGTCCGGGAATAGGATATCCTCAAAACCACTTTCCGAACTCGTTATGGACATTATGAATTTTTCGTAATGCCCTTCGGTCTAACGAATGCCCCTGCCGCATTCATGGACCTAATGAATCAAATTTGCCAACCATTCCTCGACAACTTTGTCATCTTTTTCATTGAAGACGTTCTAGTTTACTCTCGAAGCAAAGAGGAGCATGGCCAACATCTCTGACAAATCCTGGAAACCCTGCGAACCGAAAAGCTATACGCAAAACTCTCTAAGTGTGAGTTCTGGCTCCGTAGTGTGAACTTTTTGGTTCATGTTGTTAGTCAAGAAGGGATACACGTGGATCTTTCTAAGGTCAAAGCCATCGAAGGATGGGCGACCCCAACAACACCCACAGAAAATCGCCAATTTTTAGGTCTCGCAGGCTCTTACAGGGGGTTCATCGTGCACTTCTCTAAGACATCCAAGCCACTTACCATGCTTACAAAAAAGGGTGTACCCTTTGGATGGACATGTAAGCAATAAAATTCATTTCGAACTCTAAAGCAAGCGCTCTGCAGTGCACCGGTACTACCGTTACCAGAGGGAACAAAAGACTTCGTACTTTACTGCGACGCGTCGAATCAGGGTTTAGGCTGTGTACTCATGCAATGTGGGAAGGTGATAGCTTATGCATCCCGACAACAAAAGGCACATGAGGTGAACTATACGACCCATGATCTAGAATTGGGAGTTGTGGTCTTCGCCTTAATAATTTGGAGGCACTACCTTTATGGTACAAAGTGCACCATTTTCACGGACCACAAGAGTCTCCAACACATCCTAAATCAAAAAGAGTTAAACATGAGGCAACGAAGATGGGTTGAGCTACTAAACAATTATGAGTGTGAAATCAAGTACCACCCAGGCAAGGGTAACATGGTAGCTGATGCCTTGAGTCGGAAAGAATACTCGAATCGTCGTGTAAAGACTCTCTCAATAACCATTCAATCCCACCTGACCTCACAAATCAGAGTGGCCCAGTCCGATGCCATGAAGACAGAAAACAAAGCAAGCGAAGCGTTCAGTGGAATGGAAAAGAATTTCGAAGAAAAGGAGGACGAAGCATATTATTTTATGAACCGCATTTGGAACCCTAAACTTGGGGGATTCAGAGAAGTGGTCATGAATGAAGCCCACAAGACACGATACTCCATCCATCCGGGTTCAGATAAAATGTACTTGGATATTAAGCAACATTATTGGTGGCCCAACATGAAGGCAGAGATTGCGACCTATGTTAGCAAATGCCTTACTTGTGCTAAGGTAAAGGTGGGATATCAGAAGCCCTCGGGATTACTACAGCAACCAGTAATTCCTGAGTGGAAATGGGAAAGGATGGCCATGGCTTTTGTGACCAAACTACCCAAGACGACAAATGTTTTGGATACCATATGGGTAATAGTCGACAGGTTGACGAAATCCGCTCATTTCCTGCCAATCAAAGAGTCATACAAAATGGAACGATTAACAAGGATATACATCAAGGAAATTGTGAGACTCCATGGAGTGTGAGTATCTATCATCTCAGATGGAGATAGTAGATTCACTTCACGTTTTTGGCAATCACTTCAGAAAATGTTGGGAACACATCTCGACATGAGCACTGCTTATCATCCGCAAACGGATGGTCAAAGCGAACGAACCATTCAAACGCTTGAAGACATGCTTCGTGCATGTGTGATAGACTTTGGAAAGTCGTGGGATACCCACTTTCCCTTAATCAAATTCTCGTACAACAACAGTTATCACTCGAGCATCAAAGTTGCTCCCTTCGAGGTGTTGTGTGGACGTAAATGTAGATCGCCGTTATGCTGGGCTGAAGTAGGTGAGACCCAGCTAGCAAGAGGACAGACACAAGGCAATGTGTTAATGGGACCGGAGATCATATGCGAAACAACGAAGAAAATAGTTCAAATCAGAGCTCGACTACAAGCATCACGAGACCGACAGAAGAGCTATGCTGATAAATGACGAAAGCCCTTGGAGTTTTGAGTCGGGGATCGGGTGTTGTTAAAGGTCTCCCCCTGGAAAGGGGTTCTTCGTTTTGGAAAACAGGGAAAGTTGAACCCATGAAATATTGGACCCTTTGAGATTCTTGCCTGAATCGGTCCAATGGCTTATAGACTGCAGCTACACGCTGAGCTCAGTAGTATACATCCCGTGTTCCATGTTTCCAATTTGAAAAAGAGTTTATCCGACGAAACCCTCATCATTCCACTTGAAGAAATAGAAATTAACGAGAATCTCCTGTTCGTTGAAGAACCAGTCGAAATCCTGGACAGGGAGGTGAAGTGTACTAAGCAAAGTCGCTTTCCGATTGTGAAGGTACGGTGGAACGCGAAGCGTGGGCCAGAATTCACATGGGAACGCGAGCACCAGTGGAAGCAGAAGTACCCTCACCTATTCTCGCATTCTTGAATCTAGCTTTAAAAAGAATTTCTAGACGAAATTCCCTCTAACGGGGGGATGATGTCACAACTAGGAATTCTATACCATGTAACAACAACAATGATAACATTTGTGAACCAAAAATGTGAAAGTGTGTATGATGCTTATTCAGTAACAACAAATTTTTCATCAAACACTCAATACAAGCATTTCAAATAGTCAACAAAGAATTGGAAACCCTAGAAATCCCGATTTAAGTCCATTTTGGACTTGGATTTCCATATAGGGCCTAATGGGCCATTAAGCTCCCAATTTGACTATTTTGGGCTTAGGACTCTTAAATGGGCCCTAATTGGACCCACTTTCATTTATTTTAACATTTTAGGCCATAATGGGCCTAGAATGAAATAAAATACCCTAATGGGCCATAACAAATTAAATTATCCCTACTGGGCCATAAAACTCATACTTTGATTTATAATGGGCCGAAAAACCATCAAATTGGGCCCATAATATGGATTAAACACAAAAGGCCCAAAATTCCCTTCTCTCTTCTCTAATTCTCGGCCCAAGTGCAAAAACAAAAAAAAATTAGAAACTAGTGAAATAAGGAGGGTTAGCCACCTCCTTATTACATTTTGGTCTTCCATTCAACATCTCATACCTCCAAGCAACCATCCTTTCACTTCTCTCTATTCTCCTTCTCTTCTTATCTCTCTCAGCCAAAGGGAAAAACACACACACACACACACAATTCATATAAACATATCTCAAGAACTCACAACCACGTCTCCTTTCTTCATCAAAATTTCGAGATTAAGAGCTTTTTAAGGAGGTTATTCCACAAAAATCATCATCTTAGGTAAGTTGATGCTTGGATCCATAATCTAGACTCTTTGTTTTATCAAAAATCTCTTCTTAACTCACATAAACTCATGATCATCATCCTAGAAATCTCTACTATCGAAATCAACCCAAGAAAGCTTGCTAGGGCCGAAAATAGCATCAAACTCTTGCATTTCTTCTTCAAATCGAAATCAACAAGCAAAAGTGAGTTCATACCCCTCTATTTTCGGTTTTCATATGTTATATGGGGGAGAATACAAGTAAAATGTGTAGATCTATGTGTATGTGTATGTTATGTGTGATTTCATGAGTATATGTGTTAAATATGTAACAAAAAGAATGGAAATCTCGAGATCTATGGATCTAAGAGGAAGATAAACATGATCTAGAACATCTTACACTAAACAAGTTAAGAAAATTACCATCTAAGATTAAAACAAACATATGGCAACATAAAACTCATTTTTTGGCTATAATTGTCAAACAAACCAAAGTTGAGTGGAAAAAAAATTGTTAGTTATGGTTTTCATAAGGATTAAAAGGGTCAAAACAGTAAAAATAAGTGTTTTTGTGAATATCATACTCTTTTGAAGGTTAGAAATAAAATTTAAGGCTTAATGGGCTAAATGTTGGGCTTTTCGGCCCATTAAGCAAAAACTTGCGAAAATTACAAATTTCAAGGGGTTGAAATGGTAAAATTCTCAAAACAAGGGGTAAAAGGGTGAATAAAACAAATTCAGGGGTTAAAATGATGTAATTTCCAAACAAGGATCAAAATTGTAAACTTTTTGGATTTTGGGTCAAAATTGTAAAAGTTGCAAAAAGTTTGTGCTTTAACCGAAAAATACTTTTCTAGAAGGGCTAAAACTGCCAAATAATAAGTTTTGAGTTAAAAATATCACTTGAACAAGTCTTTGGGTCAAAAGTGTCAAGAAAATGGTTTAAGGGCTTAAAATGTCTTTTTATATATAAAAAGACTAAAATTGTCAATTTTACCAAAGAAGGGCTGAAAGGGGTTCACACCAAGATTTTTGAGTCAATTATTTTATTTTAAGATATTTGAGTTATAATAAAATACCAAACTACAATTCATGAAAATGGAAAGATGAAAATACGTATAATTCCAACATCGATAAAAATAACCGAACGGCCTTGTTCCGGTGCGAAATTAAAATCACCATATCAAAGTTTCCAACAATTAAACTATACCTAAAACAAGTAATCATTCAATTCTTTGGGCTTGAAAGCTCCAATCATGCTTGTTGGGCCTTTGTGACCTATTAACATGATTTTTGGGCCCAAGAGATAATAATAAATGTTATTGGGCCTTCTATGACCTAATTTCATATTTAAGGGACCCTCAATGGCTTTTAAGTGCTATTGGGCCTTAGTGGCCCATTAGCATTGCTAGTAAGGTCCAAGTGAATCAAATGCGACATGGGCCAGCGTGTCCTTCGTATTTCCAATAGCCATAAATAATACGTTGGATTAGTAGGATTTTGTAATCCTCTTCTCCTCGTTTATTAGGCCTATCATCAATCCAAGTAAACAAATACGGGTCGATAATCAATAGTAATCAAAGTCAATTGGGACTTAGTGAGTAATAACGAGTGGCACCAACGTGTGTCTGTCATAGTCTGTAGTTATAATCAAAGTCTCCTGGAGGGAGAGCGAGAATTTGTGTATAGATCTATACGGGGGTGACTCCCCACACCTCAGCTGTTCGCTACAGTTAGACTTGGCCAGTCTAGGGTGACAAAATCTTAAGATCAATTCCAGAGTTCACAAGAGTGCCAAGACAGACGAATTAGTCATTATCATGCATGGTTATAACGACTCACATAAATAAATCCAATAATAATAAAGTAATCAAGGAAAATCAAAAATCATTCAAGTGATGGAATAACAATTCGAACAGTTATATGATATTTTTTTTTTTATTTTCGAAAAACATCGGGTTTTCCGGGGAAGTTCAACGTTTTTCACTGGTACTTTTAATACGAAGCTTTTCAACTATACACGTCTGGAAATCATCATGCATATATTTACGGATCTTCACACTTTTATATAAACAATGGTCTTTTCAGAAAATATCGGATTTTCTGGGTTGTTTTCTTTCAAAATACACAAAACATTTTTCATATCAAACCTGCTTATGAACTCACCAACATTCCATATGTTGACCGTTTTCAAAATAACTTGTATTCTCAGGTAACAGGTAAGCTAAGGAGTAGTACCAAGTATGTTAGGGTGTTGTGCTTTTGAAAATTATCAAACACTTTATGTTACAGATTTGAAATGTTAAAACAATGTACTTGATGTGAACAATTTCAGTTGTAAAATATTGATGCATGGTGATGTTTATGTTATGATTCATGCATATTCATTGTGATGATATTCAAATTTAGTCACGCAAGTCCTCGGACGTTTTTTCCGTCTGGTTCGGGGGTGTGACATTGATCCTAGAGAGTTCACGGTCATTGTAAACAAGTTGTACCCGACTTTTTTCAGTTATAAAGCATGTGTAACCTTATTTCTATTCTACTTCTACTCCAACTCTTGTTCTCTTTGATTGTTTGCTTGTTTGATCACTGGTAAGATCCATTTCCAGGACCTTACAATTGGTATCAGATCAAAACCGGTGTCAAAGCATCATTCAATAAAGTTTTCGGCCATTTAGACTCGCATTCTTCATTGTTCGAGTTTGGGTTTGGTACTTTCACTAGTAAAAGTGATCGAATCTGATCAAAATTTGCATTTACATAAATTTCTGGGAGTTTACTGCCAAGTGATTACGGCCGTAAACTCAAGAAACTTTTTCGACCGTAAACCTTGTTCTTGGACAGTAAAAAAATTCATCTTCAAAGACCGTAATCAGTGCATCTTTATTGACTGTAAATTGCTGGACCGTAAATTGATGGACCGTAAACTCAGTTTACGGCCGTAAACAGGATGACCGCAAACTCAATTTTGATATTTTTTTGTTTTAATCTTTGATTTAAAATTAATAATAAATGCATTCTCAAAGTCAGACACATCATCATGAACTGGATTATGTCATGGGCACAACCACACATATTCCAAGATTGTTGTCTGCAGATGGTTTTCCTGAATGGAAATACCGGATTGAGAAGTATATTAAAATGAAAGACTTAAAAGTTTGGAGAAGCATCATCAAGGGTCCTGTCCGAATTACCACCACTGTTGCTGGACAACTAATTGACAAAGCAGTTGGGAACTATACAAATGAGGATTTTGAGTATGTTGAGGAACAAGAAATGGATTTGGCCACTCTGACCATGGCTTTATCTCCGGATATAGCTCAAGGTTTCAGAGAGTATACTTCAGCTAAAGCTTTGTGGGAAGCCTTGATTGAGGTATATGAAGGAAATGAAGACATGAAGGAAAGCCGCCAGGATATGCTGCGTCAAAAGTTCAACATGTTCAACTATATTCCCGGAGAAACTCTGGAGGCACAACTGCAGCGATTCACAACTCTCACTACTGAGATGAACATATCTGGGATCTTCTTGACCAAGTCAGAGATAAATAAAAAGCTACTGAATGCTCTTCCGAAGTCATGGGACATGAATGTAGCTGTTATTAAGAAGACTAAGGATCTGAATCGTCTCACTCTTGCTGAAACAATGGCGATCATCAAAGCCTATGAAATTGATGATAAACAGCGAGAGTTTAACCATGTGAATTCGTATTTGACTGCAAATCTTGGGATGTCCTCTAACAATGCTCTTTCATCAATTATTTCTTCATCAGGTCAAGCATTTGCTGTTCAACAACCTCAGATTCAAACTTGCAATGTTGTGTCATCCATGCCTCATTGTCAAAGCCAGTAGTTTGTCACTCCACAAGTTGTTCCATCCTCCAACGTGCTAGTTGTAGCCTCTTCCTCAAATACAAAGGAATGTGGTGACAATCTTGCTCTCGCCACAGTACTTGTTAACTGCTATAATGCTTTTGTAGCTGGAGAGTTTCCACCTCAGTTGTCATTTGCTGATATGGATCAGATTCATCTAGAAGATGTAGAAGAGATGGATATTACGTGGCAAATTGCTATGTTAGTGTTCAGGGCGAAGCAGTTTGCTAAAAAGATAGGGAAGAATAACTAGGGGATGAATGCTGATAAAAAGGTAGGGTTCAACAAGGGGAACCTGCGGTGTTTCAACTGTCATGAGACAGGTCATTTTGCTCGTGAGTGCCCGAAACCGGATCGAAGGATGAATAATGACAGGAAGATGGTTGCAGTGGGAAACAATCTTGGAGGTTCTGCGGTCAACTATGAGACTGCTATGGTTGCTCAGTCATTTGACTGGGAGGACAAGATTCAGGCTCTGAATATTTCAAAACCTGAAAATGCTCACCTAGTCCAAATCAATGATAATGCTCCCATGGGGAATGTTGCAGCTGATCCTGAAGAAAAGATGATGGAGTTGCAGTTTGCACTAATGGTATCTACTACTTCCGAACCCAAGCAAAGTGAGGTAAGTTTACCTTCTTGTTCTCAGGCATGTATTGATTATGTTAAAATTCTTCGTAATGAAATAGAATCGTTACGTAGAGAAGTAGAGGATCTTAGATATGAGGGCTATCAACTTAGAAAAGTACAAAAACCCCAAAAGGCCCAGTTAGAAACAACAATCAAGGACTTTAGGAGACTTCAGGAAGACTACAGTAATAAATGTGAAAATTATGACAATATCAAGAGACAGAATGTTGAGTTAATTACTGAGCATGACACATTAAAAGAAAATTTTGAATCTGCAAATTTTGATTTTAAAAGGTTTGATGTGTCGAGCGAGGTAGTTGCCAACATGATTGACCATTGCCTGTAGTTCAAACGAAACCAACAAAAGAGTTTAGGATACAATAATGTACCCCCTGCTTTTAATCATACATATCAGTATCTCCCTTTGACTAAAGAGGAGATTGCCAACGAGACATTCATGGTTTATGGGAAGCCATCTGGTTTTGTTTCTGGAGGATTTACTAATGTTGAAAGTACTAACATTTCTACTTCCCCTGCAAATCAATCCTTAGATCAGTCATAGCACGAAGTTGAAGGATCTGTTTCTAATAACAAAACTGAGTCTGAAACTGATTTTTTGTTTCCAATGAAAAACCTTTTGTTTCTGATGTTAAAAATGACAATGTTTTTTGTGATACTTCTGCATCTTCTCCTGCTAAATTAAATTTTTGTGAAGTGTTTGATGAGTTATTTGATAATCGTGATGTTTGTGATGATTCTAATGAAAACACACCACTTCCACAAGTAACACCATCTGATGCACCCTCACTTATCTCACAACCTGCTTCATGCACATGTTCTTGTGGGAAAAGTAAAGGTGTTGGTAAGAAAATAAATCTGAGAAAGGCAGTACCAGTTTTAATAATAACAAACATATTTGTTTTAATTGTGGTACTGGTAGTCATATAGCTAGGAATTGTTAAAATAGAATTTTTGTACATTATATGTCACCAAGAGGTGAGAACGAATCTAGAGGAAGGACTTTAACTAGAAAGTCCTCAAGAACTCGTTCTCAGGATGATGATTGGAAGGATGATCGAAGTAGAAAAAGGGCCATTTTTCAAAAGAATAAAAGGGTTTTTCAAAAGAATAGAAGGGTTTTTCATAACAAATTCCCAAACAGTTTGCGAAAACCGAACATGGCTCCGCCAAGATCGGTTTCGTCAAAGAGGTTCCCACTACTAATAATGTGGCGGATCTGTTCACCAAGCCTTTTAATAAAGCTCGATTCGATGTGCTTGTGGTATTTTTGAAAATGATTCGTTTTGAGGATTAAATTTTTATTTTTGGTTAGGTTAGTTTAAATTTGCGCATTTTAGTGATTTCATTCTCACCCATGCACAAATTTAGGGGAGGAAATAAACAAAAACCAAACAAAAATTGAAAATTTCAAAAATCCAAAAACATTAAAAAATCAAAAATATGTTGTTAATAGTTTTGCTTGTAGGTGATGTGTTGGGAAGTGATATTATCAAGTGATAACATGCAATCTGAATATGCGTAACGTACCAAAACTAAATCGTCTACGCTCTGTGATTCGATGCGCTGGTAGGCACGAAAGATTCTAAATGGACTTGAGTAGACAGAGTTAAACTTAAGGAATTCAAAGACTTGACCAATCTTGACCTTGTTAAATCCGTTTAGCCTGAAAATACGACGCTCGGATAGGTTGAGCAGCGAGATATACATGGGAATCTTCTAGTCACTTTAAAAGAACTCGTATCTAGAACTGTAGATTAACTTTTCCTCGATGTGCGGATTTTGTCGTTAATTCCGGTATTTATGGGGTGACTGGGGAATTTTGATAAATTAGGTATGTAGAAGATTATTTTCTTTCTTTTTGTCTGTTAGTCATATGTTGCCTCCTCTGCGTGATCGATAGATTCGACGTGGACTGTAACATATGCAACTCTATCTCTCTACATCTTCCATCTATGCAATTCTTTCTATATGTTAGCCATATATTGTCTCCTTTGCGTGACTTTCAATCTGACCTGGTACACAGTATATGCATGATTCTTCTTCTCAATCCCTCTAAAACTTCAGTTAGTCATATGTTTCACCCTCTACATGATTGGAAGAGGTCCGACTAGGGTGTATAGCATTTGTATTCTAAATCTATCTTCCCTCTTAATAATTGTCTGCTCACCCGATGTAAGGAGTATTCTGGAAGTCCTTGATTACTGGAGCATATCAGGAAACGGGAAATATGTTCTAGTACAATTAAAATTGAACATTTACAGATTGTCTGTAGATCTCGCTGCTCAATTTAGGTGGACAACAATATCTCTGGTCGTCATCAGCTAAATGGTCCCTTGGAAATTTATCTAAGAATATAGGATCAAAAAATGTCTTGTCTTTCTTAGCTTGTCCAAATTTATCACTAATTTTTCGTGTTTAAGTGGATCATAATACCAGCGATCGACCAAACATAGACATGAAGGTAAAGCTACTGACAAGTGGATTAAGGCTGTCTAACAACTTTGATCCCAGTGTCACAAAATTTTATTTAGTGTTTGTTGAGATAAGTCTAGTCTTCTTTTATTTTATTTTATTTTATTTTTCTTTTATTTTATTTTTATTTTTATTTTTATTTTATTTTTATAACTGTCAAAATTTTAGTTTTTAAATTTTAAAAATTATTTTTATTTTTATTTTATTTTTAGTTTATGTTAATTTTAATTTTAATTTTTTATTTCTCAAAAGGTTTTATTTTTGAAATTTTTTGAAATTTGGACTGTGGCTTACACTGTGTGGATAACTGCTAAAATTGAACAAGGTATATAAGGAGGGTTTACAGCCGAAAACAAGTTCGACTCCTCATTTTTCAATTTCCGACCGTAAACACTCCCGTTCTCTCTCTACTCTCGAAAAAAAAATCTCGTTTTTTTGTGAAATTGTTCGGTGCATCTCAAAGGTATGTGAAAACCAACCGTGAATATGTGCTTTGTTCTTCAACTCGACGTATTTTGAGGCTTAAATCAAAGAAAAATCATTTTCGGCATTTACGGTTGGAGCTTACGGCCAAGGAGATTATGGCCGTAAACTCCGTTTCCGGCCATGAGTTTACGGCCGTAAACCCTAATTTGACCGTAAACTCCTTTTTGGTCAAAATTATTTTTTTTGGCCTAAAATTAAATTGATTAAATAAGAAAAACTTAAACCTTAATTGTTCAAATATCTTTGTTTTCTTACATGGCCTGTTTTAGTGCAGATCAAATGGCAAACTTGAAGTTCGCTGACATGCACAATTTGGCTATCGTACTAGCAGATCCTCCTTTTGCACATGGAGAGTTCAAGTCGATGATCCATAGGCTGAGGGAATGCTGCTTGGCCTCTGCTATCACGGTGAACCATGTCGTTTATCATAACATCATCAGAGAATTCTAGAAGACTGCCAAGATGAAAAGGGATAATGGTAGAGCAGTTACTGTTGAAGCATTCGTGAAGGGATGCAAGATTGACATAACTGAACAATTCATCAGAGAAACTTTGTTGATTGATGATCAACCTGGTTTTACTACTGAGATTGGGATTGAATACGTCCAAAAGATTCTCAAAAAGATGGGTTGTGAAGGCAATTTTCCTCCTGCTATGAAGAAGCTTATGCCACCGTACTGGAGATTTTTGGCTCATGTCTTTGCGAGCTGCATTTCTAGCAGAAGGTCTGGTACTGACGAGATCTCACTGAATATGGGAGCCACTGCTTCACTTGCTGCAGGGATAGACTTCAACTTCTCGAAGTTTATCTTAGACGGATTCATGGTGAACATCAATGCAATAACCCAAGATACTTTCCTAATGTATCCTAGGTTCATCCAAACTTTTATTGACATACAATTTCCCGAGATGGTCAAGAAGGGAGATACCAAGGAAAGTATCCACTTGTGAAGTTTGGAAAATTTGCTGAGTTGAATGAAGCATCCGAGTCTCATGGATCTTCTGACAAGTTATCTTCTGAGCCTACGTCTTCAGAGAGGGTGATTTCAGAAGATGACGTTATCAATGTGTCAGAGCACGATGAAGAAGAAGATACAACAGTTCCTAATGCATTTGTGGCTGAGGAACATGATCTGACATCAGTGCATGTTCAGAGTAACTACAGTGAAGGTACCATGGAGCATGAAACAGAAGTCGAAGAAGGTGAAAACAACTCGTTTGATGATCTCAACCTTACTGGCTACGACAAGGATGATATTCATTTACCCTTGAGAGCAATGCAAACCTGTTGTCAAACGAGAATCTCGACATATTTTTTGACAATATCCATGATGTTGCTCATCCAGCAATGGAGATACAGGAAACAGAAGATGTTCTCGAATCAATGCCTCCTACTACCAACCAAGTGGTTGACACAACAACTCCTATGGAGACAGTTTCAAGGATTCCTTCCCTTGATATTGTTTCTCCTAACACAGAACCACTTCAGAGTGATCATACAACAACCCAGACCTCTCAAGCTCCTCTAAAAAGAAGAAGACTTGATCCCAGAAAGGGAATTCTTGATTCTGATATACTTCACGACCTTCCAACACAACCATCAATCACTACTCCTATTGTTTCATTAGGACTTATCAATGAATGACCTAGCACCACCTATGAAGCTGCTGGTTCTTCAACTCCCGCTTGATTCTTTCCTCCCGGGCCTGATCATGATGTTGCCTCTATGAGGCTTGCCATGCATTTGGCTCAAGAACAAATCTCAATACCTTCCTCCCGAGCCAAGGGAATTTCTATTGAAGAAGGTCACTTAGGAGGATATAATCCCACACTTCTTGGTCTTCAAAAGGAAATAAGTGTGCTTAATCAGAAGAATATTGAGCTTGACATTCAGGTGGATGATCTTTTAACTGAAAACTCCAAGCTCAAGATTCAAGTTGCTGATCTTGAAGAAGACAAGGTGTTAAAGACAAAGCAAATTACTGATCTTCAGACTCATTTCGGTCTTCTCGCTGCAAGTTACTATGACTTAAAGAAGAAGTTGGAAGAAGAACTTGGAGATAAGTTTAAGTCGTCCGTTGATGAGCCTAGAATTTATATCCCTAATCAAGTTGCCCCCATTGTTCCAACATCTTCTTAAACTCCTTGAGTTGTGGATCAATTTGATAAGGAACCAACTCAAGCTCCAAATGTGGTAGCTCTGAAATGTGCCAAATTAGCCAAAGCAGCTGAGAAAGGTCAACTTTTGTTTAAAAGGAGCTCGGATCAAAATGCTCCTGGGGATTAACCTAACATCACTGTTACAGATCTTGGAGAGAAACGTTTTAGAGATGTATATGGTGATAGGTCAGGGATTATCTCATGGGGCTTTCACGACACTTTAAATATGTGGCTCGTGAGACGGAAGAGTGGCAACACAGAACTGTATAAATATGCTCATGACTTCCATTCCTGGACCTGGGTTTACCTTTCAGAATGATCAAAGGCTCCTTTTGTGAATCCCTCTAAAAATCCCAAGGCTACACAATTCAAGCATTTCTTGGAAGATCAAGTGCTTAAGGGTTTTCCTTCAATGAAGACTGCAGAGTCGATTATTAAACTATACCCAAGTGTAATTGATCCCAAAACCAATCAACCTGTTCGATCTGTGATGTGGCCTGCTACCGATCAAGTAGAGCAAATTCCTATACTTCAGAATCATCCAGATGGATCTCTACGGTCCGTGATTTACTGGGTGTTTGGTGAAACTACAGCCTCTGCTGTCATAAAGCTTGAAAATGGATGCATTCGTTTATATGACAAAAGAGATTTGCTTCAGTTTGGGAAATGGGATATTCATCAGCTGAACCTTCATCAGATCAAGGTTGCAGAAGACATTTTTGAGCCAGCTACCAAAGAATATACGTCTATGGATTCCAATATCATTAGCAAAAGGATGTGGAACGGGGCAATGGGGAAGTCAGACGTGATGGTGGTCGACAAAGATTGAGTCCAAGCTAGCACCAAACCAAGGGGGAGATTGAAGGGCCCAGTTAGTGGTTTGGTCTAGGCTTTCATTTGTAATAGTTCTTTTGAGTCTTTATTGGGGTTTAGTAGGTTGTTTTGGTGTTTACGGCCTTGTAGTGTGTTTACGGCCGTAAACCCTGTTTCTGAAGGGTCCGGTTAGTTGTTTGGTCTAGGCTTTCATTTGTAATAGTTCTTTTGAGTCTTTATTGTGATTTAGTAGGTTGTTAGTGAGTTTACGGCCTTGTAGTGATTTTATGGTCGTAGACCCAGTTTCCGGCCCAAGTCCACTATAAATAGAGGTTGCATATGTCATTATTGGTTGTTGATCCTAGAGAGTTCACGGTCACTATAATCAAGTTGTACCCGACATTTTTCAGTTATAAAGTGTGTGCTAGCTTGTTTCTATTCTACTTCTACTTAATTCTTATTCTCTTTGATTGTTTGATTGTTTGATCACTAGTAAGATCCGTTTTCAGGACTTACAATTGGTATCAGAGCAAAACCGGTGTCAAAGCATCATTCAATCGAGTTTTCGGTCGTTTAAACTCATATTCTTTACTGTTTCAGATTGGGTTTGGTGTTTTCGTTGCTAAAGGAATCAAATATGCTCTAAATTTGCGTTTACTAAAATTTCTGGGAGTTTACTGCCAAGAGATTACGGCCGTAAACCCTGTCTACAACCGTAAACTCAAGAACATTCAAGGACCGTAAACTCTGTTCTTGGACTGTAAACAGATCATATTCATAAACCATTATCAGTGGATCTTCATTAACCGTAAACTCACGACCGTAAATACCCGACCGTAAACTCTATTTATGGCCGTAAACTACCAGACCGGAAACTCAAATTTTGACATTTTTCTGATTTTAACTTAAGTCTTTAAAATAATAATAAATGGATTCTCAAAGTCAAACATATCATCATGAATTGGATTCTGTCATGGGAACAACTACACGTATTCCAAGACTGTTGTCTGCAGATGGTTTTGCTGAATGGAAATACCGAATTGAAAAGTATATTAAAATGAAAGACTTCAAAGTTTGGAGAAGCATCATCAAGGGTCCTGTCCGAATTACCACCACTGTTGCAGGTCAACTAATTGACAAAGCAGTTGAGAACTAAACAAATGAGGATTTTGAGAAAGTTGAGGAACAGGAAAGGGATTTGGCCACTCTGACCAAGGCTTTATCTCCTGATATAGCTCAAGGTTTCAGAGAGTGTACTTCAGCTAAAGCTTTGTGGGAAGCCTTGATTGAGGTATATGAAGAAAATGAAGACACGAAGGAAAGCCACCAGGATATGTTGCAACAGAGAAACCCTGCAGGCACAGTTGCAGCGATTCACAACTCTCACTATTAAGATGAACATATATGGGATCTTCTTGACCAAGTCAGAGATAAATAAAAAGCTACTGAATGCTCTTCTAAAGTCATGGGACATGAATGTAGTTGTTATTAAGAAGACCAAGGATCTGAATCGTCTCACTCTCGTTGAAACGATGCCAATCATCAAAGCTTGTGATATTGATGATAAGCAGCGAGAGATTAACCATGTGAATTCGTATCATCAAAGCTTGGGATTTCCTCTAAAAATTCTCTTTCATCAATTATTTCCTCCTCAGGTCAAGCATTTGCTGCTCAACAACCTCAAATTCACACTTTCAATGTTGCGTCGTCCATGCCTCATTCTCAAAGCCAATTGTTTGTCACTTCACAAGTTGTTCCCTCCTCAAATGTGCCAGTTGTAGCCTCTTCCTCAAATACAAAGGAAAGTGATTACAATCTTGCTCTCGCCACAGGAATTGTTAACTACTATAATGTGTTTTTAGCTGGCGAGCTTCCACCTCAATTGTCATTTGCTGATCTGGATCAGATTCATCCAGAAGATGTAGAAGAGATGGATATTACGTGGAAAATTGCTATGACAGTGTTCAGGGTGAAGCAGTTTTCTAAAAAGATAGGGAAGAATAACTGGGGATGAATGCTGATAAAAAGGTAGGGTTCAACAAGGGGAACCTGCGGTGTTTCAACTGTCACACGACAGGTCATTTTACTTGTGAGTGCCCGAAACTGGATCGAAGGTTGAATAATGATAGGAAGATGGTTGCAGTGGGAAACAATCGTGGAGGTTCTGCGGTCAACGGTGAGACTGCTATGGTTGCTCAGTCATTTGACTGGGAGGACAAGATTCAGGCTCTGAATATTTCAAAACCTGAAAATGCTCACCTAGTCCAAATCAATGATGATGCTCCCATGGCGAATGTTGTAGCTGATCCTGAAGAAAAGATGATGGAGTTGCAGTTTGCACTAATGGTATCTACTACTTCCGAACCCAAGCAAAATGAGGTAAGTTTACCTTCTTGTTCTCAGACATGTATTGATTATGTTAAAATTCTTCGTGACGAAATAGTATCATTACGTAGAGAAGTAGAGCACCTTAGATATGAGGGCTATCAACTTAGAAAAGGAAAAAAAAACCCCTAAAGGCCCATTTAGAAACAAAAATCAAGGACTTTAGGAG
Source organism: Lactuca serriola (assembly GCF_051521515.1). NCBI lineage: Eukaryota > Viridiplantae > Streptophyta > Magnoliopsida > Asterales > Asteraceae > Lactuca > Lactuca serriola. The sequence continues at coordinate 120,287,086 of NC_136413.1, forward strand.
ACTTCAGGAAGACTATAGTAACAAATGTGAAAGTTATGACTATATCAAGGAAAGGTGTAAAGCAGGGTCATTGACGATCAAGGAAAGGTGCAGAGCAAGTTAATGCATGTGGTATGTGTCTGAGAAAGGAGGGGTGTCTCCATGGCAGGAGGCCAATTGTCAGGAATCTGGTGGTGGTCATGGTTGTTTCAAGTGTAAGACTCGTAATGATGGTATGGGTAGTTGAGAACTTATGGGTCGAAGTATGGATTGTATATGCCCCTTTTTGGGGTGGATAGAAGATTATCGAGCAGCCAACTCCCGGGCCAGTATGTGTATTCTTGCTTGGATTTTCAACAGTAGGGGAAAGGGTTTCGGAGGATCATCAGCGTGTTCTGAAGCGTTAGCGCTTTCTTTGTATTCCAATTGAGTGTTTGGATGCACTGAAGTTGCGCATTGGGTAAAATGAAGAATTATTTATGGGGTTCAGAGTAAATGTACTGTTGTATCTGTATGGTGCTGGGAGTAGGAGATCAGTGGTTGAGACAGGACATCGTGATGTTCTGTAATGGTGTTCCGTGGTACCCGAGTATAATGTCCCAATTTCGGAGTTATTTAGAATCTTGAGTTTGAGACGACTAGTGGTGTATCATGTATCTACGGTTCCAGTGGGATCCCTTCGGGTATTGACATCAAGAGGGATTATTTAAGAAAGTGGATCTCCGCAGAGGTAGGTATTTTTGTTATAGCGGTTGCCGCCAGAGTCTGTGATGCATATGTGGGACAAGTGTGTGTAGCTATCTATGATAGTCTACGGAGCATGAGTTAGTGGACGTAGTGTGGCGTTGTGATGAGAATGATAGTAAAGGGTGAAGCTACGGGGAGCCGTACTATTCACTAGTCAGAGGGTGTTGTGATGCTACGGGGAGCCGTAGCACTCACAAGTCAGAGAGAGGGAGTCGTGGTACTACGGGGAGCCGTAGTAGTCACTAGACAGTTGGTGTTATGGTGCTTCGGGGAGCCATAGTACTCACTAGTCAGAGGCTGTCGTGATGTTGCAGGGAGCCTTGGTACTCACTAGACGACAAGAGAGTGTGATGTTGGAGTGTTCTCCGATCAGTGTATGATGCAGAAGAGTTTTAGGCTTGAGTAGCCTTAGTATTGAGTTTTTAGAGCCTAGTGGTTGAACCAGCGGCGAGACTGGGGTCTCCGTCTCTGTCAAGGCTAAGTCGATTTCCGGTTGGATTGTAGTTTTCATTTGAGAATTTTGTGACTTGTGTGTCACAGGGCCGAGATAGTTGATGGTGAGCGGAAGTCAGTGGGAGCTCTTCTGCAGAGAGTCGGGCAGAGTGAACGGACGATTCAGACGCTCAAGGACATGCTTCGGGCATGTGTATTGGATTTTGGAGGGATTTGGGACATGTACTTACCCTTGTCTGAGTTTTCCTATACAACAGCCATCATTCGAGCATTGGTATGCCATCCTTTGAGCTGTTGTATGGGAGGAGGTGTTGGACTCCCATTTTCTAGGGAGAGGTAGGGCAGCGTGTGATGGGTAGTACAAAGATGGTGCTTCAGACGACCGAGTAGATTCAGCAGGTCAAACAGAGGTTGCTGACGGCCCAAAGCCGTCAGAAGAGTTATGCGGATAGACGACGGTCAGACCTCGTGTGGTGTTAAAAAGGGATATGTAATTTGGATTTGAAATTTATGAATGTGATGTTTCAGGACACTTCTGAGCGAGCATGTTTATGCTTTTGTGTCTGAGGGTAGAGTGTTGGGATTCTTTGTTCGGTTGGTTTCTGATAGCAGTTTAATAGATGTGCCCCGGAGGAGTGTGAACCCTTTTAGTTGTGGGGCGTGATTCGTATGATTTAGCATGATTGGTTTAAAGGAGCGATAGCCGGTTGTTGTATGTGGTCTTATGAGAATCAGAGAGCCATTGAGTAGCGGGGTTGATATTCGAGGAGCGAATATCATAATGATCGCTCGAGTAGGCGGTCGGGCGGTGGGTCAAGTCCCTAGAGTTTTTGGGTGTTGGGAAGGAGTATTTAGCGATGAAAGAGTGGGTTTACAATTTGTTTGTAAGTTTCATGTGGTTTCGCGTGTCCATAGATTAAGATATCGGTGTAGTATGAAGATCTTTTCAGTAGTGCCTTTCGGGTTGCTAGTTTCAATCTATGAGTGCTTAAGGAGAGATTTCGAGGGCGAAATCTAATTCTAGTGGGGGAGAATTGTAACATCCGGATATCCAGGCATGGAAATTTGAGTATTTTATATTGGAATATGAAGAGACTCGGCGAGTTGATGCCTCAACTCGTCGAGTAGGATCGCGGCTTGGTGATCTGTTTAATGAAGGGACTCGACGAGTCGGGTATCTGGACTCGCCGAGTCAGTGCTGTTAAGGAAACCCCTAATTTCCCAGGTTTGAGACCTATTTAAAGGACCTTATAGTCCTCTTGTGCGGCTACCAGTCCAGAGAGAGGTACCCTACAGAGCTGGAGCGAAGAGTGAGAGAGATAAAGCCATTCTAATCATTTCTTGGTGTGATTTTGCAAGGGAGAAGTCATTTCCAGCAAGGGGAGGTCAAGGGAGTTGTTGATTCAGAGTTCCTGAGCTTAAATCTTCATTGTAGAGGTATCAAATCGTTTTCCCTTTTCCTGTTTTGGGTGAGATTGGTCATTCTTGGGTTTTTACACCTTCCTATGGCTTGTAGTGATGGGTGTAGGGTCCCTTTGTGTGAGAGATCCCATATCTGGACCCATAGAGGTCCATACGGCCTTATTTTATATGCTTGTTGTTGATTCATGGAGAGAATGAGACTTTGATGCCATTCTTGGAGCCATTTCTCCAAGGAAAGCCTTGTGAGCTTTGCATGTATGTCAAGCCTCGACCTTTATGTGGTTATTGGTCGTAGGGAAGCCAGATCTATGGATTAGAGGAACAGATCTGACCTCAGAAGGCCAGATAAGTGTTGGCATGGGAGGAACTCGCCGAGTCCATGGGGAGACTCGACGAGTCGAGTCGGGTTGCCCGCGATTCGAATCTAGTGGAAACCCGTCGAGTGGAAGGTTCACTCGACGAGTTGAGTGAGGCCGTGGAAGATTCAAAAGACACGCATGGACTCGCCGAGTCACCCTTGTGTACTTGACGAGTCTAGTCAGTGTTGACCGTTGACTTGAGTTGACTTTTGTTGACTTTTAGGGTTTGGTCAACAATTGGTCATGTGGATTATTTGAAGGGTAAAATGGTCTTTTATCCTTCTTAGAGGACATGTAAGGGATTAGTCTAGCTTGGGAAGCCGTTATTGATTGAGATAATTGTTTATGTATTTAGCTAGAGGCTAGATCAGTGTATCCACGTGTGAGATTACCAGAGACATCCGAGGTGTGTCTTCTCACTATACTTTACTTAGAATGGTAACAGAGTTAAGTGACAGAGTTATTGTATGCTATCTATGTGATGTGTGGCACTGCATTATTTCTATGTGATTTATGTTGTGTGTATATCAGAGTTAGGACCGGAAGGTCCATAGAGCTAGGACTAGAGGGTCCATAGAGTTTGGATTAGAGTTATGTGCCAGTGAATTTGTATCCTATTTATGTTATGAGATTTGTTGTGATATGTGATATGCATGATTCATAGTTACCAGCGTTAGGACCTTTGGGTCGATAGAGTTAGGGCCAGAGGGTCCATAGAGAGTTGGGACTGGAGGGTCCCACTGAGACACACTAACCAGAAGGTCAACAGAGTTATAGCCTTGAGTGGCTAATATGTGTTAGAGTGGTATTTTGGGGAACTCACTAAGCTTCGTGCTTACAGTGTTTTGTTTTATGTGTTTCAGGTTTCCTCATAATCACGGGACGGCACCGGCTCGATTGTACACACCAGAAGAAGTGTTTGTTTTGGAGGATCCTGGTTTATTAATTGATTGAACAAAAGAGTCATGATTTGTAATTTAAATAAAAATGAGATTTTTATGAAATGTGCTTAAGAAATAAGAGAATTTAAATTAAAATTTTGTTTTGAAAATTTCAGTGTTACAAGTTGGTATCAGAGCCTTGGTTTGAGGGATTCAGATGCACCTTCGGGTAAATCTGGACTCAAACTGAGGAAGTAAGAAAGGTTTTTCAAAGAAATGATTTTCTAAAAGTGAATAAGAGTTCAAATAGAAAGCAAGAAAGAACAGTGTGTACAATCGGCCAGAGCCTGAACGGTGATTTCCCAAAATACCCTTACTTTGTTATGAGATATTGTGACAACCCGAAATTTCTGTTTATTTTAACGTCGTAACTAAGCACGTCAAAAATTAGCCTTATTTATCCCAAAATATTTTTGACCGGATTTAAAACCCGTTGGAATATTTTAAATAATATTCATTAAGCGAACCAAAAATAAGGAGGTAAACCCGTTTATTTTAACTTAGGGGCTTGCACGAATGGACTTAGAACACCAAAATCTTAACATATGGGGAGTAAACATGAGTTTACAGCCCAAGAACATTCTTGGACCGTAAACACACCATCAAGGACCATAAACACCTTTTTGGATGTTAAATTACCCCTTAAACACCTCCAAAAGCTTCCATGAGTGCCTAGAACCTTGTATTCCTTCATGTGATGCACCAAAACATGCCCAAATGAGCAACACTTGAGTTTACGGTTTGGGAAGGTCTCCCAAAACCATAAACACCTTTCCAAGGTGTTTAAGTGTCTTTAACACCTTCCTATGCTCATATAAGTGACTAGAACCTTGCCTACATAGCCTAGAACCACCAAAGCACAAAAGAAATGGACAAACATGAGTTTATGACCGTAAACTCATGTGTTTACAACCGTAAAATCATGGGGGATATGGTTCCAAAACCGTAAACACCCTTAGAAACTATTATTTGAGGAGTAAACTCCAATGTGAGTCCATACACACCTTATATGCAACCCTTGGTACTCCTAGAACTTGTAGAAAAGTGTTTTTATGTAGTAGGACATCTTTACTTGCTTAATTAGTTATTAAATGACTAATTGGATACTTAAATGTATCATTACATGTTAAATAGGATTCGCGTGTGTGGTCAAGTCCTCACTTGACACTTAGCATCCTATACCGTCCATTCATCTGAATCGCCCACGACAGGTGAGTTCATACCCCTGAATTAACCTTTTAAATGATTTTAACTGCTTTTATAGGGGGGGATACAAGTTGAACTGTACAGTTATTAGATAAATCACATGTGATTAATATCTGTATAGCAAAATAGATTTTGCATGTTAAACTGTTTATCCAGATTAAAGGTTTCCAAATCATGTTTTCGAAGCTTGCTAAAGAATGAATATCCCTTTTTAGATCATTAAAGGTTATCCAAAGTTTTTCAAAGTTTTTTTACTTAAGAGACGTCCGGTCGTGACTTCTTATCAAAGGTTTTCTTCACTTAAACCGTTTTATACAAATCATTTTTCAAAGTTGTTTACGAAAGGTTTTTCAAAGGATTTCCAAGGATTTTCAAAGCTTGTTTTACAAAATGACATCAAGTCGTAAACTCTTATTCTTAAAGGTTTTCCAAAGGTTTTACCAAAGTTTTCTTCTATGCTTCTATTTCGTTAAATGCATGCCTATATTTGTATAGTCATATAAATAATGTTTAAAGGACTTAGGAAGGCTAGTTCGCCCTATTTCCTTTTCCTCGTTGGGATGTGGTTTGGTGGGTATCGGTTATCCGTCTGAAGGTCGTTTAAACATTAGTTATATATATCATGTATACATATATGGACATAAAGGTTTCCAACGACCAGTTCATTTCCCTTGGGTAGCAAGGGCATCCTTCCATTCATCATTCATAGATCAGAGACACTAGTAACTATTATAGGAATAGTTAGGAGATTCTATTTACTCTTTCTAGTACAGAGAATTCCAAAGGATTCCATTCATTCGTGAGTCTATATCGTTATTCCAGTACTTACAATAGAATTCAAAATACGAGATGCATCTTCAAGACGTGGATCTCCCCGTCGTCAAGTTGGTAACCAGAGTCTCCTGGAAGGAGAGCGGGCATTGTGTGTATAGATCTATACAGGACTGACACTCCCACACCCTGACTGCTAGCTACAGTCCCCGGCCTACCAAGCCAAGGGATGACAAATGTCACATTTATTCCGACGCTTGCAGGGCGTCAAGTACTCTAGTGTCAATCAGTATGGTTACGAGTATCTCTATGTTTACCTTATAATTCATGGCCTTAAGGTAACACGGTATTTTTGAAACAACCCACTTAGGGTTACCGTTTGTAGACTTTGCTAGCTGTTTCGTTCATTCGATACTGTCTTGAGTCTGTATTTCCTTGTTTTAGACTTTGCTAGCTGTGTCGTTCATTCGATACTGTCTGGAGTCTGTATTTCCCTGTTTTAGACATTGCTAGCTGTGTCGTTCATTCGATACTGTCTGGAGTCTTTGTTTCCTTTTGTTAGACTGAGCCAGGCGTATCATTCATTTGATACTCTCCTGGAGTCTATGATTTCTTTTTCCTTAGTCAGCAGTATTACTGTTGAGGCATATATCATTTTTCCCCTAGTATTCTTACTAGTGATATTTTCATATTTCCTTTAAAGTCAATATCGTATTTTGGTAATGATACTATTTTGGGAAAATTTCTCCTTAAAATATAACTCTGCCGGGTCTTGGTAGAAGACTGCTTTTATTTAGAAAATATAGGATTTTCTGGAAAGGACGCTAATACACCGTAGATTCTAAACTACTATCTTTCATAAAGTTATTTTGAATAAAAATGCTTACTTACACAAATGAAACTAAATACTTATGGACTCACCAACATTATAAAAATGCTGATATTCTCAGGTCAGCGATAGACAAGTACATCCTGGGAGCTTTTGCGAAGACAGCCTAGTATCGAGTTGCATCTATGTTATGCTCCGTAATTACTTTGATATTACTATAACATGTAACCGATGTAAAATTATTACTATTAATGAAATGGTTGTTGTACTTTGATTACTATACTGCATATGTTGTGATACTTGACATGACGTCATTCACCATAGAACGTTTCCGTCGTTCCGGTTTCGGGGTGTGACAAATATTTATGATACATTTTATGAGATATTATGCATGCTAGATACAGGCTAGGTATTTCATATCTTAGGACTAGAGTGGCCTTATTTGTGATGCCTTAGCCTAGGAGTTGTTGTTGTATGTGATGTGCTTTTGAGTATGAGATAAGTGAGAGTATTCAGTAGGAATCCTTTAGGGGATTCGAGTAGAGGAGTAATCTAAGAGAGGTATCTATATGAGCATATGAGGAGTCTGCCGAGAGGGTAGCCAGAGGCCATGTGGGGCGAAGATGTTAGAGTTCGGTGATATCCTTCGAGTATGAGGAAAGCGAGTGGATAATAACCTTGGGAGGTTTTACGTGCTGACGGAGATGCTTCGATGCCCGAATGTAGCTTGCTTCGTGCTTTGTGGAGCTCTCGATGATGGGAGTCAGCTACTATGTGAATATGACGATATTCAGGAGGTAGATGGTTGGCATCATTAGGAGTTCTTCAGCAACTGATGGCGGAGAAGTGGTAGAACCAAGAAAGAGCCTAGGTAGTAACCTTGGCCAGATGAGTGCGCCGGCAGAGTATAGCATTTCGTTGAGGAGCGAGCACGCGTGACGAAATTGGTTAACGAGAAGGTTGAGTAGCTACTTAGGAGCTCTGGGATGGTCCTTGTGGAAAGTATGGGTAGATGTGGCAGGTAGTATGGGCCCATACTACCGAAAGCAGAGGACCCATACTTGATACAGGGATTATTCTTAAGGTTCAAAGTAGCAGATTAAGGAGTGATGTTATGGTTCGAGTGCCATACATCGGAGCAGATTGAGGAGTGATGTTATGGTTCGAGTACCATACATCGAAGCATATTAGGAAGTGATGTTATGGTTCGATTACCATACATCAGAGCAGATTGGGAAGTGATGCCATGGTTCGATTACCATGCATCTTAGCAGATTGAGGGGTGATGTTATAGATTCGAGTGCCATGCATTGTAGCAGATTGAGAAGAGATGTCAGGGGCTGAGTATAATGGTTCTTAGCATAGGATGCTTGTGATTCTCCGGTTGTCCGATCAGGATTGATTGGTGGAGTTGGATGTGATGGGTTTTAAGGCCTGAGGGCCATGATTGAGTTTGAAAAGGCATCCCTTGAGGGGGAGGTCGAGAGCATTTCATAGTACCTTGGTAAGATGTCAGATGTAGTCGCAAGACTCAGGGATTAGTAGAGGAGGCTTTTATGAGGAATTGCGGTCTGAGTGACCAATCAGCCGATGGAAGAGATGTCACCTTTTGTGACTTGTGGGGTGCTATTTATGTTTCCTATGGGAAGTAGGAGAGGCGTGAGATTTCAGTTTTGGGTTTAGGAGTAAACCCTACGGGTTGACATTGATGACGATTTTTCCACCGGAGTATCAGGCAGCATGTCTGCCGCGAGGAAATGATCTACCATGAGCAGGTAGTCACTGGGGACTAAGATGGTCAAGGACCACATTGCACCCTAATTGAGTATAGTAGGGTGTGTGGTAGCGGTATCAGCGGGTAATCCAGTCAAGTATATCAGAGCGGTGGCTCTTCTGTATATGATGGACATTGAGTATGGTAGTGGAGTCCCTATTCTCGTGATGATTCACGTGTTGGAACGGGGGTTGAGAAGTCGAGGAGGAGGAGTATGATGATTTATTGTTTCAGTCTAAGTGCCAATTATAGTACTGAACAGTTGGGATGTTCAGTATTGGGATGGTATGAGACTTCGAATGGCTAGAGATAGTTGTGATGAGAAGTCCCTGAGGATTTCTTCAGAGATTTAGGGTATTTGAGGTTTCTTGATCTCTACGTGGGGAGATCATTGGGCGTTATGTGGCACCTTCCAAGCGTAGGTGCGATGTTTTTGGAGGAAACCATCTGTGGGGTAGAGTGTTGATGCGTCAACTGGTGATGGTTAGAACCCTAAGTGGGGGAGAACCGAGTATTTTATTGAGGGAACCAAAGATTTGTACAAGAGCGGTTAGGGGTTAGATACAGAAACCTGCGGCTCGAATTCATGAGACCAAGGTGATTAGTGATCAAGGAAAGGTGCAGAGCGAGTTAATGCATGTGGTATGTGTCTGAGAAAGGAGGGGTGTCTCCACGACAGGTGGCCAATTGTCAGGAATCTGGTGGTGGTCAAGGCCGTTTCAAGTGGAAGACTCGTAATGATGGTATGGGTAGTTGAGAACTTCTGGGTCGAAGTATGGATTGTATATGCCCCTTTTTGGGGTGGATAGAAGATTATCGAGCAGCCAACTCCCTGGCCGGTATGTATATTCTTGCTTGGATTTTGAGTAGTAGGGGAAAGGATTTCGGAGGATCATCAGCCTGTTCTGAAGCGTTAGCTCTTTCTTTGTATTCCAATTGAGTGTTTGGATGCACTGAAGTTGCGCATTGGGTAAAATGAAGAATTATTTATGGGGTTCAGAGTAAATGTATTGTTGTATCTGTATGGTGCTGGGAGTAGGAGATCTGTTATTGAGACATGACAGCGTGATGTTCTGTAATGGTGTTCCGTGGTACCCGGGTATAATGTCCCGATTTCGGAGTTATTTAGAATCTTGAGTTTGAGACGACTAGTGGTGTATCATGTATCTACGGTTCCAGTGGGAGCCCTTCGGGTATTGACATCAAGAGGGATTATTTAAGAAAGTGGATCTCCACAGAGGTAGGTATTTTTGTTATAGCGGTTGCTGCCAGAGTCTGTGATGCATATGTGGGACAAGTATGTGTAGCTATCTATAATAGTCTACGGAGCATGAGTTAGTGGACGTAGTGTGGCGTTGTGATGAGAATGAGAGTAAAGGGTGAAGCTACTTGGAGCCGTAGTATTCACTATTCAGAGGGTGTTGTGATGCTACGGGGAGCCATAGTACTCAAAAGTCAGAGAGAGGGAGTCGTGGTACTACGGGGAGCCGTAGTACTCACTAGTCAGAGGCTGTCGTGATGCTGTAGGGAGCCCTGGTACTCATTAGACGGCAAGACAGTGTGATGTTGGAGTGTTCTCCGATCATTGTATGATGCAGAAGAGTTTTAGGCTTGAGTAGCCTTAGTATTGACTTTTTGGAGCCTAGTGGTTGAACCAGCGGCGAGACTGGGGTCTCCGTCTCTGTCAAGGCTAAGTCGATTTCTGGTTGGATTGTAGTTTTCATTTGAGAATTTTGTGACTTGTGTGTCATAGGGCCGAGATAGTTGATGTGGAGCAGAAGTCAGTGGGAGCTCTTCTGCAGAGAGTCGGGCAGAGTGAGCGGACGATTCGGACGCTCAAGGACATGCTTCGGGGATGTGTATTGGATTTTGGAGGGATTTGGGACATGTACTTACCCTTGGCTGAGTTTTCCTATACAACAGCCATCATTCGAGCATTGGTATGCCACCCTTTGAGCTGTTGTATGGGAGGAGGTGTCGGACTCCCATTTTCTAGGGAGAGGTAGGGCAGCGTGTGATGGGTAGTACAGAGATGGTGCTTCAGACGACCGAGTAGATTCAGCAGGTCAAACAGAGGTTGCTGACGGTCCAAAGCCGTCAGAAGAGTTATGCGGATAGACGACGGTCAGACCTCGTGTGGTGTTAAAAAGGGATATGGAATTTGGAGTTGAAATTTATGAATGTGATGTTTCAGGACACTTCTGAGCGAGCATGGTTATGCTTTTGTGTCTGAGGGCAGAGTGTTGGGATTCTTTGTTCGGTTGGTTTCTGATAGCAGTTTAATAGATGTGCCCCGGTGGAGTGTGAACCCTTTTAGTTGTGGGGCGTGATTCGTATAATTTAGCATGATTGGTTTGAAGGAGCGATAGCCGGTTGTTGGATGTGGTCTTATGAGAATCGGAGAGCCATTGAGTAGCGGGGTTGATATTCGAGGAGCGAATGTCATAGTGATCGCTCGAGTAGGCGGTCGGGCGGCGGGTCAAGTCCCTAGAGTTTTTGGGTGTTGGGAAAGAGTATTTTAGCGATGAAAGAGTGGGTTTAAATTTTGGTTTGTAAGTTTTATGTGGTTTCGTTTGTCCATAGAGAAAGATATCGATGTAGTATAAAAATCTTTTCATTAGTGCCTTTCGGGTTGCTAGTTTCAGTCTATGAGTGGTTAAGGAGTGATTTCGAGGGAGAAATCTAATTCAAGTGGGGGAGAATTGTAACATCCGGATATCCAGGCATGGAAATTTGAGTATTTATATTGGAATATGAAGAGACTCGGCGAGTTGATGCCTCAACTCGTCGAGTAAGATCGCGGCTTGGTGATCTGTTTAATGAAGGGACTCGACGAGTCGCGTATCTGGAATCGCCGAGTCAGTGCTGTTAAGGAAACCCCTAATTTCCCAGGTTTGAGACCTATTTAAAGGACCTTATAGTCCTCTTGTGCGGCTACCAGTCCAGAGAGAGGTACCCTACAGAGCTGGAGCGAAGAGTGAGAGAGATAAAGCCATTCTAATCATTTCTTGGTGTGATTTTGCAAGGGAGAAGTCATTTCCAGCAAGGGGAGGTCAAGGGAGTTGTTGATTCAGAGTTCCTGAGCTTAAATCTTCATTGTAGAGGTATCAAATCGTTTTCCCTTTTCCTGTTTTGGGTGAGATTGGTGATTCTTGGGTTTTTACACCTTCTTATGGCTTGTAGTGATGAGTATAGGGTCCCTTTGTGTGAGAGATCCCATATCTGGACCCATAGAGGTCTATAGGTCCTTATTTTATATGCTTGTTGTTGATTCATGGAGAGAATGAGACTTTGATCCCATTCTTGGAGCCATTTCTCCAAGGAAAGCCTTGTGAGCTTTGCATGTATGTCAAGCCTCGACCTTTATGTGGTTATTGGTCGTAGGGAAGCCAAATCTATGGATTAGAGGAACACATCTGACCTTAAAAGGTCAGATAAGTGTTGGCATGGGAGGAACTCGCCGAGTCCATGGGGAGAGTCGACGAGTCGAGTCGGGTTGCCCGCGATTCGAATCTAGTGGAAACCCGTCGAGTGGAAGGTTCACTTGACGAGTCAAGTGAGGCCGTGGAAGAGTCAAAAGACGCGCATGGACTCGCCGAGTCACCCTTGTGTACTCGACGAGTCTGGTCAGTGTTGACCGTTGACTTGAGCTGACTTTTGTTGACTTTTAGGGTTTGGTCAAAAATTGGTCATGTGGACCATTTGAAGGGTAAAATGGTCTTTTATCCTTTTTAAAGGACATGGAAGGGATTAGCCTAGCCTGGAGAGTCGTTATTGATTAAGATAATTGTTTATGTATTTACGTAGAGGCTAGATCAGTGTATCTGCGTGCGAGATTACTAGAGACATCCGAGGTGAGTCTTCTCACTATACTTTACTTAGAGTGGTAACAGAGTTATTGTACGATATCTATGCGATTTGTGGCACTGCATTATTTCTATGTGATTTATTATGTGTGTATATCAGAGTTAGGACCGGAAGGTCCACAGAGCGAGGACCAAAGGGTCCACAGAGTTTGGATTAGAGTTATGTGCCAGTGTATTTGTATGCTATTTATGTTATGAGATTTGTTGTGATATGTGATATGCATGATTCAGAGTTACCAGCGTTAGGACCTTTGGGTCCATAGAGTTAGCGCCAGAGGGTCCATAGAGAGTTGGGACTGGAGGGTCCCACTGAGACATACTGGCCAGAAGGTCAACAGGGTTATAGCCTTGAGTGGCTAATATGTGTTAGAGTGGTATTTTGAGGAACTCACTAAGCTTCGTGCTTACAGTGTTTTGTGTTATGTGTTTCAGGTTTCCTCAGAATCACGGGACGGCACCGGCTCGATTGTACACACCAAAAGAAGCGTTTGTTTTGGAGGATCCTGGTTTATTAATTGATTGAACAAAAGAGTCATGATTTGTAATTTAAATAAAAATGAAATTTTTATGAAATGTGTTAAAGAAATAAGCGAATTTAAATGAAAATTTTGTTTTGAAAATTTCGGGGTTACATGTTTTCTGTGATACTTCTGCACCTGCTGATACTGAATTAAGTTTTTTTGAAGTGTTTGATGAGTTATTTTATAATCCTGATGTTTGTGATGATCCTAATGAAAATACACCACTTCCACAAGTCACACAATCCGATGCACCCTCACTTATCTCACAACCTGCTTCATGTCCATGTTCTTGTGGGAAAAGTAAGGGTGTCAGTAAAGAAAATAAATATGAGAAAGGGAGTACAAGTTTTAATAATAACAAACATATTTGTTTTAATTGTGGTACTGGTGGTCATATAGCTAGGAATTGTCAAAATAGAATTTTTGTACATTATATATCACCAAGAGGTGAGAACGAATCTAGAGGAAGGTCTTTAACTAGAACGTCCTCAAGAACTCGTTCTCGGGATGATGATTGGAAGGATGATCGAAGTAGAAAAATGGCAGTTTTTCAAAAGAATAAAAAGGTTTTTCATAACAAAGTCTTAAACAGTTTTCCAAAACCGAACAAGGTTTCCCCAAGATCGGTTTCGTCAAAGAGCAGTTATGGATCTTCGACCACTTCTGGTAGAAAATCCAGATGCCCAATGCAAACTGATATGAAACATATTTCAAAACCACATGTGACTGTTAGGAACCTAAATATCATCGGATGCCCAAATTAACTTCCAATCGATCATCAGCATCCTCTGAAAAGGTTAAAAGGGATGACTCAAACTTGAAGATCTTGAAAGATAAATCAGAGAAAATGAAGGGCCAACCCAGGACAGTGATGACCTGCGTTCCCAAATCTAAATGATCCCGTTCATTTTGCAGGGACAGTTGCGGAGGAATGTCGTCAGACCTTGGTACGTCGACAGCGGCTGCTCCCGGCATATGACAGGAGACATCTCTCAATTGAGCAACATTCAATCCTTTAATGGGGGCTATGTTTCCTTTCCGGGAGGAGCAGGTGGAAAGATCACTCAGATAGGAACCATTACAAATGGAGTGCTAAGCTTTGAGAATGTCACCTTTGCTCCCGTGTTAAAACACAGCTTGTTGAGTGTTTCCCAAATTTGTGACAAAGGATATTCTACACATTTCACCGACAAAGAGTGCTTGATTCTCAAGTCAGGCATTGTCATCCCAGAAGAGTGGATTCTTGTCAAATCAAAGCGATATGGAAATGCGTATATTATTGATATGAACAGCAACATTCCTGAACAAATCACTTGTCTCTTTTCGAAGGTCTCAGAACAGAACGAATGTTGTGGCACCGAAGACTCGGTCATGCTAACGATAAGGACCTAAATCGTCTAGCAAAGAATGAGATGGTCTGAGGCTTACCTGTCAGAGACTTTATAACTTTTGAGAAGTGTGTGTCATGTGCCCAGGGAAAACATCATAAAAAACCACACCTGCCAAAACTGGTTTACTCAATCAGTCAGGTGCTCCAGTTATTGCATATGGACTTATTTGGTCCGACCAACGTCCTAATCATTAACAGAAGTTCATACTGTCTGGTTGTGATCGATGATTTCTCTCGTTTTACATGGGTCTTCTTTCTATCCAACAAAACTGGGGTTGCTGATCTGATAAAGAAGTTCATCGTGATGATCGAGAACCAAACCAACAACCGAGTGAAGGCGCTTCGTACTGATAATGGAACAGAATTCAAGAATGCCGTTCTTGATCATTTTTGTGCAGAAAAGGGAATTATATGTCAATACAGCTCTGATCATATGCCTCAACAAAATGGCATTGCTAAGAGGAGAAATAGAACATTAAAAGACGCTGCAAGGACGATGTTGTGTGACTCCAAGTTACCTGTTTTCTTTTTAGCTGAGGCAATTAATACTGCTTGCTACGTTCAAAATCGCGTGTTAATCAACAAAGCTCATATGAAGATACCGTACGAGATTCTACATGGTTATAAGCCTTCAGTCAGTAATTTCTGTGTATTTGGCTACCCTTGCACCCTTCTTCACCTGCAGTCCAACCCGAAGTTCAATGCCAAAGCCGATGATTGTTATTTTGTAGGATATGTTGCACGCACTGCGTATAGGGTTTACAATAAGAAGACGAAGCAGATTGTAGAATCCTTCGACGTGCGCTGGTTGGAGGAGAATGAAACGAATACTCGAGTGGGCCCTGATTGGTTATTTGATTACACATTGCTCTTAAAGTCCATTAATGTATCTTCAGATGGTTCATATGGGTCTTCCTCTGGTTCGAAGATTGTTTCTGAAGACGAAGACGAAGAAGTTGTTTACAGACCTCCTTCGGTATCCTCCTCACCATCTGAGGGGGAGTAATCTGCATCACCTGAGGGGGATTCATCTGCTTCTCCTGAGGGGGAGTCACCTGTTTCACTTGGTATTCCAGAGTCTCCAATTCAAAATGATACTCCAAATGTTGATGCTACACCTCTTACCCCTGTTGAAAGAGAGTTCACGTCTAGAGATGCTTCCGATGTCACTCCAACTTTTATGGAACTACTCTTTCCTGAAGAAATTGCTAATGATTTTGTAGCAGATTCTTCTGATGTGGAACATTCAGCAAATGATGGAGGTTTCAACATTCACAATCTTCCCGTTTCACTCAATGATGTCAGCCAAGAGATACCTTCAAGAATTCAATGCGATCAACCGATCGAAAACATCATTGGTCAGCTAGGTGATGGAATTAGAACCAAAAGCCGAGTGGAGATGTCATTACATGTCTCTATTCTTGCTTTATCTCTCAAATAGAGCCCAAGAATGTTGAAATGGCTTTGAATGAGCCCAGCTGGGTAGATGATATGCATGAAGAGCTAAATCAATTTGAAAAGCTCGGGGTTTGGAAATTGGTTGAGTTACCAAAGGGAAAAAAGTCTCTTGACACACGTTGGGTCTATCGAAACAAGCAGGATGATTATGGCATCATAGTGCGCAATAAAGCAAGATTGGTGGTTCGCGGGTTTAGACAAGTCGAGGGTCTTGATTATACTGAGGTTTATGCTCTTGTGGCTCGCTTGGAGGCTATTCGTATCTTTCTTGCATATGCTTCCTACATGAACTTCTCGGTTTACCAAATGGACGTCAAGACAACCTTCTTGTATGGAAAGGTGAAGTAAGAAATCTACGTTGATTAGCCCCCTGGGTTCGTTAACTCGAAGTTTCCTAATCATGTCTACAAGTTGGACAAGGCGTTGTATGAGTTACATCAAGCTCCTCGAGCGTGGTATACGACTCTGACAAAGCACTTGCTCGAGCATGGATACTCTCGTGGCACTATCGATCAAACTTTATTCATCAAGCATGTTGGTGATGATCAAATTCTAGTTCAGATCTACGATGAAGACATTATCTTCGGGTCTACTAGTCCATAACTTTGCAAAGAGTTTGAAGGCGTTATGAAAAAGAGGTTTGAGATGAGTTCGTTGGGTGAGATTACCATGTTTCTGGGGCTTCAATTCAAACAAAATTCAACCGGAATCCTGCTCCATCAAGCTAAGTATGTGGAGGATATTCTTGAGAAATTCGGGTTTCAAGACGCAAAACCTGCATCGACGCCGATGGCCAAAAGACTCCTGCTGAATCCAGATACTTATGGCGAATCCGTAGATCAAACACACTACAGATCGATGATCGGATCGTTGAGGTATCTTACCGCAAGCCGTCCAGACATCATGTTTGCAGTTTGTCAATGCGCACGTTATCAGGCTAATCCTAAATTTTCACATCTTATTGCTGTCAAAAGAATTTTTCGGTATATCAAAGGCTGCCCAAAATTGGGTCTTTGGAATCCGGAAAATTCCGAATTTGATATATATGCTTTTGCTGACAGTAATTATGGAGGCTGTGAGCTTGACAGGAAATCTACATCAGGAAGATGTCAATTCCTCGGAGATAGGCTGGTGTCATGGCAATGCAAGAAACATCATACTGTCTCAACCTCAACAGCAGAAGTGTAATACGTTGTTGCATCTTCCTGTTGCTCTCAAGTTATCTGGATCCAACATCAGTTGCTGGATTACGGCTTGAATTATCTACAAACCCCCATCTACTGTGATAATGAGGCTGCGATTCAAATTGTTAAAAATCATGTCCAACATTCCAAAACCAAGTACATTGATATCAAAATTCATTTTATCAGAGATTGTTATGAACGTTCGCTCATCCGGCTGGAACAGGTTCCCACTACTAATAATGTGGTGGATCTGTTCACCAAGCCTTTTAACAAAGCTGGATTCGATGTGCTTGTGGGATTTCTGAAAATGATTCGTTTTGAGGATTAATTTTTTATTTTAGGTTAGGTTAGTTTAAATTTGTGCATTTTAGTGATTTCATTCTCACCCATGCATAAATTTAGGGGGAGAAATAAATAAAAAAAAAAACAAACAAAAATTGAAAATTTTCAAAAATCCAAAAACAAAAAAAAATCATCAGAAAATCAAAAATATGCTGCTAATAGCGTTGCTTGTAGGTGATGTGTTGGGAAGTGATATTATCAAGTGATAACAGACAATCTGAATCTGCGTAACGTACCAAAATTAAATTGTCTATGCTCTGTGTTCGATGCGCTGGTAGGCACAAAAGATTCTAAATGGACTTGACTAGGAAGAGTTGAACTTAAGGAATTCAAGGACTTGACAAATCTTGAACTTGTTAGATCCGTTTAGTCTGACAATACGATGCTTGGATAGGTTGAGTAGGGAGATATACATGGGAATCTACTAGTCACATTAAAAGAACTCATATCTAGAACTGTGGATTAACTTTTCCTCGATGTGCAGATTTTGTCCTTAATTGCGGCATTGATGGGGTGACTGGGGAATTCTGATAAATTAGGTCTGTAGAAGATTATTTTCTTTCTTTCTGTCTGTTAGTCATATGTTGCCTCCTCTGTGTGATCGAGAGATCCAACCTGGACTGTAACATATGCAACTCTATCTCTCTACATCCTCTTTCTATGCAATTCCTTCTATCTGTTAGCCATATATTGTCTCCTTTGCGTGACTTACAATCCGACCTGGTACACAGTATATGCATCATTCTTTTTCTCAATCCCTCTAAAACTTCAGTTAGTCATATGTTTCACCCTCTGCGTGATTGGAAGAGATCCGACCTGGGTGTATAGCATATGCATTCTAAATCTATCTTCTCTCTTCCGATAAATTAGGTCTGTAGAAGATTATTTTCTTTCTTTCTGTCTGTTAGTCATATGTTGCCTCCTCTGCGTGATCGAGAGATCCAACCTGGACTGTAACATATGCAACTCTATCTCTCTACATCCTCTTTCTATGCAATTCCTTCTATCTGTTAGCCATATATTGTCTCCTTTGCGTGACTTACAATCCGACCTGGTACACAGTATTTGCATCATTCTTTTTCTCAATCCCTCTAAAACTTCAGTTAGTCATATGTTTCACCCTCTGCGTGATTGGAAGAGATCCGACCTGGGTGTATAGCATATGCATTCTAAATCTATCTTCTCTCTTAATAATTGTCTGCTCACCCGATGTAAAGAGTATTCTGGAAGTCCTTGATTACTGGAGCATATCAGGAAGACGGAAACATGTTCTATTACAATTAAAATTGAACACTTACAGATTGTCTGTAGATCTCGTTGCTCAATTTAGCCGGACAACAATATCCCTGGTCGTCGTCAGCTAAATGGTCCCTAGGAAATTTATCTAAGAATATAGAATCAAAATATCTTGTCATTCTTAGCTTGTCCAAATTTATCACAAATTTTTCGTGTTTAAGTGGATCACAATACCAAACATGTTCTATTACAATTAAAATTGAACACTTACAGATTGTCTGTAGATCTCGTTGCTCAATTTAGGCGGACAACAATATCCCTGGTCGTCGTCAGCTAAATGGTCCCTAGGAAATTTATCTAAGAATATAGAATCAAAATATCTTGTCATTCTTAGCTTGTTCAAATTTATCACAAATTTTTCGTGTTTAAGTGGATCACAATACCGGCAATCGACCAGACATAGACATGAATGTAGAGGTACCAACAAGTGGATTAGGGTTGTCTAACAACTTTGATCCTAGTGTCACAAAATTATATTCAGTGATTGTTGAGATAAGTTTAGTCTGCTTTTATTTTATTTTATTTTATTTTTATTTTATTTTTATAATTGTCAAAATTTAAAATTTAAAATTTTAGAAATTATTTTATTTTTATTTTTAGTTTATGTTAATTTTATTTTTAATTTTTAATCCTCAAAAGATTTTATTTTTGAAAAAATTTGGGATTTGGACTGTGTATTATATTGTGTGGATAACAGCTAAAAATCAAACAAGGTATAAAAGCAAGGGTTTACAGTCGAAATCTCTTCCACTCCTCACTTTTTAATTTCCAGTCGTAAACTCTCCCTCTCTCTCTCATCCCCGGAAAAAAAAATTCATTTTTTTTTTGTGAAATTGTTCGGTGAATCACAAAGGTATGTGAAAATCGACCATGAATATGTATTTTGTTCATCAAATCGATGGTTTTTAGGGCTTCAATCGAAGAAAAATGGATTGTCGGCATTTACGGTTGAAGCTTACGGCCAAGGAGTTTACGGCCGTAAACTCGGTTTGCAGCCAAGAGCTTACGACCATGAGTTTACGGCCATAAACCCAAATTTGACCATAAACTCCATTTTGGTCAGAATTATTTTGGGGCCAAAAAAATTAAGTTGATTCAATAAGAAAACCATAAAACATTAATTGCTATAATATCTTTGTTTTCTTACTTGGCTCGTTTTAGTGCAGATAAAATGGCTAACTTAAAATCCGCGGACATGCACAATTTGGCTATCGTACTAGTAGATCCTCCTGTTGCACATGGAGAGTTCAAGTCGATGATCCACGGGCTGAGAGAATGTTCCTTGACTGCTGCTATCACTGTGAATCCCGTGGTTTATTAGAACATTATCAGGGAATTCTGGCACACCACCAAGATGAAAAGAGATAATGATGGAGCAGTTACTATTGATGCAGTTGTGAAAGGATGCAAGATTGAAATTACTGAACAATTCATCAGAGAAGCGTTGCTGATTGATGATCAACCTGGTTTTCCTACTGAGAATGGGATTGAAGATGCCCAGAAGGTTCTTAAGAAGATGGGTTATGAAGGTAACTTTCCTCCCACTGTGAAGAAGGTTTTGCCACCGTAGTGGAGATTCTTGGCTCATGTATTTGTAAGTTGCATTTCTAGCAGAAGGTCTGGAGCTGATGAGATCTCGCTAAGGAACACTGTAGCCATAGCTTCACTTACTGCAGGGATAAACTTCAATTTCTCGAAGTTTATATTGGACGAGTTCGTGGTGAACATTAACACAATAACCCGGGATACTTTCTTGATGTATCCTAGGTTCATCCAGTTGTTCATTGACATTCAATTTCCGGAGATGGTCAAGGAGGGAGAAACCCTAGACATGAAGTCTCTAGGTTCTCACACTGTTGGGCTTATCAAGCACAATCGCAAGGGAAAGGTCATTTTCCAAGGATTGTATCCTCTTGTGGAGTTTGGAAAATTTGTTGAGCTAAATGAAGCATCCGAGTCTCATGGATCTTCTGATAAAATATCCTCTGAGCCTACTTCTTCAAAAAGGGTGATTTCAGAAGACGATGTTATCACCGTGTCAGATCAATAAGAAAGAGAAGAGACAGTAGTTCCAAATGCTCTTGTGGCAAAGGAACATGATCTGACATCATTTCCAGTTCAAAGTGATTACAATGAAGGGTCTTCAAAGAGTGTGACTGAGACTGATTTATATGAAGATCTTGATCTTTCTGGCTTCGATAAGGATGAAATTTCGTTGAATTTTGGAAGTAATGAAGATTTCTTGTCAAATGAAAATCTCAACTCGCTACTTAACAATATCAATGATGTTGCTCATCCAACAATGGAGATACGGGACTCCGATGATATTCTCGAATCAACACCTCTTACTACCAAACAAGTGGTTGAAACGACGACTCCTATGGTGACGGTGTCAGGGATTCCTCCCCTTGATATTGTTTCTCCTACCATAGAACCACTTTAGAGTGATCATACAACAACCCAGACCTCTCAACCTCCTCTAAAAAGAAGAAGACGTGATCCTAGACAAGGATTTCTTGATTCTGATATATTTCAAGGCCTCCCAATTCCACCAATAACCACTCCTGCCATTGTCTCATCAAAACCTTTTAGTGAAGGTCCTAGCACAACCTAAGAAGTTGGTGGATCTTCTGCTTAAGTAGGATTTTCTCCTCCCAGGCCAGATCATGATGCTGCCTCTGTAAGGCTCGCCATGCATTTAGCTCAGGAACAAAGCTCAGTGCCTTCTCCCAGAGCTAAAGGAATTTCTTTTAGAGAAGGTCATTCAGGAGAAGATAATCCAACCATTGATGAGATTCAGAAGAAAATGAATGTGCTTGGTCAAAAGAACATTGAGCTCAATAGTCAAGTAACTGATCTTTTGAATGAAAATGCCAAGCTGAAGATTCAAGTTTCTGATCTTGAAAAGGACAAGACTTTGAAGACTAAGCAGATTTCTGATCTGCAAACTCATTTTAATCTCCTCACTTCAATCTACTTTGATTTGAAGAAAAAGATAGAAGAGGAACTTGGTGACAAGTTCAAGACATCTGCTGATGAGTCAAGGATTAATTTGTATATTCAAGCTCACCCCATTGTGTCATCATCTGCTCAATCATCTCGTGTTGTAGATCGATTTGAAGGGTCTAGTTAGTGGTTTGGTCTAGTTAGCGGTTTGGTCTAGGCTTTCATTGTAATAAGTTCTTTTGAGTCTTTATGAGGTTTTGGTAGGTTGTTTGTTAGTTTACGGCCTAGTAGTGAGTTTACGGCCATAAGCCTGTTTACGACCGTAAACCCAGTGTCCGGCCCAAGTCCACACTATATAGGGGTTGTTTAGGTCATTTGTGGTTGTTGATGCCAAAAGTGTTCACGGTCAAAGAGAGCAAGTTGTACCAGGCGTTTTATGCAATATAAGCGTGTGCAAGCTTGTTTCAATTCTGTTTCTACCTTGTTTCTTATTCTATTTGATTGTGTGATTACTTGATCATTGGTAAAGATTTGTTTTCATGACCTTACAATTGGTATCAGAGAAAAACCAGTGTCAAAGCATCTTGCAATCGAATTTTTGGCCATATTCCTCACTGTTTGATATTGGAATTGGTATTTTACTGCTAAAGTGAATCGAAACTAATCCAAAAATGTGTTTTCGTGAACTTCTGGGAGCTTACTGCCAAGAGATTACGGCAGCAAACTCTGTTTATGGCCGCAAACTCAAGAGCATTCTTGGACCGTAAACATTGTTCTTGGACTATAAACCAAGCATATTCAATAACCGTAATCTAAGCCTCAAAATCATAAACTCCCATTCGTAAACTGAGTTTACGGCCGTAAACATCCAGACCGTAAACTCTCGACCGTAAATTGAGTTTATGGCCATAAACCCTACTCTGACCGTAAACTCAAGTGTTGACCGGAGACTCAATTTTGATAAGTTCTGTTTTAAATTTTTTTTGTTTTAAAATTCTAATAATCAATGGATTCTCAAAGCCAAACACATCATCATGAGCTGGATTCTGTCATGGGCACCACTACACGCATTCCAAGACTGCTGTCTGCAGGTGGTTTTCCTGAATGGAAATACCGGATTGAAAAGTACATTAAAATGAAGGACTTCAAGATTTGGAGTAGCATCATCAAGAATCCTGTCAGAATTACCACCATTGTTGCAGGGCAAGTAGTTGACAAAGCAGTTGAAAAATACACAGATGAAGATTTAGAGAAAGTAGAAGAACAGGAAAGGGATTTGGTCACTCTAACCATGGCTTTATCTCCTGATATAGCTCAAGGTTTCATAGAGTATACTTCAGCTAAGGCTATGTGGGAAGCCCTGATTGAGGTATATGAAGGTAATGAAGACATGAAGGAAAGCCGCCACGATATGTTGCGTCAAAGGTTTAACATGTTCAACTACATTCTGGAGAAACCCTGGAGGCACAGCTGCAGCAATTCACAACTCTCACCACTGAGATGACTATAGCTAGGATCTTCTTGACCAAGTCTGAAATAAATAAAAAGCTACTGAATGCTCTTCCAAAGTCATGGGACATGAATGTAGCTGTCATTAAGATGACCAAGGATCTAAATCGCCTTACTCTTGCTGAAATAATGGCGATCATCAAGGCTTGTGATATTGATGATAAACAGCGAGAGATTAACCATGTGAATTCGTATTCAACTGAAAATCTTGGAATTTCATCTAACAATGCTCTTTCATCTCTCACCTTTCCCTCTCCAAGTCAACCTTTTGCTGCTCAACAAGCTCAGACTCAACCCTTTTCCACTTCATCAGCTACTTCAATTCCTGCTACATCATCCATGCCTTTTTCTCAGAACCAATCGTCTGTTGCTCCTCAAGTTGCACCTTCCTCAAATGTGGCTTCTTCCTCAAATTCTAAGGAAAGTGATGAAAATCTTGCTCTCGCCACAGGACTTGTTAACTGCTACAATGCTCTTGTAGCTAGAGATCTTCCACCACAATTGTCATTTGCTGATCTTGATCGGATTCATTCAGAAGATGTGGAAGAAATGGATATTACATGGAAAATTGCCATGGCAGTGTTCAGGGCGAAGCAGTTTGCGAAGAAGACAGGGAAGAATAACTAGGGGATGAGCGTTGATAAAAAGGTGGGGTTTAGCAAAAGGAAGCTGCGTTGTTTCAACTGTCACGAGCCATGTCATTTTGCTCGTGAGTGCCCGAAGCTAAATAGAAGATTAAACACTGACCGGACAATAGTTGCAGTGGGAAACAATCGGGGAGGTGCTCAGGTCAACAATGAGAAGGCTATGGTTGCTCAGTCATTTGACTGGGAGGACCAGATTCAGGCCCTGAACATTTCAAAACCTGAAAATGCTCACTTGGACCAAGCTAAGGATGAAGCTTCCGTGGAGAGTGTTGCAGCTGAAGAAAAGATGATGGAGCTTCAGTTTGCGTTGATGGTATCTTCTACTTCTGAACCAGAGAAAAATAAGGTAAGTTTGCCTTCTTGTTCTCAAGCTTGTATTGATTACGTTAAAATTCTTCGTGAGGAAATAGAATCATTACGTAGAGAAGTAGAGGACCTTAGATATGAGGGCTATCAACTTAGAAAAGGACAAAAACCCTTAAAGGCCCAATTAGAGACAAAAATAAAGGACTTTAGGAGACTCCAGGAAGACTACAGTAATAAATGTGAAAACTATGATTATATCAAGAGACAGAATGTTGAGTTAATTGATGAGCTTGAACATTAAAAAATAAATTTGATACTGCAAACTTTGATTTTAAAAAATATGATGTATCAAGTGAGGTAGTTGCCAACATGATTGACCATTGCCTGCAATTTAAACAAAACCAGAGAAAGGGTTTGGGATACGATAAAGTGCCTCCTCCTTTCAATCACAATTATCAGTATCACCCTGTCTCTAATGAGGAGATTGCCAATGAATCTTTCATGGTTTATGGCAAGCCAACAGGTTTTGTTTCAGGAGAAGTTATTAATGTTGAAAATACTAACGTTTCTACTTCCCTTGCAGATCAATCCTTAAATCAGTTAAAGCACGAAGTTGAAGGATCTGTTTCTGAAAATAAAAATGAGTCTGAACCTGAAGTTTTAGTTTTAAATAAAGACTTTATTTTTTCTTATGTTAAAAGTGACAATGTTTTTTTGTGATTTTTCTACACTTGCTGATACTGGTTTGAATTGTTTTGAAGTGTTTGATGAGATGTTTGATAATTCTGATGTTTGTAATGATAGTAATAAAAAATCACCATTTCCACAAGTCACTCCATCTGATACACCCTCACTTATCTCACAACCTGCTTCTTGTTCATGTTCATGTGAGAAAAGTAAGGGTGTCGGTATGGAAAATAAATCTAAAAAAGGCAGTACAGGTTTTAATAATAATAAATAGATTCTTTTTTAATTCTGGTATTGGTGGTCATATAGCTAGGAATTGTCTAAATAGAATGTTTGTACATTCTACGTCACAAAGAGGAGAGGACGGATTTAGAGGAAGGTCTGTAACTAGAAAGTCCTCTAGAGCTCGTTCTCGGAATGATGATTGGAAGGACGATCGTAGTAGAAAAAGGGCAGTGTTTCAAAATAATAAAAAGGTTTTTCGTAACAAAGTCCCAAACAGTTTGCCAAAACCGAACATGACTCCGCCAAGATCGGTTTCGTCAAGGAGCAGCTCTAGGTCTTTAACCACTTCTTGTAGAAAACCCAAGTGCTCAATGCAAACTGATAAGAAACCTATTTCAAAACCATCGATGATTGTTAGGAAACCTAATTACCAATGGATGCCCAAAATAAATTCCAATCCATCATCAACATCCTCTGAAAAGTTAGTAAATAATGATAAATCTGAAAAAGTGAAGGGTCAACCTGAGAAAGTGATGACCTGGGTTCCCAAATCTGAATGATCGCACACATTTTGCAGGGACAGTTGCGGAGGAATCTAGTCAGACCTTGGTTCGTCAACAGTGGCTGCTCCTGACATATGACAGGATATATCTCTCAACTGAACAACATTCAATCTTTTAATGGGGGATATGTTTCCTTTGCGGGTGGAGAAGGTGGAAGATCACTCAGAGAGGAACCGTTACAAATGAAGTGTTAAGTTTCGAGAATGTCAATTTTGCTCCCGAGTTAAAGCATAGTTTGTTGAGTGTGTCTCAGATATACGACAAAGGTTATTCTACACATTTCACTGACAAGGAATGTATGATTCTCAAGCCAGGCATTGTCATCCCGGAAGAATGGATTCTTGTCAAATATAGGAGGGATGGAAATGCTTACATTATTGATATGAATAGCAACCTTCCTGAACAAGTTACTTGCCTCTTTTCAAAGGTCTCAGAACAAAAGGCAATGTGTTGGGCTGAAGATTATTTTGATGTTGCGTCTTTTGGGCTCGTTAGTTTAGCCTTGTATTCTCCGGTTTGGGCTTGTCCAACCGAGAGCCTTTTATGTATTGTATATAAGTTAAATGCTTGCATGCATATTAGGTTAAGATTGCTGAGATTATCGATATAGCGATTAATCAAGAGTACAATATTTTTCTTCAATCGTTCTTGTAATCTTCTAATCCTCTACAGTTGATGTTCTTAATCGAGCTCCTCTGAGGATTTTATTTAATCATTCGACACGTTTGATTCAAGCTGTTTTGTTCTTATTATTGCGTTCTTATTATTTTACACTCATAAACTTGTTCAAGATCTAATCGATCTTCATAGATTAAAAGTTGTTTTAATCCCATCAATTGGTATCAGAGCAGGAGGCTGTGTAATCGATACACATCTTTTTTGTGAAAAAGATTTCCATTAGGGTTTTTCCGCATTCATCGATATTTATTGAGCCGTCATATTAATTGACCTATCTTGATATTTATTGTTTTGCCCTAATCTGCTTTATTACAAGTCTAATCTTTGAACAGGTTTTTACGATCATAATGGACGCGACGCAATCAAACCCTATTAATATTTCCAACAGCATCGGTTCGACGACAAAGATTCCAATCTTATACACCCATGACTATGAAGTATGGGCGCATCATTTTGAAGATTACGTGATTGGATCGGAGGATAATGGTTATCTCATATGGGAAGCCATCATCAATGGACCGTTTTCTCATTCTGCGACATCCAGAATCATCAAGACACAAAAAGACTACAACGATCTGCTTAAGGATGTGAAGGAAATTGCACAAGATGAAAAGGACAAATTCCAGTGCAATATTAAGGCGTTAAGGTTGATCAGATTCGCCCTTCAGTCTGACACGTTTAGATTGGTTAGCTCATGTACGACGGCAAAGGAAGTTTGGGATAGACTTCGTGAACTGTATTCTACAGACGAGGATCTTGAACATTCTATCCAAACCTTGCTTCTATCTGAGTTTGGAGAATTCAGGCAAGGGGCCGAAGAAACTGTGACCCAGACGTTTGATCGCTTCAATCATCTTCTCAGCAAGATGATCAAACACGATATTTAAAGGAAGCTTATCGAACAGAAGGTTACTTTCTTGAATGGATTGAGGTCTGAATGGAGAGCAGTGGTTTCGACAGTCAAAGCTCATGAGTAGTTTAAATCATACTCTTTAGCAAAACTGGTGGGTATTCTGAAGTCCCAAGAGAAGATTGTGGTTCAAGAAAAGAACGTTGTTTCTAGTCTTGGTTCGTTGGCCCTCCTATCTAAAAGCAAAGCTGTGATGGAGGATGAAGAGCTCAACTTGGAAGAATATGACCTCACGACTGAGGATTATGCCATGATGGTATCCAATCCTAAGAGGTTCATAAAGAAGAGATTCCCCAACAACAAAAACCGAAACTGGCAGGGGAGTTACAGCTCAGAAAAAGCGAACAATGAACCGAAGGCAGAAGAGCCCAAGAAGGAACCGAAGGTAGATGGCGATTCCGGAGTAAGCTGTTTCTACTGTGGTGGCAAAAACCACTACGCTAAGGACTGTGTTCTTAAGAAGATGGCTGAAAAGGACGATGGGAATGATGAGGAAGCCGTGCTGCAGAAGAGACTGGATGAGTTGAGAAAGAAGAAGTCTACCGCTAACCCTTCTATTAATGCTCTTATTGTGCAGGGTTCGGTCAATGATGATGAGTTCGGTAGCACAGAAGTTTGGTCTACTGACTCAGAAGACGAAGAAGTAAGGAAGCCTACTCATGGAAAGGCTTATGTGGCTAAGGAGGAAAGTAGTGGAGGAAAATGCTTCATGGTGACTGACGTATCTCAGATGAGGGGATACAACACCGGTGGAGGAAGTGATGGACCGAAGGTACAGGAGGATATGTGCTTTACGGCCAAACCACTCAGCCAGCAGTTCAATGAGCTCGATGAATTGATAAAGAAGGTACAATCTGTTTTTATTTCATCTAAAGTACCACCATCCTCATATGAGAAAGAACTAAAAACTGTTAATACAAGAATTTCTCATTTCGATAGTAGCTTAACTCAAACTCGAGTCACCAATTCTAACCTGACTGATCAATTAAGCAGGGTGGCGTCGAAGAGTGAGGAGCGGCGAATGTGGATTGAGTTAAAAGAGTCGGAATTAGTTAAAGTTAAAGACGAAAACATTTATTTGCAGAGAGACAATTTAAAATTGTTAAAACAACGAAATGTTTTTTGTTTAATAGCTAAACGTTTATATTCCAATATTACTCAACTTCACTTGGATTGTGAGATAGGCCAAAAGATCCATCGCATGATTTTGCCCTTCCTAGAATTTAAGGAGGATGAAATCGATGCCGAAGCCTATAATTGTGAGAGTGTGATATCGTCTGATGATGTCAATCCGACCTACATGTATGGACTGGACAAAATTGAGTCCTTCATTAAATCCAAAGACCACAAGGACATGCTCAAAAATCTTTTGGACGAAAATGACAAACTTAAACTGAGAACCGAAACCATGCAAAAATTTGACTCTCTAAACGCCAACGTTAGCTCAGAAAACAAAATCGATGTTGAAAATGCATCTGAGCTTAACGAGGACGAAAACATGAGTGAAATTTCTGTAGAGAATACGGTTGACTGCTCAGAATTTGTTAAAAGCGAAACGGAAAACCACAAAAATCTAATTTCTGAAAATTCCGTGGAGTTCGCTAGATTGTCCAAACAAAAGTCCCCGAAATTAGTAGAAAAAGCTGTTGTGTATCAAAAGGTCAGGACCACTCCGAATCAAGTACACAAAGTGACAGGAGTAACCGAACATCAAACAGCTGAGCTCACAGATATTGTAAACGAAGACAATGATGATGGCTGTGATGAGTACTTCTGGGAAGCTCCAATAGATAATGGGAACGAAACCGTTGGGCTATCTGAAAGAACCTCCTGGATGAGAAAAGGGAGATACATACCTGAACCATTGAATAAGCCCGATAATTTCAGTGAGCCAAGCACCAGTGGTACGAAAAACATTCCTCAGGAGGATTGGAGATCAGCAAAAGAAGACATTCCCTCTACTCCAATAGCACAAAGTGAAACCTCTTCAGACATTCCTTCTACTCCCTCAGTGCAAACTGAATCCTCTTCGGATACTCCATCTGCTACCTCGGCTCAAAGTAAAACTCCTAAAGTTCAAAAGGAACTAGCCAAGGAGACAACAAAAACGAAAGCGAACGTTCATCATCAACCTAAGCAGATGAGAGATAAGAAGATAGAAAGGAACCAAAGATACAGGAAAAACCTTTCTGAAAGGAAACAATTCTGGCACTCCCAGACTGCATACTACTCACACCAAGATAAGAATCTGAAGTATGAAAACAATCCTGTAAGAAAGCCTGAATGTTCTAACAACCGAAAGTCAAGGTTCGGTTCACAAGAGGATACCAACCGAAGGCAAAGGTTCGGTTCACAAGAGAATACCAACCGAAAGCAAAGGTTCGGTTCTGAAAAGGACTTCAACCGAAACCAAAGGTTCGGTTCCAAGAACAACTCCAACCGAACACAGAGGTTCGGCTCTGAAGTCAAAAGAGGACAAGACTCGAAGGTTAGTCCATCCAATGATCAAAAGCAAATGGGTCACCCAGAGTCATCAGCCAGGAAGTCCTCTCCATCCAAAACCTCTCATTCTAACTCTTCTCGTTCTTCTAATTCTTCTACTTTCACTAATTCATCTCCATCTTGTTCTAAAGCTAATCCCGCACGTTCTCAAAAACCTCATTCATCAGCTGAACAGAAGGGAAAGCAGAAGGTTGATGAATCCAAACCAGAGTCCAAAACGAACACACCTAATGCCAACAAAATAAAAGTCTTTACCATTAAAAAGAAAGATGAAACAACTCTAATAAAACGAACATATCTAGTTGACATCTCTCTTACTATTCCCGTTCCCATGAAAAGCTCACATGGACCCAAGAAACTTTGGGTTCCTAAATCTGCTTAATTTTTGCAGGTTATAAGTGACGAGCAGTTTGACGAAGAATGGTACATCGACAGTGGCTGCTCGCGTCACATGACAGGGAGGAAAGAGGAGCTTAGGGAATACAGATCTCTTGCAAATGGTGGCAACGTTAAGTTTGGAAATAATTCTTTCGGCACCATAAAAGGATACGGGATGATAACGAATGGTGACTTTACAATAAGGAAGGTGGCTTATGTGGAAGGACTCCAACACAACCTCATCAGTGTATCTCAGCTTGTTGGAGGTACAGGTCTCAAAGTCTCATTCGATGATGAAGGTTCTGAAATCATAGAGAAAAAGACAAAGAAAGTGATTCTCAAGTCAGAGCGAAAGGGTGAAATGTTTCCTCTAAACATGAAACCCATCAAAGGAAACCCAGCTATATGCCTGTTATCAAAAGCTCAATCCCATGAAAGCTGGTTATGGCACCGAAGACTCTCTCATCTCAATTTCAAAGATATCAACCGACTTGTCACTGGAGGTCATGTTAGAGGTCTTCCATTGCTCAAGTTCGACAGAGAACATTTGTGTGCCGCATGCGAAATGGGCAAGAAGAGTCGTCAAAGTCACCCATCTGTAATCAACACAAAAGTTGTTGAACCACTCGAATTACTTCATATCGATTTGTGTGGTCCTTCATCTATCGAAAGCATCGGTGGTAGCAAGTATATTCTTGTTATCGTTGATGACTTTTCACGATTTACATGGGTTTTCTTTCTAAAGCTCAAATCTGAAGCGACTCAAAAACTGAAAGTGTTTATCAAGCTAATTAAAGTCCAGCTCAAGAAGGTCGTTCGCAACATCAGGAGCGACAATGGTCTTGAATTCAAGAACAGGGAGTTTGAAGAGTTTCTTGCAGAAAAGGGAATTAGTCACAATTTCTCGGCTCCCTACACACCACAACAGAACGGAATAGTTGAAAGACGAAACCGATCTTTGTGTGAAGCTGCCCGAACTATGCTAAGTTTCGCTTCCTTACCTCTTTATTTTTGGGCTGACGCTATTTCTGCTGCTTGTTATACACAGAACAGGTCCTATCTCAATAAGCGATTCACGCTCACACCATATGAGATAATAAATAACAGAAAACCCAATGTGAAATTTTTCCATGTGTTTGGCTCAAGGTGTTTCATCTTTAACTCTAAAGAACACCGCAACAAGTTTGATGTCAAAGCCGACGAGGGAATCTTTCTGGGTTACTCACTAACATCCAAGGCGTACAGGGTCCTAAACAAATGTTCAAGAAGGATTGAAGAGACATACTATGTGACTTTTGATGATAGCTATGTCAAAAAGCTACAGGCCATAGAAGTCACTGCCGGAGAAATCTTTCCTCAAACTGGCCAAGTCACAGTCTCGATTGCCAATTTATATGAGAAATTCCTGGAAATCTTTGATGAACCGGAAATAGCTTCTCTCTCAGAAGCCGGTGCAGCTGACAACAAAGTTGATCATATGAAGCAAATTGTCGAAGATGCTGCAAGAAGAATGCATGAAGGAGAATCGCCCACTGATGAATCTCCATCCAACAATGCCTCAGTCGAGGGGGAGCCAAGTTCTCATGTTGAGGGGGAGCCAAGCTCACAAGTCCAGGGAGAGCCAAGCTCTACTACTTCAACCGAAGGTCCTTCACCAACCGAAGGTGCCTCTCCAACCGAAGGTGCTTCAACGCCTGAAAGTCCAGCACCTCAAGAAACCCATGAACCTCATGTTTCTCAAGACTCATCAATTGAGGGGGAGCATGATGATATGACGCTTGATTACGATAGCCAATCTGAGCCGGAAGAGATGATCAACGCTGAACTAGATCCAACCTTCGATCCGAATTACCCTCCTCTTACCAAATGGACCAGAGATCATCCCATCTCTCAGGTAGTTGGAGATGTATCTGAAAAGGTTCTGACCCGATCTCAACTGAAGGCAAAACAGACATCCTTATTTTCAAAGGTTGAGTTTTGTATGTTTAACTCATTCGTATCAAAAGTTGAACCTAAGACAGTGAACACTGCCCTCGATCACTCTGATTGGATTCAAGCAATGCAAGACGAACTGAACGAGTTTGAAAGGAATAAAGTCTGGCGCCTCATTCCAACTCCTCCAAATGCTTCGGTTATTGGTCTCAAATGGGTTTTTAGGAACAAAATGGACAAGGAAGGTAATGTCATAAGGAACAAGGCTCGTCTGGTGGTTAAGGGATACTGTCAGGAGGAAGGGATAGACTATGAAGAGACTTTCGCTCCCGTAGCTAGGCTAGAATCCGTTAGAATATTTCTGGCTTATGCTGCTCACAAAAACATTGAGGTTTTCCAAATGGACGTTAAGTGTGCATTTCTCAATGGAGAACTCGAAGAAACTGTATATGTGGAGCAACCTCCTGGGTTCGTGAACGAACGGTATCCAAATCATTGCTATATTCTGGATAAAGCTGTGTACGGCCTTAAACAAGCTCCGAGAGCCTGGTATGAACGCTTACAAAATTTTTAAAGATGTCTAAATTTAAACAAGGTTCGGTTGACCCAACCTTCTTTCGCAAAAAGGAAGGTAACCACCTTATGATAGTTCAAATTTATGTCGATGACATCATCTTTGGCTTCACGAATCCCAGCTTAACAACTGAATTCAGAAAGCTGATGGAGACTAAGTTTGAAATGAGCTCAATGGGTCCTATTAACTTTTTCCTTGGTTTAAACATAAGACAGGGACCCGAAGGCATCTTTATTAATCAGGAAGCTTACACGAAGACTCTCCTAGCGAAGTTTGGCATGATGGGAGACTCAAAAGTCAAAGTCCCAATGGCATTCGGCACCAAGCTTACCCCATCTCTAGACAAACCGGCTGTCGATATCACGCTCTATCGTCAAATGATAGGCTCACTGATGTATCTAACTGCTAGCAGGCCTGATATCATGTTTTCTATGTGTTACTGTGCTCGATTTCAGGCAAACCCACGCGAACCTCACATGCTTGCAGTGAAGAACATCTTACGCTATCTCAAGCGAACCACCTCCTTAGGTCTATGGTATCCATCCAATTCCGGCTTCTTCGTTCAAGCCTATTCTGATGCTGACCTTGGAGGATGTGGACTCGACCGTAAAAGCACAACTGGTGGCTGTCAATTTCTTGATGGGAAATTGGTCAGCTGGCAATCCAAGAAACAAACATGTGTGTCGCTGTCTACTGCCGAAGCGGAATACATTGCCGCTGCATCCTGCACATCACAAGTGATTTGGATCCAGAGTCAACTTCGAGACTATGGACTCAATATGAAGAAGATCCCACTATATTGTGACTCTGAAAGTGCAATTAGGATCTGTCATAATCCAGTGCAACACTCTAAAACCAAACATATAGCACTGAGGTATCACTTCATCAAAGATCATGTGGAAGATGGAAATGTCGAAGTTCACTTTGTAAGAACCACTGATCAACTGGCTGACGTCTTTACCAAAGCTCTTCCTGAAGCATCATTCAACAAAATATTGCAAGGGCTAGGTATGATGGAATCAGAGTCAGTACCTCACACTACCTCTCAACCTCAAACGTAAGAAGCGAAACCAACCGAACGTTCGGGTTCGGTTCAACCATCTGACTCGCTCATTACTTCAAAGGTAGTTTTTCTGTGTTGTATATTTCTTGTACAATTTTGTTTTTCTTTGTGTTAAAAGTATTTATTTCTTGTATATCTAAATTCATTCGTTTCTCAAAATTTTCCAAAACTGAAACCTACCGAAGGTTCGGGTTCGGTTTTTCAAAATTTTGTGGAACTGAAACCAACCGAAGGTTCGGGTTTGGTTTTCAAAATTTTGTGGAACCGAAACCAACCGAAGGTTCGGGTTCGGTTTTCAAAATTTTGTGGAACCGAAACCAACCGAAAGTTCGGGTTCGGTTTTCAAAATTTTGTGGAACCGAAACCAACCGAAGGTTCGGGTTCGGTTTTCAAAATTTTGTGAAACCAAAACCAACCGAAGGTTCGGGTTCGGTTTTTCAAAATTTTCTAGAACCGAAACCAACCGAACGTTCGGGTTCGGTTTTTCTTTTCTTTTTTTTTTCTCAAAGTTTTTTTTAAGTTTTACTTTTATTTTAGTCTTATTTTTTTTTCTTTTCTTTTATTTTTTTTATTTTATTTTTCTTATAACTTTCAAAAACTCCAAAAATATTTTAATTAATTTTTCTTGTATGCTTATTTGTTTATGGGGATATATTTGTTGACTTCTTACGTGTCCCTACAAGCATGTTGCTGTATGTGTCCCAAGCCTCATAAGATTTTGAATAATAGCCTTCATGACCTGGTATACACAAACCTTGTCTTCCCAATAAGGCTAACCTATTTATTCTAATCGTGAGCTACCTCACTCTCTTCTCACATGAGTTAAGAGTCTCCTGCTTGGTCCTTATTTTCGCAGCAGAGGTACTATGTTTTCTTACACCATCCCCATTACTCCTCTCCATTACAATCATTTCATCAACGTAACCCTTGAGACTCTCAGAAATTACCACTGAGGTTTATGGTTACACAACATCTGTGTTTATGATCTCAGTTTCGTGTCACTACGAGCTGAGTGAAACCCAAAAGTCAACACCAATGAATTGATGGTGACCAATTAATTTGATCAAGTTTTCACCGATGCATTGACGAATGTACCCTCAAGGAATCTCAATTTTTCTTTTGCGTGATTCCAATGAAATTGTTACACACCATAACATTTCTTCCCAACCAATCCAGTTTTACATTTTTTTTGAGATTTCATATTAATCCAAGCCACTATAAAACAAATTCCCACCTACTTGTTCAACAGGCTACAACGGTCTCACAAGTACTTTGTTCACTCTCGTTCTTATATCAAGAATTGTATTGTTGAATCAAAGCGAAACCACCCTTATTTAGCCTAATTAAAAGAAGCCTTTCAACATTTATTGATAAGTGTTTGATCGTAATTCAACGGGATTCCACACTAACACTTTGAGGTCTCTCTTGACTTTGAAGGAAGAGATTCGTGCCCGGGATCATCAGTTTCGTGTCATTATTGACATCACAAAATATCCTTAAAAGAGTTGCTTTATTTCTTTTTTCTTTTACACTCTTTGCACGAAAATCTTTGATTTTCCCAAACTCCGTTACTAATTATTTTACAGGCTGGATTATTACTGGATGGTTACTAATGAAGTTGTGGTCAAAAATTAGCCACGTGGGTCATTAATTGAAAACAGCCGTTTAAAAGGGGAAAAGACAAAAAGTTGCTGACTCGGCGGGAGTTAAAAGGATAGAAATTCAAACGACGGTAAAAGGAGGGCGCGTGAATTTGAAACGGCCGCGCTTTTTCTGACACTTAAAGGACGCGTGTGCGATATTGAAGCGTCATTAATCTGGCATTAGCAGCGTGTGTGGAAACGGAAACGATTTCTCTCTCTGAAACGGCGCTTGTTGGGTAGCGTGATCCTAGGAATCTGACACTATCTTTCCTACGTGATCATCGCATAGAAGATATGAAACGATTTTTCTCTCTCCAATCCATCACTATAAAAGGAAGTCTACAACACCATTTACCTTTTTACTGCTTCCGGATTTTCTAAAGAACAAAAACCTCCAGAGCGCTTCACTGTTCATCTTCTTCACCAAACCTGCAACAATGGCTGAATCATCTTCTGTTCATGCAACCTCACAGATTCTTCCCATCCGACCCCAACAATGTCTTGTCATTGATCTTAACCCATTGGCGTATGATTCCTATATGTCGCCGGTCATAGAATGCCTCAAGTACTCCCAGCTTGCTCCTGCACTGTCAAGAATCGAAACGGTGCCAATGGTGGCCTTATCTCAGGTCTATGCGACGGCTTACTACGACAAGGCTGTCGACCGGGTATTTTTCCAGCTTGCAGAACACAAGACCTCCGTATCACGCCAACGGTTCTGCACTATGCTAGGGTTTGCCGTTGACCCTTCGCGAGTTCATCCTGAGACGATTCCGGTTGGGATGCTGTTTGGCATGTTTTACAACATGGGATATACAGAAGTTCTCTCCTCCGTCCCCAAGTTCAAAAAGTCTTGCTTGCCGCCACTGTGGAATGGATTATTTACAGTCCTATTCAAGGGTCTGTCAGAGAGGAGCTCAGGATCTGACGGTGCAAGTCGTCTTTTCCTTTCGATAATGTATGGGGTGTACAACGGGATAAACCTGGACTATGGGTTTGTCCTATGGCAACAGCTAATTCAGAGCCTCTCTTCTTCTTCCCGACACTCTGAGGTGTCGTTGGCCCGGTTCTGGATCTTAATCACTCGATGGGCCATGGACAAGTTCAATGTTCCCACAGTCGATGGTGCATCGATGTCTTCTATTGGTACGTTTCATACCAAGAAGATCATCGTATCCGATGCATCAAAATTTTCTTTCATTGGCTCTATCCCGGAGTCGATGTATGCCAATGTGCCCACTGATAGCAGACTGATCAGGACGATCAAGGAGTTTAGGCCAACTGGTCCGAGGGAATTGACACCGGACATGCTGCGATCGATTCATGACGCCGATAAACCAGTGGCCAGGGGGAAAAAGGCAGACAAGGGCAAGCAAATGTCCAAAGCTCCAAAGGGACCTTCTCCCAAGAAGCGAAAACAACCGAAGGCTGCTTCATCCCCACAGCCGAAAAGGAGGAAGACCCAACAGAAGCGAAAGCTCGTCATTTCCTCTTCTTCAAGTGAATCCGAAGGTGGGAGTTCGGACTCTGAGGGATCACAAGGAGACGAAACTCCTCAACGAGGCAACACACCACCTCGGTCCCCAACCCCAGAGATGGAACTTCATCAATCCCCAGTTCCTTCACCTCCACCAACTATTCCTATTTCCATTCCCACCATAAACCCCACTATTCCACCAACATCTTTCCCTATACCACCACCCATTTTCACCACATCAACCGAAACACCACCAGTTACCGAAACCCCACCTGTAACCGAACCACCACAAACCGAAACCCAAACTCAACCACCACCCGAAACTACCCCACCCCACACTCAAACTCAACATACCCCAACCACAACACCCCCAGCTTCTCCACCCCCTCCATCTCCAGAAAATGCCTCTGATGGAGGCGATACTTATCTCGGTGGGGAACACATGAACTTTGATTCGGTCTACTATAGTCCGTTTCAAGTTCAGAGTGACGAGGAGGATGATGCTCCAGTGACAAAGAAGCATCTTCGCGAGCTTAACGAGAAGGTTGATCAACTTCTCGCCTCCTCTTCCAACCAGCAGTCATCTTTATCTGAAGCTGCCCTTCAGAAGATCGTTGACGCCTTCTCCAGGGCTCAACATGATTCCGTAGCCTCAGCAACTGCTGCAATCGATGCCTCCACCCGAGCCTGTGAGGCAGCGACCGAAAAAGTCGATAAACTATTCTCCGACGCTTCTATCCTGCTGAAGTCTTTGCAGGAAAGCGCCGACGCCACGAAGACGACTTTGGAACCAATTTTTCAACAATTGGCCAAGTTTGTCTCAACGGAGTTGCCTTCGTTCGCTACCCTCAGACAACATATTAGCGACGACAACTCGGCACTTCGTGCCTCCATCGATGCCCGCCTGGCAAAGCTACAAGAGGATCTTGCAGCTGAAAATTCTCTGATGGACGTCTTGGCGAGCAAAACTACTACCCTCAAGGTCAAGAGCACGCAGCTTTCCAACTCCGAACAACAATTGGAAGCTCTTCGATCCGAAAGGGAGGTTATAAAGACGTGTGTTTCGGATGTCCACGCAGTATTATCAAACATCCTGGAAGCACACGATCCCATCCTAAACTACTCAGTGAGGCGCACCCTCGCTGAAAAACTCTCTCCGGCCATGGACCTTCTAAGCAAGATTGAAGGCCTCCCGAGTTTCGTGTCCATTCCGAAACAAGGGGGAGATGAGAAGAACGGATCGAAACCACCTCCTTCCTCTAAAGCTACTCACACAACCGAACCACCTCAGACTGGTCATGCCTCGGGTTCGGGTGTGAAGAACAAAGGCAAAAACATAGCTGAGGGAGGAGATGAAGATGAAGATGAAGATGAAGACAGGGAGACCATTGCTGACATGCTAAAAAGAAAGAACAGTCGCAATGCTGATAATGATGCCAGTCGTGTGGCACGTGAAGCTGAAGAAGCCGAACGAAAGCAAAAAGAAGCCCACGATCTCCTTGAGAGCCGAAAGCTGCTCTTCCCTGCCTGGACCAGGGATCGTTTGATAAAAGAGGCCATAGAGACCCCAAGCATACTATGGCTCGAGCCGGTTATATCATTCGACTGCAACAACTCTATCGATTCGCAGTTTGACATGCCGCTGACTCGAAAGGCGTTCATCTTCCACGCCTTCTCTAACATTTTTGAAGTCCCGCATCCGAACGATGAGCTTGACAGGGAGCTTATTGACTTTTATCTGGAGGCCGCTCGCCCTCAATACCTTACCTGGAGCGCCCAGAAGATTGTGAACATTCGGGTGCTGAAGCCTTATGCCGTGGGGAGATTCACAAACGTTAAGTTCAAGCTCATCCGAGGATCTGCAAGAACTGCCCACATCATCTCCCTGGCGGATCTGCCGAATCTGAATCCTCATGACTGGATTGTCTTGTACAATATTCTGCTGACAGATGAAACCGAATATGGTCCCATCATAGACCATGTCAAAAGGATGTTGGTCTGCTACATC
Source organism: Lactuca serriola (assembly GCF_051521515.1). Classification (NCBI taxonomy): domain Eukaryota; kingdom Viridiplantae; phylum Streptophyta; class Magnoliopsida; order Asterales; family Asteraceae; genus Lactuca; species Lactuca serriola. Next base: position 120,325,672 of record NC_136413.1, read on the forward strand.
ATGGAGGTTGCCCTAATGGATCAGGAGGTCGCCACAGTCTTCAAGAAGAAACCGAAGATAGCTCCTGTGGGATCGGCCAGTGATCTCAACCAAATGAAAATGGGCAAGATTGATCCGAGGCGAAACTCGGTGATGTTCACTAGAGCTGAAGGACAGAAATGTCTCTTCGCTTTAGCTGACAAGCACCTTTACACCACAACTTGCTTGGAGCACATCTTATCAATTATAAAGCGGTGTAAGGAGAATTCGGCTGATGACATCAAGTACTTCAATGATATGATCAATTGGTACATCCGGTTTAGACAGACCATCCTCTCCATAACCAAGTGTCTGTTTAGTACCGTGAAAAAGAAGGTACCTGCTTCAGCTGCTGGCCCAAGTAACAAGTGAAGGTCTCGCTCCAAATTGACGCAAAGGGGGAGATTGTTGGGCTGAAGATTATTTTGATGGTGCGTCTTTTGGGCTCGTTAGTTTAGCCTTGTATTCTCCGGTTTGGGCCTGTCCAACCGAGAGCCTTTTATGTATTGTATATAAGTTAAATGCTTGCATGCATATTAGGTTAAGATTGCTGAGATTATCGATATAGCGATTAATCAAGAGTACAATATTTTTCTTCAATCGTTCTTGTAATCTTCTAATCCTCTACAGTTGATGTTCTTAATCGAGCTCTTCTGAGGATTTTATTTAATCATTCGACACGTTTGATTCAAGCTGTTTTGTTCTTATTATTGCGTTCTTATTATTTTACACTCATAAACTTGTTCAAGATCTAATCGATCTTCATAGATTAAAAGTTGTTTTAATCCCATCACAATGTTGTGGCACTGACGAATCGGTCATGCTAACGCTAAAAACCTAAATCGTCTTGTAAAGAATGAGATGGTCTGTGGTTTACCTGTCATAGATTTTATAACGTTTGAGAAGTTTGTGTCATGTGCCCAGGGTAAACATCATAGAAAACCTCACCTGCCAAAATAGATTAACTCAATCAGTCAGGTGCTCCAATTATTACATATGGACTTGTTCGGTCCAATCAACATCCTAAGCATCAACAGAAGTTCATACTGTCTAGTTGTGATTGATGATTTCTCTCGTTTTACGTGAGTTTTCTTCTTATCCAACAAAGTTGGGGTTGCAGATCTGATAAAGAAGTTCATAGTGTTGATTGAGAACCAAACCAATAATCGGGTGAAGGTGCTTTGTACCGACAACGGAATAGAGTTCAAGAATTCTATTCTAGATCATTTTTGTGCAGAAAAAGGGATTATGCATCAATACAGCTCCGCTCACACACCTCAACAAAATGGTGTTACTGAAAAGAGAAATAGAACTTTAAAAGATGCTGCAATGACGATGTTGTGTGACTCCAAGTTATCAGTTTTCTTTTGGACCAAGGCGATTAACACTACTTGCTATGTTCAGAATCGTGTGTTGATCAACAAAGCTCAGATGAAGACAACGTACGAGATTCTATATGGTCACAAGCCATCAGTCAGTCATTTCCGTGTATTTGGCTGCCCTTGCACCCTTCTTCACCTATAGTCTAACCCAAATTTTAATGCCAAATCCGATGATTGTTACTTCGTAGGGTATGTTGCACGTACCGCATATAGGGTCTACAATAAGAAGACGAAGCAGATTGTGGAATCCTATGACATGCGCTGGTTGGAGGAGAATGAAACGGATGCTCGAGTGGTTCCGGAATGGTTATTTGATTAAACATAGCTTTTCAAGTCTATAAATGTGTATTCGGATAGCTCATATGGGTCTTCATCTGGTTCGAAGAATGTTTCTGAAGATGAAGACGAAGAAGTTGTCTAGAGACCCCCAACGGTATCCTCTTCACCATCTGAGGAGGAGTCCTCTGCTTCACCTGAGGGGGAGTCATCTATACCACCTGATAGTCCAAAATCTCTAGTTCAGAATGATACTCCTGATGCTGATGCTACACCTCTTACTCATGTTGAAAGAGAGTTCATGTCTAGAGATGCTTCCGCTGTCACTTCAACTTTTATGGAACTACTCTTTCCAGAAGACATTTCTAATGAGTTTGTAGTAGAGTCATCTAGTGTGGAACAATCAACAAATGATGGAGGTGTCAATATTCACAATCTTCTCGTCTCACTTAATGATATCAGCCAGGAGATACCCTCAAGAATTCAACGTGATCATCCGATCGAGAACATCATTGGTCAGCTAGGCGATGGAGTTAAAACCAGAAGTCAGAGTGGAGATAACAATACATGTCTCTATTCTTGCTTTATTTCTCAAATAGAGCCCAAGAATGTTGAAATGGCTCTGAATGAACCCAGTTGGGTAGATGCTATGCATGAATAGCTAAATCAATTCGAAAAGCTCGGGGTTTGGAAATTGGTTGAGTTACCAAAGGGCAAAAAGTCTCTTGACACACGCTGGGTCTATCGAAACAAGCAGGATGATTCTGGAGTTATATTGCGAAATAACGCAAGATTGGTGGTTCGTGGGTTTCGACAAGTCGAGGGTCTTGATTATACTGAGGTTTATGCTCCGGTAGCTCGCTTGGAAGCTATTCGTATCTTCCTTGCATATGCTTCCTACATGAACTTCACGGTTTATCAAATGGACATCAAGACAGCCCTCTTGGATGGCAAGGTGAATGAAGAAATCTACGTTGATCAGCCCCCTGGGTTCGTTAACTCGAAGTTTCCTAATCATGTCTACAAGTTGGACAAGGCACTGTATGGGTTAGATCAAGCTCCTCGAGCGTGGTATGCGACCCTTACAAAGCACTTGCTCGAGCATGGATACTCTTGTGGTACTATCGATGAAACTTTGTTCATCAAGCATGTTGGTAATGATTAGATTCTGGTTCAGATCTATGTTGACGACATTATCTTTGGGTCTACCAGTCCACAGCTATGCAAAGAGTTTGAAGGCGTTATGAAAAAGCGGTTTGAGATGAGTTCGTTGGGAGAAATGACCATGTTTCTGGGGCTTCAGGTCAAATAAAATTCAACCGGAATCCTGCTACATCAAGCCAAGTATGTGGAGGATATTCTTGAGAAGTTCGGGTTTCAAGACGCTAAACCTGCATCGACGCCGATGGCCGAAAGACCTCTGCTGACTCCAGATACTGATGGCGAATTCGTAGATCAGACACACTACAGATCGATGATCGGATCGTTGATGTATCTTACTGCAAGCTGTCCAGACATAATGTTTGCAGTTTTTCAATGCGCACATTATCAGGCTAATCCTAAATTTTCACATCTTATTGCTGTCAAAAGAATTTTTCGGTATATCAAAGGCAGCCCAAAATTGGGTCTTTGGTATCCGAAAAATTCCGAATTTGATTTATATGCTTTTGCTGACAGTAATTATGGAGGTTGTGAGCTTGACAGGAAATCTACTTTAGGAGGGTGTCAATATCTTGGAGATAGGATGGTGTCATGGCAGTGCAAGAAGCAACACACCGTCTCAACTTCAACAGCTGAAGCGGAATACGTTGTTGCATCTGCTTCTTGCTCTCAAGTTATCTGGATCCAACATCAGCTATTGGATACAGTTTGAATTATCTAGAAATCCTTATTTACTATGATAATGAGGTTGCGATTCAAATTGCTAAAAATCCTATCCAACATTCCAAAACCAAGCACATTGATATCAAAATTCATTTTATCAGAGACTGTTATGAACGTTCACTCATCCGGTTGGAACAGGTTCCCACTGCTAATAATGTGGCGAATCTGTTCACCAAGCCTTTTAAAAAAGCTCGATTCGATGTGCTTGTGGGATTTTTGAAAATGATTCGTTTTGAGGATTAACTTTATTTTTCTATCTTTTTACTTATTTTAAGTTTTTATTTTCTATTTTCTTAATTCTTATTTTCTATTTTATTTTTGGTTAGATTAGTTTAAATTTGCGCATTTTAGTGATTTCATTCTCATCCATGCACAAATTTAGGGGAGAAATAAACAAAAACCAAACAAAAAAATTAACAATTTCAAAAAAAATCCAAAAACAATAAAAAAATCAAAAAATCAAAAATATGTTGCTGATAGTCTTGCTTGTAGGTGATGTGTTGGGAAGTGATATTATCAAGTGATAACAGACAATCTGAATCTGCATAACGTACCAAAATTAAATTGTCTACGCTCTGTGTTCGATGTGCTGGTAGGCACAAAAGATTCTAAAGGAACTTGACTAGGAAGATTTGAACTTAAGGAATTCAAGGACTTGACAAATCTTGAACTAGTTAGATCCGTTTAGCTTGACAATAAGACGCTCGGATAGGTTGAGTAGGGAGATATACATGGGAATCTACTGGTAACATTAAAAGAACCTGTATCTAGAACTGTGGATTAACTTTTCCTCGATGTGCGGATTTTGTCATTAATTCCGGTATTGATTGGGGTGACTGGGGAATTCCGATAAATTAGGTCTGTAGAAGGTAATTTTATTTCTTTTTGTCTGTTAGTCATATGTTGCCTCCTCTGCGTGATCAAGAGATCCGACCTAGACTGTAACATATGCAATTATATCTCTCAGCATCGTCTCTCTATGCAATTCTTTCTATTTGTTAGTCATATACTGTCTCCTTTGCGTGACTTACAATCCGACCTGGTACACAGTATATGCATCATTCTTTTTCTCAATCCCTCTAAAACTTCAGTTAGTCATATGTTTCATCCTCTGCGTTATTGGAAGAGATCCGACCTGGGCGTATAGCATATGCATTCTAAATCTATCTTCTCTCTTAATAATTGTCTGCTCACCTGATGTAAGGAGTATTCTGGAAATCCTTGATTATTGGAGCATATCAGGAAGCGGGAAACATGTTCTAGTACAGTTAAAATTGAAGACTTACAAATTGTCTGTAGATCTCGTTGCTCAATTTAGGTGGATACAACAATATCCCTGGTCGTCGTCAGATTAATGGTCCCTAGGAAATTTATTTAAGATTATAGAATCAAAAGGATCTTGTCTTTATTAGCTTGTCCAAATTTTATCACAATTTTTTCGTGTTTAAGTGGACCATAATACCGGCGATCGATCAAACATTGACATTAAGGTAGAGGTACTGAAAAGTGGACTAAGGCTGTCTAACAACTTTAATCCCTACGTCACAAAATAATATTCAGTCTTTGTTCAGATAAGTTTAGTCTATTTTATTTTTATTTTATTTTATTTTTTATTTTTATTTCATTTTAATTTTATTTTGTAATTATCAAAATTTAAAAATTTTAAATCTTGGAAATTATTTTATTTTTATTTTATTTTAATTTAATTTTTATTTTTTATTTAATTTTTATTTTTTTCTATGTTAATTTTTAATCTTTATTTTAATTTTTATTATATTTTTAAAAATTGTCAAAGTTTTTTAAATTTTTAAATTTTAGAAACTTTTATTTTTTAATTTTACTATTAATTTTAATTTTTAAATCCTCAAAAGTTTTATTTTTGAAAAATATTTGAAATTTGGACTGTGCCTTACACTGTGTGGACAACAGGTAAAATAGTCAAGGGTATAAAAGAGAGTTTACAGCCAGAAACCCTCCTATTCTTCACTTTTCAGCTTCCAGCCGCAAATCCTCTCTCTGTCTCTCTCATCTCCGAAATTTTTTTCGTTTTTTCTATGAAATTGCTCAGTTCATCTCAAAGGTAGTAAGATTCCGACCATGAATATGTATTTGTTTCACGAAATCATTGAGTTTTGAGCCTAAAATCAACGAAAATTGGTCTGTCGGAGCTTACAGACCAAGCTTACGGCCAATGAGCTTACGACCGTAAACTCCGTTTGCGGCCCTAAGCTTACGGCCACGGGTTTACGGTCGTAAACTCCAGGTTGACCGTAAACTCCTGGTTGACCGTGAACTCAAGTTTGGACAAAATAATTAATTTTTTGGGCTAAATTTAAATCGATTGAAATATTATTTGCTCAAATATCTTTATTTTCTTACTTAGCCTGTTTTAGTGCGAATCAAATGGCAAGCTTAAAATTCGCAGACATGCACAACTTGGAGATTATACTGCCAGATCCTCCAGTTGCACATGGAGAATTCAGGTCAATGATTCATGGTCTAAGAGAATGCTGCCTAGCCTCTGCTATCGCCATGAACACTGTGGTTTATGAGAACATAATAAGGGAATTCTATCAGATTGCTAAGATGAAAAGAGATGACGATGGAGCAGTGACAGTGGACGCAATTGTTAAGGGATGCAAGGTTGTGATCATTGAGCAGTTCATTAGAGAAACGTTGCTGGTCAATGATTTACCAAGTTTTCCCATTGAGATCGGGATTAAGGACACCCAAAAGATTCTGAAGAAGATGGGGTACGAAGGCAACTCTCCTCCTATTGTGAAGAAGCTTCTGCCACCTTATTGGAGATTCTTAGCTCATGTGCCCGTGAGCTGCATCTCTGGCAGGAGGTCTGTTGCGGATGAAATCTCACTGAGAAACACTGAGTCCATCGTTTCTCTTGTTGCAGGGATAGGCTTTAACTTTTCGAGGTTTATCCTGGATGAGTTCGAGGTCAACATAAGCTTTAACTTTTCAAATATCCTCTTCTAACCTTTTCTTCTGATCTTTAAGAGGATAAAGCTTTGAAGACCAAGCAGATTTCTGACCTACAAAAGCACTTTAATCTCCTCACTTCAAGTTACTTTGATTTGAAGAAAAGGTTAGAAGAGGAACTTGGTGATAAGTTCAAGACATCCGTTGTTGAGTCAAGGATCAATCTGCACATCCAAGCTCACCCCATTGCGACATCTGCTCAAACATCACGTGTTGTTGATAGATTTGAACAAGAGCCAGATCAAGCTCTAAGTGTTGTAGCCTTAAAATGTGCCAAGCTGGCTAAATCTGATGAGAAAGGTCAATACTTGTTTAAAAGGAGCTCAGATCAGAATGCTCCTGTGGATCAGCCCACCATCACCTTTACAGATCTTGGAGAGAATCGCTTTAAAGATATATATATATATATATATATATATATATATATATATATATATATATATATATATATATATATATATATATATATGGTGATAGGCCATGGATTATTTCATGGGTATTTCACGACACTCTGAACATGTGGATCGTGAAACGGAAGAGTGGCAACATTGAACTATATAAAGATGCTCATGACTTCAACTCCTGGACCAGGGTTGATCTTTCAAAGTTGTCAAAGGCCCCTTTTCTAATCCTTCTCAAAATCCCCAGGCTACACAGTTCAAGCATTTCTTGGAGGATCAAGTACTCAAGGGTTTTCCTTCAATGAAGACTGCAGTGTCACTTATTAAGGTATACCCAAGTGTAATTGATCCTAAAACCAATTAACCTCTTCGAGCTATGATGTGGCCAGCTACCAAACAAGTGAAGCAGATTCCTATCCTTCAGGATCATCCAGATGGATCTCTACGGTCCATAGTGTACTGAGTGTTTGATGAAACCACTACATCTGTTGTCATCAAACTTGAGAAGGGTTGCATCCGCTTGTACGACAAAAGAGACCTGCTTCAGTTTGGAAAGTGAGATATACATTAGCTGAGCCATCATCAAATTAAAGTTGCAGAAGACATCTTTGAGCCAGCTGCCAAAGAGTTTACAGCTATGGTTGTGGAGATCATTAACAAACGGATGTGGAACGGAGCAATGGGGAAGTCAAATGTGCTGGTGGTCGACAAAGACTGAGCTAAAGCTAGTACCAAACCAAGGGGGAGATTGAAGGGTCTAGTTAGTGGTTTGTTCTAGGCTTTCATTGTAATAAGTTCTTTTGAGTCTTTATGAGGTTTTGGTAGGTTGTTTGTTAGTTTACGGCCTAGTAGTGAGTTTACGGCCGTAAACCCAGTGTCCGGCCCAAGTCCACTATATATAGGGGTTGTTTAGGTCATTAGTAGTTGTTGATGCCACAAGAGTTCGCGGTCATATAGAGCAAGTTGTACCAGATGGTTTATGAAATATAAGCGTGTGCAAGCTTGTTTCAATTATGTTTCTACCTTGTTTCTTATTCTATTTGATTGTATGATTGCTTGATCATTGGTAAAGAACTGTTTTCAGGACCTTACACGATTTGACGAAGAGTCAGTTCAAGCTCTAAATGTTGTGGCTTTAAAACATGCTAGACTGGCCGAATCTGCTGAGAAAGGTCAATTTTTTTTTAAAAGGAGCTCGGATCAATATGCTCCAGGGGATTAGCCTAACATCACTTTTACAAATCTTGGAGAGAATCGCTTTAGAGATGTATATGGTGATAGGTCAGGGATCATCTCATGGGGATTTCACGACACCTTAAATATGTGGATAGTGAGACGGAAGAGTGGCAACACAGAACTGTATAAAGATGCTCATGACTTCCACTCCTGGACCAGGGTTGACCTTTCAGAGTTATCACAGGCTCCTTTTGCAAATCCCTCTCAAAATCCCAAGGCTACACAGTTCAAACATTTCTTGGAAGACCAAGTGCTTAAGGGTTTTCCTTCAATGAAGACTGCAGAGTCGATTATTAAGCTATACCCAAGTGTACTTGATCCCAAAACCAATCAACCTCTTCAATCTGTGATGTGGCCTGCTACCGATCAAGTAAAGCAGATTCCTATTCTTCAGAATCGTCCAGATGGATCTCTACGGTCCATGCTATACTGGGTGTTTGATGAAACTACATCCTCTGCTGTCATAAAGCTTGAAAAAGGATGCATTCGTTTATATGACAAAATAGATTTGCTTCATTTTGGGAAATAGGATATACATCAGTTGAACCTTCATCAGATCAAAGTTGCAAAAGACATTTTTGAGCCAGCTGCCAAAGAATATACGTCTATGGTTGCTGAAATCATCAGAAAATGGATGTGGAACGGAGCAATGGGGAAGTCAGATGTGATGGTAGTCGACAAAGATTGAGTTCAAGCTAGCACCAAACCAAGGGGGAGATTGAACAGTTCAGTTAGTGGTTTGGTCTATGCTTTTATTTGTAATAGTTCTTTTGAGTCTTTATTGTGGTTTAGTAGGTTGTTAGTGAGTTTACGACCGTAAACCTGTTTATGGCTGTAAACCCAGTTTTCGGCCCAAGTCCACTATAAATAGAGGTTGTGTAGGTCATTATTGGTTGTTGATCCTAGAGAGTTCACGGTCACTATAATCAAGTTGTACCTGACGTTTTTCAGTTATAAAGCGTGTGCAAGATTGTTTCTATTCTACTTCTACTTAATTCTTATTCTCTTTGATTGTTTGATTGTTTGATCACTGGTAAGATCCATTTTCAGGACCTTACAGTTTCTGGCCCATGTCCCTATAAATAGAGGTTGTGTAGGTCATTATCGGTTGTTGATCCTAGAGAGTTCACGGTCACTGTAAACAAGATGTACCCGACATTTTTCAGTTATAAAGCGAGTGAAAGCTTGTTTCTATTCTACTTCTACTCCAACTCTTATTCTCTTTTATTATTTGATTGTTTGATAACTGGTAAGATCCATTTCCAGGACCTTACACCATTGCTGCATTTCATGATTATGAAATATGGCAAATGGATGTCAAAACCTCTTTCCTTAATGGAAAGTAGGATGAGGATGTTTACATGAGTCAGCCAGAGGGTTTTGTCAGTACAAAGTACCCTAATAGAGTGTGTAAGCTTGAGAAATCCATTTATGGATTAAAGCAAGCACCTTGCAGATGGAATCTTCGCTTTGATGAGAAAGTCAAAGAATTTGGCTTTTTAAGGAGTGAAGATGAATCTTGTGTAGATTTCAAGGCTAGTGGGAGTATATTCAGCTTTTTGGTATTGTATGTGGATGACATACTACTCATAGGAAATGACATCCCAACTTTGTAGGAAGTAAAGTCCTGGGTTGGGAAGTGTTTTTCTATGAAGGACCTTGGAGAAGCTGCCTATATTCAAGGGATAAGGATTTTGAGAGACAGGAGTAAAAGACTAATTGGACTTAGTAAAAGTACCTACTTGGAGAAGGTGCTGAATAGAGTAAGCATGCAGAATTCCAAGAAAGGAGAGTTACCGATCCAGAGTAACGTCGGACTAAGTAAAACTCAGAGTCCGAGTACAGAGGCTGAGATAGCATAAATGAGTCGAGTACCGTATGTTTCCGTTGTAGGCTCGATCTTGTATGCTATGACTTGTACTCATCCTGATATGGCCTTTGCATTGAGCATGGTCAGCAGATATCATGGGAACCCTGGCAAGGCTCAGTGGACTACGGTAAAGAACATTCTCAAGTACCTGCGGAGGACTAAGGACTGGGTCCATACCCTTGGTGGGAGTGAAGACTTAAGAGTATTGGGGTATAATGATGCTAGCTTTCAGACTAATAGGGATAATTTCCGCTCTCATTCAGGCTAGGTCTTTACCTTAAACAGAGGAGAAATTTCTTAGAAAAGTTCCAAGCAGAAGACAGTGGCTTATTCAACTTGCAAATAAGAGTATATAGCGGCAAGCGAGGCAGCAAAGGAGGCTATATGGATAAAGAACTTCATTGGAGACTTTGGAATTGTACCAGCTATAAAGGATCCTATAGAGATTTTATATGATAGTGAAAGTGCAGTTGCCTTAGCAAAGGAACCAAGGGATCACGGGAGATCCAGACACATCGACAGGAAATACCATTTCATTAGACATCGAATAGAAGAAGGACTCCTCGTGGAAAAGAGGGTATCATCGGATGAGAACCCGGCAGATCCCCTCACGAAGGGACTGGGCAGGGTTAAGCATCTCCAGCATGCAAGGCGCATAGGGCTGAAGGATGATATTAGTTTTAGTAGTTAGATAGCTTTGAAATGTGTAAAGTGTAATTAACATTTGATGATAAATAAAAGTTGTTTTATTTTATGAGTAAAGTGTTGCTATCCTTAGTCAATCGTTTACTATCATTTCATTTTGCATGTTTTAACTTCCAGAATAATTATGTTATATTATTTCATATTATTCAAATTCTCCACAGTCGGTCATATGTGTTGGATTAGTTTCTAAGTCCATAACTATAATTGGTACGTACTTGACCCGACTCGGCATGGTCCATTTGGCTTGCATGGCGTCGGAACATTTGGATTGACCGTTTGTGAGAAGATGACATTTGTGACATATTAATATATTATAAGTTCTAATATATTAATATGAAATCATCTTATTTAATTAGTATTGATCATGAATTAATTTGGATTTAATTTAGTGATCAAAAGAGACTAATCAAATACATGGGGATTGATTGTGTAAATCATTCATTCATATATAAGTGGGCATATGATCCATGATTCCTTATGTTGGGTTTAACCCATGTGGTGACCCACGGATACTCTATGGAGGTTAAACCCATGGAGCATAAGGAATGGGTAAAGTCATGGGTTACATGGTGTAACCCTAATGTGCACACTATATAAGGACCCCTTTAGCTCAAGAAATTGGGACTAGTTATACATATATGAGGGTTAGCCGATTTGAGCATGAAGTGTCTTCTTTTCTTGGTTATTCCAAGTGTTGACGATGTTGTGTGAACCATTTGGGGTGTCACACTTGGGGCACTAGGCTCTCGAGCATCATGGAGTCAAGCTACATCAAGAGGTATGTATTCTAACTTGTTATATTACCCAAGTATCAAAAGATTGTATGCTAGATAGGGTAATACGTTGGAATATTCATATTTGCATGTATAATAGAGAAAACATAGATCCAAGGTATTTAGGGTTGCATGTATACTTAGGAGTGTTAGAATGCTCAAAACCCAACAGTGGTACCAGAGCCTAGGCTTGTTTTCAATTATACTTGATGCAAAGTGTTGAAAAATGCTAAAAAAATCGATTTTCGGGCTGTCTGGGCACTGGACACGCCGAGTCCACTGATGGACTCGCTGAGTCCATGAAGAAACTCATCCTACTCGTCGAGTAGGTTAATACACTCGACGAGTAGGACCCCCAGACAGCATATTTTTGACTTTTAAGGCTGGAATTGGACTAGAATCATTACCCTAAGCTGTTTTTGAACCTATAAACCTGTTTTTGATGTGGTAATGTTCATTCTAATCCAATTTCAAAGATAATTGTCAATAGATTCATGTTTTTTATTAGTTTAAGGATTAGGCTAATTACATGAAAAAGTTTGATTTGAATTATCTTGTTCTTAAGAGTTGCTTAGATTAATAGAAAAATTATGTGAAATTGTTGATTTCAATCCAAATTAATCTAAGAGTTGATTCTAAAATGTGCTTTTGTATCTTGTCCTCAAGTTATAGAAAAGTCGCATTTAAGATTCATAAAACTCATAAATATTTCCATAGGTTATGAATAAAGAAAAGTCACATTTTTTTAATAGTTTAAAGTCTTCCATAAATTGTCCTCAGGTTATGGAACTTGAAGAGTTTTTGGATTAAAACTACTTTAAACACATAAGTTATGGAATTGAATAGCTTTAAATAGTTTCAAAACTTGCCCTCAATTTTTGGAATTTGAAAAGTTTTCCCTTATGAATACTTTAATTCCATGTTAAGCCCTTAGAATTTTAAAAGTTAAAATTCAACCCTTATACTTTATAATATTATAAGTTAATAATATATATATATATATATATATATATATATATATATATATATACACATATATATAAGAGCAAGTCATCTTACCATTAGTAGGCCTCATTCACGAAGCAGGTCCATAAGGGGGTATAAGGTTACTGCCTATAAAATGGCAGTTTAATGGGTGTCCACTCTCACCCACTGCTTCCTTGACTGGTGGAGGGTCGTTAGCCGAACGGATAGGACAAGGACTAGAGTTATCCCTTAATTAAAAGTATTAATGATAAATAGAAAGTAACTAAAATGTTTTTATAATTCCCAATCTTAGTTACTTTAGGAAAATGTGAATAAGGTGCTAATCCATGAAATTACACTTTGCACTTTGCTTAAGTCGGTTAGTGCAGCGTGTGTGGTTAACCGGCTCACTAGCTTGATTTAACAAGGTAGGAAAAGGGTAACTTAATATTTATCATAGTATCGGTGGAGTGTGTATGGTTAACCGGCACATTGGTTAAAGGGTAAATACTAAGGGTACCAAGTAATTTGCATGGTTACTTCACACCTTGTTTTGTGATCGTCGACATCCCAGTCACAAAACCTGAAGGGCACACTCGAGATTGAAACATGTCATTGAACAGTTCAATGAATCTCAAAAGATCTAGGAGTTTCAAATCCAATTAAAAAACTAATAAATTATTTCGTTTTTCATTATGGAAATTGGTGAATCGTCATTCACCTACCTTCAAATATTCTATAGCTTGGATTACAGCATCCCTCTTCCAAGTTATAAAATATTGTGTTGGGTCCTGGCCTTAATATTTCATATTGGGTGTTATATTAAGGACTTTAGATAAACTATCTTGAATATATCTCCCAAAAAGATGTCTGGTTCAGACATCTATGATCTTCCCAAGTCTGTTGAAACTTCACCTCCTCCACCTCCTCCAATTATTCTCCCTTACCCACAAGTTCAAGTTCACTCAAGCCCTAATGGGAAGCAAGATCTATGTGTGCTCACATCTTGGAGATAAACAAGCCGGGAGAGTTGGGTATCAAAGTCTTAAGAAAGTTGGATGTTCAATCACTTTCTAAGTCACATAGTGAGTTACCTTTGGGACTACTATGAAATACACTGTGACATGACCTTTAATGATCTTATCTATTTGCTTAGTACTGTTGAATCAGCAATGATTTGGAGCTTTGGTAATGCAAATTTGATTAGTAGATCAACTTTCCAAACCTTCAATGGACATTGACAATGGTTGCATTGGATACAGGATCGATTGCATGTTCTATAATATTTATCCTTTCTAAATTTTCCAAATGCATGGGCCGTTAAGAAAGGGAAAAGTCTAGAATTGGATATGACTAAAATGATTAAGCAATTGTGAAGGACAATCTAAGGTTTACCAAAGATTGGTTGCTTAGGGACAGTTGGAAGTATAATGTTAATTTTTTGAAGGACCATATTGACATATTCTGAAAAGAGGCAACTCTTGTTCAGTAGTGATAGTCAAAATGGGAATATGGGAAGATGGAATTTGTTCAATAAATTTGTGTAAGATTAGGAAACTTAATGCAAGAAGGATGTTTCCAAGGAGTTGATCTCCTTTGGAATGCTTTGTAATGTTTGTTGTCAAGTATTTGTGACTTTGTGCATAATCATTACAAGAGGATCAATGCATATAAGTTTAAAATCTAACGGATTTCGATAAATGGTAGGAATTTGGAATTCTTACATTTTTTATAAGGATTTGCGAGTGTGAAAAGAGAATCATTGAAATTATGTTCAATGGATCTAGTTCACAAAGTAAGGATCATAGACAAACATAGAGTGCATACTTGGTGTATGACAAAGCTATTGTTTAGAAGAACATAGTGTACATGCTTGGAGCATGGGACAACTATTATTTTAATTCAAGTATAAAGTTGATAGTTTGAAACAATATGCAATGAATAATTTGTAATCAACATGGTGATAAATAAAAGATGTTTTATTTATATTCATAAGTTTTGAGACCATATTGGATTCAATTATTCTTGTGTTTCATTTTGCATGTTTTGACTTCCTGAATAACTAGGTCGTTCTTCCTAAATGACTAAGTTATTCAAACCATCCATAGTCGGTGATATGTTGGAAGTAGATATGAATCAAGACTATCATGGGTTGGCTTGTAAAGGTCTAAGATGTTGGACAAAGTGGTACTACAACACTCATGAGTGCTCATAAGTTCTGAGTATTGGATTTAACCCACGCTCATTGTAATCACTTCATGAATTTTATCACGAATGATCATGAGACGGTAATAAAGTATATTCTTCAAACCTAGAGATATGAGTTGTTACTATGAGTTGGTTATACATTGATTGCATGAAAACGCATTGGTAACTCGATGTTATAAAATGTGCCTTTATGTATGATTCAACAAGTAGTAGAACAAGCCATATGAGTCGAAGTTTATCCATTCCTTTTACCTTCGGGATAAAAGTGATATATGTGGGCCCCTTGATGATTTAATGATGACACATGTGAGTGCTTGGCCAAGCCAGGACTGATTTGATCTGTTCAATCAGTCAGTCATAATGAATCGGAAATCGGGAAACAACAAATGGATAGAGAGAATGATTTTAAACCATGTCTCAGTCCATATGATATCTAGAATGGAGGAATATATGATCCCTTATCTAATGGACAAGTCATTGACAAAGGTCAGAGTTCATCGACAAGGTCAGCGGTTTTTTAGAGCTACGATTGCCAGTTAGGTTTTGAAGTCATACTCAATAATAGTTTTAGACTTATCCAAGTGGAAGACTGTTGGATTAGTGTCTAAGTCCATAACTATAATTAATATGTACTTGACCCGACTCGGCATGGTCCATTTGGGTTGCATGGCATCGGAACATTAGGATTGACCGTTTGTGAGAATAGGACATTTTTGACATATTAATATATTATATGTTCTAATATATTAATATGAAATCATGTTATTTAATTAGTATTGATCAAGAATTAATTTGGACTTAATTTAGTGATCAAAAGAGACTAATTAAATATATGGGGATCGATTGTGTAAATCATTCATTCTTATATAAGTGGGCATATGATCCATGATTCCTTATGTTGGGTTTAACCCATGTGGTGACCCACGGATACTCTATGGAGGTTAAACCCATGGAGCATAAGGAATGGGTAAAGTCATGGGTTACATGGTGTAACCCTAATGTGCACACTATATAAGGACCCCTTTAGCTCAAGAAATTGAGACTAGTGATACATATATGAGGGCTAGCCGATTTGAGCATGAAGTGTCTTCTTTTCATCGTTATTCCAAGTGTTTATGATGTTGTGTGAACCATTTGAGGTGTCACACTTGGGGCACTAGGCTCTCGAGCATCATGGAGTCAAGCTACATCAAGAGGTATGTATTCTAACTTGTTATATAACCCAAGTATCAAAAGACTGTATGCTAGATAGGGTAATACCTTGGAATATTCATATTTGCATGTATAATAGAGAAAACATAGATCCAAGGTATTTAGGGTTGCATGTACACTTAGGAGTGTTAGAATTCTCAAAACCCGACAATATGTTGGAAGTAGATATGAATCAAGACTGTCATGGGTTGGTTGTAGAGGTTTAAGATGTTGGACATAAGTGGTGCTAAAACACTCATCAGTGCTCATAAGTTCTGACTATTGGATTCAACCCACGCTCACTAGTATCACTTCATAGAATTTATCTCGAGTGATCATGAGACGGTAATATCATATAAGTCATCAAACCTAGAGATATGACTTGTTGCCTGTGAGTTGGTTATACATTGATTGTATGAAAACAAATTTGTAACTCGATGTTATAAAACATGCCTTTGTGTATGATTCAACAAGTAGTAGAACAAGCATATGAGTCGAAGTTTATATGTTCCTTCTTGGATTAGAAGCGATATCTAGTTCCCTCGATGATTTTGTGTTGACCCATGTACCGGGCCCAGTCAGAACTAAGTTGATATGTTCAATTAAATTCTATGTCAAGCAAATCGGAAATCAGGAAACAAGCTGTTGGACAATAAGTAAGACGTTGTTCCATGTATTTGTCCGGCTGATATCTAGAACAGAGGATTATATGATCACTTATCATAAATGGCGTATCATCATCATCTTAGTTCCGCGAGACCATGAAAGAGCTACGATTGCTGATCAGTTCCTGAAGTCATTCTTGCAGTTATAGTTATTAGACTTATCCAAGTGGGAGACTGTTGGATTAGGCGTCTAACTTCATAACTATTTCTAGAATGTACTTGACCCGATTAGCATGGTCCATTTGGGTTGCATGCCATCATGCATTTGGATAGACTAAAATGAGAGAAATAACACTTAAGGTTTATTAATATATTATAAGTTATAATATATTAATAATATTATTTAATTAGTATAGATCAAGAATTAGTTTGGAATTAATTAAGTGATCAAAAGAAGACTAATTAAATATATGGGTTGATTGTGTAAATCACCCATACTTGTATGGTGGGCTAATGCTCCATGGATTATCAAGTTTGGTTAAAACCTATAGGATGCTCCATGATGTTTTTGAACCCATGGATCATGGAAATGAAGATTCGTGTCAAGTTAGGGTTTATATGGTGTAACCCTAATTTTGACACACTATAAAAGGAATATGTGAGAAACCAAAATTGGCACCTAGTGAGAACAAAAGGGCATAGACGATTTTAGAAGTGTTCTATTTCTCTCAAGGTTATTCCAAGTGTACTTGGTGTTGTGTGAGATATTTGAGGCATCACACATGAGGTGCTAGGCTCACAAGGTTCTCAAGGAATCTAAGCAACAAAAGGTATGTATTTCTTACTAGCTTTTATGTTTAAAAGTTCCCCATGTATGCTAGATAGGTTATGAACCTTGGAAAAACAAATTTGCATGTATCATAGATCCAAGGTTTCTAGGGTTGCATGTACATCATAAGAGTGTTAGAATGCTCAAAACCCTACACATAGCTATCAGCAACCCTGGGGACTATCAGCAGTCCCAGTGGCTAACAGCACGCCCGGTGGGTTATCAGCAACCCTGGAGACTATCAGCAGTCTCAATCAGATATAAACAGCATAAGTATAACACAATAATAACAGCTAGACCCAGTTGGTCATCACAAATATAACTATTCTACCACACAGGCACATACAAACATGCGAGAGTCACAAAGACAGCTAGCATCCTACATACATAATTTATTGAGTTGGCATTGGTGCCTTTGACTCACGAGCACCGAGAGAAGACTCACCTAAGTCGAAGAACCCTGAAACACTATGACATGATCCCTTCTTTGCATTGCTTGCACCCGCAAATCCATTAATACCAGAACCAGATAAAAATTTATTTAATAGCCCAAAACCCTCAAGTTTGACCCAAGGTCAAACTTGCTCAAAAAGTCAACGGTCAACGGAAGTCAAAGTTAACAAGTTGTAAATCATACCATGACTTATAAATCATGTACATAACTTATAAATCATGTATGATATATTATGTTACTTGCTAATGAAAATTATTATTTTAAAGAAATAACTAATTTCCAATTAACTATAAGAGTTTAGTGAATATTTATAAAAACCGATTTCTAATAAATAATCAACAATATCAAGTTGTTAGCATGACCCATTAGCATCATATATTAATTAGCAATATCACTTAAATATGACTCTTTAGCATACTAGATCTTATATATATATATATATATATATATATATATATATATATATATATATATATATATATATGTGACAACCCAAAAATTTCCGTTAGTTTTAACGTCGAAATTAACTACGTCAAAAATTAGCCAAATTTATCCCAAAAATATTTTTGACCGGATTTAAACCCGTTGGAATATTTTAAATAATATTCGTCAAGCGAACCAAAATTAAGGTGGTATAATTTTAAAATTTATGGTATTTAACGGTAGTCGTGGAAAAACCCCGTTCGCGGTTGGTGTCAGGTGAACCCCAACCAGGCCATAAACTCCACCCTATATAAGGGTTGAGTGGGTTTCATTCCCACCTTAGACTCTCTCTCTCTCTACTTTCTCTCTCTACAAATTGGGTTTTAGTCAAAAATCGCACCTTCGAGCTTCAAATCGGTAAGTCAACCTTCCTAGCTTGTTGTTCATCTTATCTAGCTTGCAAATTCGTGTTGAAATTGCCCAAAACCCTCAAGAACATGATTTTACGGTCCAAGAACACCTTCATGGACCGTAAACACTCATAAATGGGGTTTAATTCTCACAAACCCTTCCAAGCCACTTCTAGTGGTTAGCAATGACTTAGGGGCTTGCATGAAAGGACTTCGAACACCAAAGTCGTACCAAATGGGGAGTAAACATGAGTTTACGGTCTAAGAGCATTCTTAGACCGTAAACCCATCTTCATGGGTCATAAACACTTATTTAAGTGTTAAACTACACCTTAAACACCCCCAAAGGCTTCCATGAGTGCCTAGAGCCTTGTAATCCTTTGTTTGATGCACCAAAAACGTGATTCATGGACTAACATGAGTTTACTGCTGTAAAATCATGTGTTTACGATAGTAAACTCCCCAAGAACATCTCCGTAGACCGTAAACACCTTTCCAAGGTGTTTAAGTGCCTTTAACACTTTCCTATGCTCATATAAGGGACTAGAACCTTACATGCATGAGTTAGAACCACCAAACAACAAAAAAAATGTCCAAACATGAGTTTACAACCGTAAACTCATGTGTTTACGGCCATAAACTCCTCAAGAAGTGTCAATGGACCGTAAACTCCTCAAATGGTCCATTTTGAGGCCTTAAACCCTTCATAAGCCCTAGAATTGAACCTAGCCTAGTTCCACAAGTGTTATAAGACCTTAATGCATTAAATAACACACCAACCATGAGTTTATGGCTGTAAACTCATGAGGATAAGGTCTTAGGGCCGTAAAATCTATAAAGAGTTTACTCTTGAAGGGTAAACTCCATATCTAGGCCATACACTCCCTTAGATGTTACCCGGGACACTCCTAGCACTTGATCAAAGTTTTTTCCGCTCATTAGGATGCGTATACGTGTTTAATTAGTATTATATTTACTAATTGTATGTAAACATATGTCATCATATGTTAATAGGTCACTAAGTGTGTTCAAGTCTTAACTTGACACCGAGCACCCAACCGGCACCTTCATCCGATCCACTTACAACAGGTGAGTTCATACCCCTGAATTAACCTTTTTAAATGTTTTTACATGATTTTATGGGGGGGAATACGAGTTAAAACATGCTAGTTATCATATCAATCATATGTGATTGATAACCCGCATGCACAAGGATTTATTACACTGTCAGTTGTTTTACCAAGTATAATACCATAGATGGTTTTCCAAAAAGTTTTTACTTGTTTAAATCTCTTCTCAAAATTGTCTCTCCTATTGTAGGTTTTACTTCAAAACCAGTTACAGCAGTATTTTAAACAAAGGTTTTCTTTACTTATAAAGTTATATTCAAAACTTGTTATGAAAGATTTTCAAGGATTTCTAAAGGTTTTCAAAACTTATTTTACAAAAGGATACCAATTCATGATTTTCTTAAATGTAAAGGTTTTCCAAAGTTTTAGTTCAAGTTTTCTTCCATGCTTTTATGCTTCTACTTCGTAGGATACTACCACTTCGTTATACTTCTACTTAGTTAGATGCTACCACTTCGTTATGCTTCTACTTCGTTAAATACTACTACTTCGTTAAACGCTTCTACTTCGTTAAACGCTTCTACTTCGTGAAACACTTCTACTTTGTTAACGCTCCTACTTCATGAAATGCTTCTACTTTGTTAACGCTTCTACTTCGTTAAACGCTTCTACTTCGTGAAACGCTTCTACTTTGTTAACGCTTCTACTTCGTTAAATGCTCCTACTTAGTTAAATACTACTACTTCGTTAAATGTTTCTACATCGTTAAATGCATTTCTGTACTTGTATAGTTATATAAATAATGTTTAAAGGACTTAGGAAGGCTAGTTCGCCCTATTTCCTTTTCCTCGTTGGGATGTGGTCTGGTGGGTATCGGATATCCATCCGAAGGTCGTTTAAACATTAATTATATATCATGTATACATGTATAGACATAAAGGTTTACAAGGGTCAGTTCATACGCGAGTCTATATCATTTCTCCAGCACCTCTAATAGAATTCAGATTACGAGATGCATCTTGAAGACACGGATCTCCCCGTCGTCGAGTTGGTAACCAGAGTCTCCTGTAAGGAGAGCGGGCATTGTGTGTATAGATCTATACGGGACTGACACTCCCGCACCCTGACTGCTAGCTATAGTCCACGGCCTACCAAGCCAAGGGGTGACAAATGTCACATTTATTCCAACGCTTGCAGGGCGTCAAGTACTCTAGTGTCGATCAGTATGGTTACGAGTATCTCCATATTTACCTTATAATTCATGTCCTTAAGGTAACGATAATTAACACTATATTCTGGAAACAACATTCTTAGAATTAATCTTTGTTTTAGACCTTACTAGTTGTATCTTTCATTTGATACTGTCTGGGGTCTGTGTTTCTTGGTTTTAGACCTTGCTAGCTGTATCTTTCATTTGATACTGTCTGGGGTCTGTGTTTCCTTTTTTTAGACCTTGCTAGCCGTATCATACATTTGATATCATCTGGGGTGTGTGTCTCCTTTTGTTAGACTGAGCCAGGCGTATCATTCATTCGATACTCTCCTGGAGTCGATAATTTCTTTGCCTTGGTCAACGGTATTATCTGCTGAGGCATATGTTATTTTTCCCTAATGTTTTTACTAGTGATATTCTTCTAATTTCTTTAGAGTCACATACCGTATTTTGGTAATAATAGTGTTCAAGGGAAAATTACTCTTTAAAACATAACACTGTCGAGTCTTGGTAGAAGACTGCTTTTAATTAGAAAATATAGGATTTTCTGGAAAGGACTCTAATACACCGAAGATTCTAAACTACTACTTTTTATAAAGTTATTTTGATTAAAATGCTTACTTACACAAATGACACTAAATACTTATGAACTCACCAGCATTTACAAAAATGTTGATACTCGCTTTCAAAATAACTTGTATTCTCAGGTCAGCGATAGACAGGTACATCCCAGGAGCTTTTGGCGAAGTCAGCCTAGTACCAAGCTGCACCTATATTATTACTTGTATTACTTTAATGTCTCTATGAAATGTAACTTATGTAAAACTATTACTATTAATGCAATGGTTGTTGTACTTTGATTACTATACTGCATATTTTGTGACACTTGACATGACGTCATCCACCCCAGAACGTTTGGTATCAGAGCATTGTTTATACTGAGCTCAGTATATCAATTCATAAAAGATATACAGCCTATAAATACATAGGGATAAAACACTCTGACCAAGAATTATACTTTAAAATATAACCATATTTTACGAAAGTATAAGAACATCCAGAATCTAAACACTCGAACACAAGTATCACAAGAAGAACAAGAATAAAAGTCTTCGAATGTTGAGCATTACCGTCAAACCTGGACAGTTATGTAATCGTAAGCTGGAATAAATGTAACCTGATCAACTACATTTAATCGAGATGCGATGAACGTGTGCTTGGGAGTGATAGTGGTGTTGCAACAGGTCTGAAACTTACCAACTAGGAATGCTAGAGCCAAACATAAAGTTTAAAATACTATGGGAGTATTTTGGAATACTAAAAGACTCACATTAATCCCAGAATCATATTAAGAAGTTAAGAAACAAACAAGAAATCAAAATACCATAGGGGTATTTTAGGATCCATAGATAACCTTGTGTGAAGAACTAAAAAGATCCTTATTGATATACCTACAATTACAGAGGGTATACTCCCAAGGTTATATATAAGAAGGATCCCATAGGCTAAGAATGTGTGGTTTCGCTCTATTTCCTTTTTCTTGTTGGGATGTGGATATAGAGTAGTATCACATATTCGAAGGCCTATCGGATCTAAGTTATGTATGATTTGTGTACCCTATGTAATTGTAGCAGGAATCAATGTGGATCATCCAGTGAAATGTTAATAATCTCTTAGGATTCTTTAGACATTTCCATTCTCGCACGAACCCTGTAGAAAACCCTATCCACTTCAGTATTCGACAGAAGAGTTGGTTCAGACCCAGAAGAGATTCATTGAGAAGATTTCCAGTTCGGAAATAAATGAACTAGGTCGAGACTATTAAAGTCACCAAGTGCCTATATCTTTTTTAGGGACATGGTGGGAAATTCGCCTAAACTTCCGAGATTTCCAGTCATCCGTCATGAAGTGATGACACCCAGAGTCGGAAACGGAAGTAAGACGGAGTAGAAATTCAATATGTCTATAGGAGAAGATAACCCTAGGTAACTACCCGAAGGAAACTAATGCCGGTCCTAGTCAAAGATACGAGGTACACAGAGGGAGCTAGTGCATGGAACCCGAGAAGTGTCTTTTCCTCGTGTTAGTCGCGCTAATACACCCATAAAATAATACGATTTAGTGAGTTAGTGATTACACTACTCACGCTATATGTTAGGTAAATCGCCTTTTCCCGTTGCAAGTAATACGATTAGAGAGGATCCCCACACCTCTATTGAGGTTGTTTAGCCATAAGTCTTCATAAGCCTTTCTTCCCGCGGTCTTCGTTCCGAACTGTTCTCAGATCTTTCCACGCCGGAGAGTGAAACCTTTCCCAATATAAAGGTAACTTAGTAGAAACGACTCCCATCTTATGGCTTTTCCGATACTCATACTCCTACCTTGAATACCAGGACTACATCATAGGGATGTAGGTCGACACTCAGACAACCAATATCCGAGGCGCGGGAAAAATTTATGCCTAACTTAGTAAGGATAGATACGTCCAGGGTTAACCTTCGTCTCTCATCGGCTTGTGTTCCTTCTGTGTAAGAAAACCATGCCTCCGAAGAAGCGTAACTGATCCACTGGCAAGAAACCTACTCTCCTATTCGACGAAGCTACGTTCCAAGCTGCAGTCTCGGCAGCCGTAGCAGCTGTCATGGCTCAACTGAATGCTAACAACGCCAATGTTAGCAAGAGCCCCACCGGGATTTCCGATCCTAGCAATGGACAGCAGCAACCAACACCTGCATACCCAGCCACCCAAGAACCTTAGTCAACTCCACTAAAGAGAAAGCTTAAGAACGAGGAAGGAAGTACCTCGGCTCAAGGACCTTTCGTAGGGCAATGAGCTGAGACAGTCAATACCCCTGCCAGCCCTTCCATCCCGACTTCAAGAAGACATTACCTAGGAAAACTTCCCCGCTGCAGCAAGTGTAGCTACCATCATCATGGTGTATGTCGGGAGCTCTGTTGTACCAGGTGCAACATGAAGGGGCATACCGCTCGTGTCTGCAGAACCTCGGTTGAGTTTATTACATCAACCACCAATGTGGTGACAAATCCGGTATGCCACCTATGTGGTGAGATTGGGCACCTAAAGCGAGATTGCCAGCGAAACGAAAAGACAAGGACACAGGAGGAGTCTAACACTAATGCTTGGGGAGAAGCATCAAGGAACCCGGTAGAATTTAGTATGTCTCTCAATCTCAGATAACTAACCAAAAACGTTAAAAGGCTAATTCTAAATGTAAATACTTCCCTGTTAAGGAGAAAGTCGCAGCACTGTTATAAAATTTAAAATTTCATCGGGTAAAACTATAATGGCTAGATATATACGTTATGGCCATGTATAATTGAGATGGATAGACCTAGAGTGAGTGAATGCCACCTCATTTGCTGTTCCTTGTTTGGTTGTGGATTTAAGGCGGAGTCGCTCAGTCAACAGTCCTCCCCACCTTAAATTATACATGACTAGTATATGTTAGGCGATTATAGAAAGGCCTCGTGAGAATCCATTCATTAAAGGTACTCTACTCAGGAACACTCAGGACTCTCTATAGTTCCGTGTCGACTCTATCGGTCCAAGTATCCACGACAGTGATACACGGGACGAAACCCGAGACGCCTAGAACTGGTGTGCCCATTGAGCACATGACCCTATCGATCCTCATTCTATGTCATGTTGATGTATGCCAACTTCGACTCCTCTATCGATCATGGTTTGACTTAGTGCAACCGTGTGTAACTCCCTAGTGTTGTGTAAAAAGAACTTTCACCGTAGCCATTTCGGCAAATAAAGGTTCTTCCGAACCTAAACAAAATAAAAATAATAAAGACTAACGCGATTCGTCAGTCGTCACTCTTGATTCAAACCTTCCGAAGTACCCACGAGAAGGGTACCGCGCGCTGTTAACCAACCCTTCTTAGACAGATAGAACCCGAAGCGAAAGACACTGCAGGTATTCTAGAAGACGATAACCACCCGAAGCATACTCCGTAGATCCCCTAGAAAGACCCTCGCACCTGGCAATCAGGTTCGTGAATTAAGAGGATAGAACTCATGGGACTGACCACTATAACTGAGTATATACGTAAGGGTGGTATATAATTGAGATCAAAAAGATTTAAGATGTGTGCTTCCTCCCTACTCCATGTTCCTCGTTGGGTTGTGGGTCTGGGGTGGAGTCGCACAACTGAACATCCTGCCGACCTCAATTATATACGGCTTGCATACACCAAGTATTAGTGGTTAAGCCAAGTATGAGATCTACCACAAACCTCATAGTAAAACCCTTCATCCTATCCCATAGAATAGGAACTAGAGTCAATAGAACCACTGCGGGTTGACCTACTATAATGACCACAAATCCGAAATTTATTGTCATCCTGGTTCAGCCAACATAGTAGCTAACACCCTCGGTTGGTAAAGAAATTTGAGACGTAAGAGTCAAGGACATTGGCTATGACCATCCATTCACGCTTGATCCCACAAATTAAGCATCTCAGCGAATATCCCGAAAATACGGAGGCTGTGATAAGTTAAACCCTGAGAAAAGTGGATGAGGAGATTAGACGTTCCGAGTGACGAAACCCTATACTCACTAGATTTGACCTAGAATCGAGAAAACTCAGAACCTTCGGAAGAGTAGTTGCAGAAGATGTTCGCACTACTCGGGCACTTCGTCCACCCCTTTACCGATGAGTAGTGCCTAGGACACTCCGCCCCCTTACGTGGGAGAAGTCACCGTCGCCCTGTAGACGATAGACTACATTCTCCGGAGTGAACACTAGAATACCGAGAACCGCAAGATAACCTCCGTAGCCAAGAATACTTGAATAAAGTGCGAAAGTAGGTTGTGTTAAGCCTTATAACCCAGATCCCGAAGAGATTATAGACTTGACGCCAGTCTAGGTGTTAGTCGATGGGTTATACAAGAGCACGCGCTTTCTGCAACTAAGACAAACCAACGCCTTAGAGAATAGGACATGTCTTAGAGATTCATTGGACTACTAGGTGTTCCGCGAATACTATCTCACGCAGAAATAGTAGAACCACCTCCCGAGATAGTCCAACACTTCAGAAAATCTCTAAGGATTGAGTTAGCTCTGAGCAGAGCCTGCTATTCATGAAACAACAGGGCAAGTAAGAGCATGATC
Organism: Lactuca serriola; assembly: GCF_051521515.1. Lineage (NCBI taxonomy): Eukaryota > Viridiplantae > Streptophyta > Magnoliopsida > Asterales > Asteraceae > Lactuca > Lactuca serriola. The sequence continues at coordinate 120,351,722 of NC_136413.1, forward strand.
CTTTCCCGTTAAGGATCATTTTGTGAAAGCTCTAACTAGACGATAATGTAAAGTTTAAAAACTTTCTAAGCACTCGTCTGGTGAAACCCTATCTCCCTGACCCTAAGAGTTCCCGTTCAAAACATCTCAAGGATCAGAAGTGCAGGTTCATTGTGCACAAGATTGAGATAGACACTCTACAGCAAACAGATACCCATAGACATGCAATCCATCCGATGATCCAGAAAACCTCTGAATGCCAAGCAACAGGAAACGCGAATCCGAGGATAACCTGAGCTTTCTAAAAACCAACCTGAAGGACTACACTTCCAGTATGAGAGAGAACGTTTGGAACTTCAGAATGGCGATCACGCCAGTGATGATCTCGCCATAGAAGTACACTATGTTCTAAGTATTGAAAAGCTCTACCCTTCCGAGAGCTTAGGACCATCCGAGATTCTTTACAAGGATTGGTCCAACCCTCGTCAGACCACTACTACTTTCGGATATTCCACAAGTTTCACCCCAAATAAATCCACTTCGTAGACTTGATAAGTGTTTGCCCGACGTCACTCTTTGTATCCCACTCATCTTGATAGAAACCATTGGGAACCCTAACTTCGTAGACGAACCTGTAGGAATCGCTAACTGCACGAGACGGAATCCGCATCCCACTAGTGAAGGTTCGCTGGAACGCCAAGCGAAGACCGGAGCTCACTTGGGAGTGAAAGGACCATTCGAATAGGAAGTACCCTCATACCTCTACCCGATCGTTCATACCTACTTCCTTGCCAAAACCTGAATTTCGGGACGAAATTACCTCTAACGGGGGGATGATGTGACAACCCAAAAATTTCCGTTAGTTTTAACTTCGAAATTAATTACGTCAAAAATTAGCCAAATTTATCCCAAAAATATTTTTGACCGGCTTTAAACCCATTGGAATATTTTAAATAATATTCGTCAAGCGAACCAAAATTAAGGTGGTATAATTTTAAAATTTGCCGTATTGAACGGTAGTCGTGGAAAAACCCCGTTCGCGGTTGGTGTCAAGTGAACCCCAACCAGGCCATAAACTCCACCCTATATAAGGGTTGAGTGGGTTTCATTCCCACCTTTTTCCCACCTTAGACTCTCTCTCTCTACTTTCTCTCTCTATAAAACGGGTTTTAGTCAAAAATCGCACCTTCGAGCTTCAAATCGGTAAGTCAACCTTCCTAGCTTGTTGTTCATCTTATCTAGCTTGCAAATTCGTGTTTAAATTACCCAAAACCCTCAAGGACATGAGTTTACAGTCCAAGAACACCTTCATGGACCGTAAACACTCATAAATGGGGTTTAATGCTCACAAACCCTTCTAAACCACTTCTAGTGCTTAGCAATGACTTAGGGGCTTGCATGAAAGGACTTAGAACACCAAAATCATACCAAATGGGGAGTAAACATGAGTTTATGGTATAAGATAATTCTTAGACCGTAAACCCATCTTCATGGGCCATAAACACTTATTTAAGTGTTAAACTACACCTTAAACACCCCCAAAGGCTTGCATGAGTGCCTAGAGCCTTGTAATCCTTCGTTTGATGCACCAAAAACGTGATTCAGGGACTAACATGAGTTTACTGCCATAAACTCATGTGTTTACGGTAGTAAACTCCCCAAGAACATCTCCTTAGACCCTAAACACATTTCCAAGGTGTTTAAGTGCCTTTAACACTTTCCTATGCTCCTATAAGGGACTAGCACCTTACATGCATGAGTTAGAACCACCAAACAACAAAAAAAATGTCCAAACATGAGTTTACGACCGTAAAATCATGTGTTTACGGTCATAAACTCCTCAAGGAGTGTCAATGGACCGTAAACTCCTCAAATGGTCCATTTTGAGGCCTTAAACCCTTCATAAGCCCTAGAATTGAACCTAGCCTAGTTCCACAAGTGTTATAAGACCTTAACGCATCAAAGAACACACCACCCATGAGTTTACGGCTGTAAACTCATGAGGATAAGGTCTTAGGGCCGTAAACTATATAAAGAGTTTACTCTTGAAGGGTAAACTCCATATCTAGGCCATACACTCCCTTAGATGTTACCCGAGACACTCCTAGCACTTGATCAAAGTGTTTTCCGCTCATTAGGATGCGTATACGTGTTTAATTAGTATTATATTTACTAATTGTATGTAAACATATGTCATCATATGTTAATAGGTCACTAAGTGTGTTCAAGTCTTAACTTGACACCGAGCACCCAAGCGGCACCTTCATCCGATCCACTTACAACAGGTGAGTTCATACCCCTGAATTAACCTTTTTAAATGTTTTTACATGCTTTTATGGGGGGAATACGAGTTAAAACATGCTAGTTATCATATCAATCATATGTGATTGATAACCCGCATGCACAAGGATTTATTACACTGTCAGCTGTTTTACCAAGTATAATACCATAGATGGTTTTCCAAAAAGTTTTTACTTGTTTAAATCTCTTCTCAAAATTGTCTCTCCTGTTGTAGGTTTTACTTCAAAACCAGTTACAGCAGTATTTTAAACAAAGGTTTTCTTTACTTATAAAGTTATATTCAAAACTTTTTATGAAAGATTTTCAAGGATTTCTAAAGGTTTTCAAAACTTATTTTACAAAAGGATACCAATTCATGATTTTCTTAAATGTAAAGGTTTTCCAAAGTTTTAGTTCAAGTTTTCTTCCATGCTTTTATGCTTCTACTTCGTAGGATACTACCACTTCGTTATACTTCTACTTAGTTAGATGCTACCACTTCGTTATGCTTCTACTTCGTTAAATACTACTACTTCGTTAAACGCTTCTACTTCGTTAAACGCTTCTACTTCGTGAAACACTTCTACTTTGTTAACGCTCCTACTTCATGAAATGCTTCTACTTTGTTAACGCTTCTACTTCGTTAAACGCTTCTACTTCGTGAAACGCTTCTACTTTGTTAACGCTTCTACTTCGTTAAATGCTCCTACTTAGTTAAATACTACTACTTCGTTAAATGTTTCTACGTCGTTAAATACATTTCTGTACTTGTATAGTTATATAAATAATGTTTAAAGGACTTAGGAAGGCTAGTTCGCCCTATTTCCTTTTCCTCGTTGGGATGTGGTCTGGTGGGTATCGGATATCCATCCGAAGGTCGATTAAACATTAATTATATATCATATATACATGTATAGACATAAAGGTTTACAAGGGTCAGTTCATACGCGAGTCTATATCATTTCTCCAGCACCTCTAATAGAATTCAGATTACGAGATGCATCTTGAAGACACGGATCTCCCCGTCGTCGAGTTGGTAATCAGAGTCTCCTATAGGGAGAGCGGGCATTGTGTGTATAGATCTATACGGGACTGATACTCCCACACCCTGATTGCTAGCTACAGTCCACGGCCTACCAAGCCAAGGGGTGACAAATGTCACATTTATTCCAACGCTTGCAGGGCGTCAAGTACTCTAGTGTCAATCAGTATGGTTACGAGTATCGACATGTTTACCTTATAATTCATTTCCTTAAGGTAACGATAATTAACACTGTATTCTGGAAACAACATTCTTAGAATTACTCTTTTTTTTAGACCTTACTAGTTGTATCTTTCATTTGATATTGTCTGGGGTCTGTGTTTCTTTGTTTTAGACCTTGCTAGTTGTATCTTTCATTTGATACTGTCTGGGGTCTGTGTTTCTTTGTTTTAGACCTTGCTAGCTGTATCTTTCATTTGATACTGTCTGGGGTCTGTGTTTCCTTTTTTTAGACCTTGCTAGCCGTATCATACATTTGATACCATCTGGGGTCTGTGTCTCCTTTTGTTAGACTGAGCCAGGCGTATCATTCATTCGATACTCTCCTGGAGTCGATGATTTCTTTGCCTTGGTCAACAGTATTATCTGCTGAGGCATATGTTATTTTTCCCTAATGTTTTTACTAGTGATATTCTTCTAATTTCTTTAGAGTCACATACCGTATTTTGGTAATAATAGTGTTTAAGGGAAAATTACTCTTTAAAACATAACACTGTCGAGTCTTGGTAGAAGACTGCTTTTAATTAGAAAATATAGGATTTTCTGGAAAGGACTCTAATACACCGAAGATTCTAAACTACTACTTTTTATAAAGTTATTTTGATTAAAATGCTTACTTACACAAATGACACTAAATACTTATGAACTCACCAGCATTTATAAAAATGTTGATACTTGCTTTCAAAATAACTTGTATTCTCAGGTCAGCGGTAGACAGGTACATCCCAGGAGCTTTTGGCGAAGTCAGCCTAGTACCAAGTTGCACCTATATTATTACTTGTATTACTTTAATGTCTCTATGAAATGTAACTTATGTAAAACTATTACTATTAATGCAATGGTTGTTGTACTTTGATTACTATACTGCATATGTTGTGATACTTGACATAACGTCATCCACCCCAGAACGTTTCCGTCGTTCCGGTTTTGGGGTGTGACAATATAGGGCTAGGTTATAATGTGGATGGACAACTATTGTGTGGACGAGTGGATAATGCTATTTTATGAAAATTACTAAGAGAATATGTTGTTTAGTAATGTGAATACGTTCGATCTCACAGAACTATTGTTTTTTTAATGGATTGTCACCAATTCTAATTCATTTTTATTCTCATTCATCGTTTTTTTATTTATTTTAATTCTTAGAGAATACGACTCAATAAACATCTTGATAACATTCTGACAGAATGAGAATAATTAAAAAAAATGTATAATAACCTTATAGACGATTTATTTTAATTCTTAGAGAATACGACTCAATAAACATCCTGATAACATTCTGACAGAATGAAAATAATTATAAAAAAATGTATAATAACCTTATAGACGATTTAATTAGTGAAAATGCTTAATAATTAAAATAATTATATAAGATTGAACGTATTCATATTATCAAACAACATATTTTCTTTGTAATTCTCACAGAATCGCATTATCCACACGTTCACACAATAAAAACACTAAATAGTGTAAAAACGTAAAAACACTATATTTATGTTATTATTCTGTAATGAATATTATATATGTGTATTATTGATATAGTTCTAATTTGAATATTAACTTTTGATTATTCATATATTTATTAGAATGTTATTATTTTATTATAAATTTTGTGTATATGCATTATTGTAGTAATTATAATATTAGTTTTAGCGAGTGATTATTCATCTATTCATTGTTGAATAATGATATAAAGTTGGGGATACAAGATTCATTGAAGAATAATAACATAAAAATAGCGTTTTTACGTTTTCACATTAATTATTATTATTATTATTATTATTATTATTATTATTATTATTATTATTATTATAAAGCTAAAGACATGAACTACATGAAAAAAATGATTTGAATTCGTTACGAACAAAATGGTATAAAAATGAATTATTTGAAATAATTGTTTGACAAACGGCTTTATTTGTATATTTGTGTTCAAATTCACTAATTATTGGTTGATTTCATATTGTTGAGATATGGATTTTAGTTAAAAACGCAATTGTTATGTTGCCCGATTTATTCAAATAAGTTGAAGACTTAAACACACGCACACAATTCCAGATCTAATAACTACGGGATTCTTTATATGATTTTTATACTCTTCATCCACTAAGAACATGAACACTTAGTAAAATCCCTCTGTGATGTAACCGTTAATCCACAAGGAGCATGGAACCTATTGGTATAGATCTATACAAGTTGACAGCCCAGTATGTGATTGCTAGCTACAATCGCCGTCTGACAAGTCAAAAAGGACGTAATTGTTCATTCTCTTCATGCTTTCACAATGTTGATGAAGCATTAGTTATGATATTGGCACATCTTTCTCTGCGTTTTTCAGATGCTTCTCGTCCGTAGTTCATAGTTCAGTTATAGTCTCACTATAAACCCCGGAAATTCATTCTAGAATGTGCATTATTAATGTGGGAATGTTTTGTTTAAATAGGTAAGTATAAATTTAATTATTATTATTTAAATAAATAATACTTTACAAAGATTCTACACAACATTTTATGGAATTAGACTTATGTTTAATAAGTTAAATGTATAAACAAACATTTTTTACTCAAATGGGATTCAAAGTGTAAACATGTTACATTTTATATTTTTATAATTATTAGTTTACTAGGTGTGAGACTCATGTACTACACATGTTTGTTAAAAATAAAAGTTTAATGTCTAGGTGTAAACATTAAACATTTTTTAAACAAAATACTTTTACATAAATACAAAGGATATAATGAATAAGTAATTAATTCAATCTATACTAATAAAAAAAACTATTGGCATATTTTAAATAATGATGATGAAAATTAAGATGTAAACATTAAATATTTTTTAAAGTAAATTTTCAAAATATATACAAATGGTATGATGAATAAGTAGGCAGTTAAATCTATATTAATAAAAAAAAACTATTGATATATTCTAAATAGTTGTAATGAATCAAAATTTCCAAATAATTCATTGAATCACAAAATAAAAATAATAAAATAATAAAAATAATAAAAAAGTTGGTTTATATTGGAATTCTCATATTAAATTCGGAAGTAGACAGGAAACGTGTATGTTAATATCCAGATGTTATATTTGAGTTGACATTTAGATTGTTACCTACAACATATGTACACATGCTTGATGATGGTGTTTGACTATTGCTACTGAAATTAGTAAACATTAAGAAAAATATAGACGATGCAAGTTTTACTATATGTATAATATTTGTAACTTAACGTTTATATTAAAAAAAAAAGATAAAATAAGTGATATCATCAGAAATAATATATAAAAAATTTATTAAATTAAAATTGAAAACAGATTCAAAGCAATGATGATCATTACGACCATTAGGCAGGTAATAATAACAATAGTTAATACAAATATGCATTAGTTATGTCGCAAAAGGTCTATACATAAGTAATTAATCAATAAACTTAACATCAATGTGTAACATAAAAAGTATGAAAGAAAACTCAAATAAATTGCATGATAGAAAAAGAAATATCGTTTGGCATAGTGGACATATAATTAGATCTTCTATTATCCAAATATAATTTTCTAATTTTTCTTTTTTCGTTAGCATCGTTTGATAATGAACTTGTAATACTAAAATTATAAGTAAATTGGAAACTTGTATGTTGATATCCACATGATATATTGGGATTCACATTTTCCTTATCACTGCAACATATATAGAAATATTTGAAGATGTTAAATGTTGTTTTGGATGTTTACCTACGGTTGGTATATAATAGTAACAATAGTTAATAAGAAAATATTTTGGTTATGTGACATAAAAAGTGATACAATATAAAACAATATTTTTATAAGATACATTAAATATAAAAAATGAATGATAATCAAACTAAATTGACTTGTAGATAAACATTTTCCATCTGATATGAGATATGGCATTGGATTTTCTTTTATTCAAATATATTTTCTATATTTGCATCTGACGTTAGGGTTGTTTGAATCTGTATCGTGTTTGTATCTTTAAATAATAATTCATGTAATAAAAGTATAAGGAAAACATGCTATAAAATTTTAAAAGTTCGATTAGTAAAATGAAGATATTATAAATTCAAACGTGTAGTTATACAAAAATAATGTTTATATCAAAATGTATTTTTACATGATCTAAGCCTTAACTGCAAATTCATATTTGTTTTTCTTTGTTTTGTAACTTTATTACATGTATAAAATAAAAATTATACGTAAAACATAATTGTCATAGAAAATATAAAAATAGATATTATAGATGAATAAAATATTTAGCAAAAATAGATCTTAAAAATGAATTAGCTATAGAAAATTTAAAATCCTAGAACCCACTACAAAAATTAGTTTATCTCAATTTTGATAATATTATTTTATAACATTTCATTATTTTAATTCATGTAACAAAAAAATCATAATAAATGTTTTTATGTTAGAGAAACACAAACGATTTACTATTATCTTTATTTTAGAGAGAAAAATATATTTATATTAAATAATAAATGTTTCAATAGTTATAGTATTGATTTACGTATTTAATACAATGAATACTTTACATATATATAATAGAAGTATCAATTAGTGGAATTAATTAATTTTTTATAAATAAAAAATAAAAATATCACATAATGATATATAGAATTTAAGTAATTTAAAAGTCTCACGTAATGACATGTAGCAAAGGTCTTGAGGAAGTGACATGTGTCAAAATGATTTTCATTTATTAGGGTAGAAACACACTCTTGATTATAAAAACACATTGAGTCAAAACCTATAAAACTCACCAACATTATTGTTGATGTATCTTTAAACATATATATCTTCAGGAATATAGGAGCTGGAGGACAAACCTTGTGTGTCATGGAAGGATCTATTTCCTTGTTTTAAATGGTTAGCCGATATGATAGGCCATTTTGTTCAATTTTGCCTTACGCTTTGCTGAAATTGTGTTAGTAATTATCACCCTTTGGATTTGTTAAACAATGTAATTCTTCTACTTGCTTCATGAAAGAATGTAATGTCATATAAATCCTTGTATTTTTCAATATATGTTGTTAACTGTTATCCAACGTTTACATCGCAACCCCGACTTTTCCGTTGTCGGTCAGGGTGTGACAAAAGTAATTAACTTGTTTTGTTGAATACCCAAAAAAAAACATTTCTATAACATATGTTATCATCTTTAAGATAGGGCGTGTATCATCTTAAAATCCTACAATAAAAACATTTGAGACAATTCAAGACCATTCTTCAATTTCTAATTTCATGTTTGTTGGCAGACTAACAAATATCACTTAGAGTTTGATTTGTTAATTCACAATTTTGGTTTTTCGTTTCTAGGTTGTGGTAAGTAGTTTGCTAAAACTACTAACTTTGGTATTCAACATGTTGGCCATCTCACATATATTTTGTGATGATGAATATGAAAAAATACTATAGCTCAATGTTCATGGGGGAGCAGTTGGTGAAACTCCTCATCAATCAAAACTTACGATTCTAAGGGGAGCAGCACAAGCTTGAGCTAATATAGAGATGGTCGAGCTTACTCGGATTGTAGAACAATTTTTTGCTCTCCCTGCAGCAGGGGCGGACGCTGGATTTTACAGTAGGGGTTGCACGGCAGAGTTAGGGGCTGCACGATAATAGAAAAAATAGAAATTTCGAAAACTTTTGAGAAATTTTCCACAGCGGCCAGAAAAGTTAAGGGTTGCCGGTGTCACCGTGGACCAACCCTAGGTCCGCCCCTGCCCTGCAGAAAGCCATAACCTATTTTTGGTTAGCATAATTTACAAGCCTTTGCAAATCTCTCTTTGATCTTTATGTGTCTATTGACAAACTACAAAAGTAATTGAAGAACATCCCAAAAAGTGCTTCTAAGGTTGTGTTTGAAAATTTTCAAGAAAAAGTTCAAGACTGGCTGAAGTATTTTGTTCTCGAACTTGTTGAAAATATATATTTATTTTGTGGTCAAATATATGTTGGTGGTGATACTCTAAATCAAAAGGATGTAAAAACTAAGATGCTTAATGTTGAATTGGAACAATCATAACTTCAAAGACAGAAGATGGAAGATGCACGACTTGTTCTTATTAAAGCTTCTTGAGGTTATGACAAAGTTATATTTTCTTATCCATCAACAATAAAGCTACCACAAGTTATATTTCACTGCAAAGTGATCCTAGTCAGATTCCAAATGCTTAAACAAATGGTTTGCAAGTCTTTGAAGGGTTAGAAAGATTTAAATTATAACAAGAAATGAATGCTCACTTCTAGTTCTTGCAAACTCAAATAGTGGCTACTTGTTAGTAATATGTAATTCTATCTGAATAAATGATAAGGGCACTAGAACTCTCAATAGTAATAATGTCTGAATCATTACATGGTTAGATAACTTTGTACATTGAATAAGAGAGGCTACTAGATTTGCGAGTTAATTATATATCAAGATCGCTCTCATGTACATACAACATATGGAGATTTGTTCATACTTATATGGATGAAGCACCGAAAGAGGAAAAAAGTTAGAATCGAATAGAAGAATTAAGAAAGAGAATAGACGAGCTAACAAGCAAGCAAGGAGGAAAAAGAAAGAGAAGATAATATAAAAGAAACTCAAGCTCAGACATCAAAACACGATTAGACATCTAACCAAAGTCAAATTCCAAAAGAAACCTAAAGTTATCTTAAAAAATAGTCAAACTCTCACAATCAACACCACCATATTATGTGTTAGTGAATCCCATAAGAAAATATATTTGGAAAAGAAAATCAAAACCACCAATTCAAACAAAAATTCCTTATGTTAATGAATCAACTGGGAAAGTTGAACAAGAAAACCACTTGAGAAGTTAGTTGAAAAGGAAAAAAGAAAGAATGAAAAAACAAAAACTGTCGAAAGAAGAACATAGAAAAACTACCCCATGTCACATGAAGCAATAGAGACGATATTGATGTCGTAGTTAAGACATGTTGGCTACATAATCTTATTCGCAAGCTTCACTCACCTCTCAAGAAAATCCTTATGTTTATTGCGACAATGTCAGTGTCTTTTACCTCTTCAATAATCCAGTTCAGAACCATAGGAAGAAACATGTTGAGATGGACATACACTTTATCAGACACAAACTTGTAACTGGCCATATTCAAGTTTTGCATGTACCTTGTGTTCATCAGTGCAGCAACATCTTTATGAAGGGGATTCCATCATTTCTATGCACATAATTTTTATCATCTCTATGCACAGATTTTTGATCCAGTTTTAGCATTTGTTCTCTATCTCCCAGTCAAACTACAAGGGTGTATTAGTGTTTTATACTACGTACTTTGCAATATTTAGCTCATTAGTTTAGTGTATGTTGTATTGTAATATTGATAGGCCCATGTAACCTTTTGGGTAAGATTGTCATCATACCTCATAGAACCAAAAGGTAGTTAGCCAATCCTGAAGCTATGGCACACATCATCGGTCATTGTGGAAATAAGAGTTTTGGGTATCAACAAAACGCTAAACCGGTAAAACAATTGAAATGGCCATTTCGTAACTCACAATTGCTAAGTTGCATAAGCGATTGTACAATTTCTTTTTTTCAAAAGAGAAACGCAATTGTATAATTTTCCTAAATTGTAAAATTGATACTTTTTTAGTTTAGACTTTAGAAGATTCACAGAATAGAAATACATGTACTAAACATGTGAAATTATATTACTCCATCCGTCTCATATTAATAGTTTATGTTTCATTTTTGGTTTGTCTCAAAATAATAGTGTACTTCTAAAAATAAATATTTTTACCAAAATACCTCTCGTTATTAGTTAAACTACCACGAAATTAAATGCAACTACCATGAAATTAAATGCAACAAAATGATAAAACTATCATTTCATTTAATGAAATTAGTGATAATTAATGTTTTCTTAATTTGTATGTTTTTTGTTTGTGAACAATTTTGGGACGAAGGAGTATAACTTTGAGAAACCCTCATGAAATCTCCCTAAAATGACATTAAGCTTAATTCGCAATTGTGAATCTCTTATTTTGCAAAAAAAAATAAAAATAATAATAAATAAATAAAAACCTTCAGCTAAAACTATAAATAGTGAAACCTCTACCATGACCAAGCATATGAATAAAATGGAATAACTTCAAACAATTAACAAAATTAAAATTTGCAAAATATTAATCATATTTAGTCCTAATATTTAAAGAGCACTTACGAGGTTATTGCATAAATCGATTGCTAACTAGGTAAGTATTCTTTAAATTAAGCTTAGAGTTATTTCGCAAAATTGATAGCTATTTTATGTGGAGAAAAAAAAAATTGTTAAATGCAAAATTTTATAATTACCTCTGTAATATATCTATAATGAAGCGCATATTAATCACTATTCAGGAATTAAGAGCATTTAAAATTGTAGTTAGGGTCCTCAATATGTAACTTCATATATATAGTTTTTGAAAAAAAAAATAATAATAATAAATAAATAAACCCTGATTAAAGATCTCAAACCAACTTTCAGCTACTTTCTTACACAAGCAACAAAATGGGTTGGATTAAACAATTTTTTTAACATTATGAGTTAGAGCCTAGAAGTCATTCATCTTTTTTTCACAAACAATACATAAAACCACGATTCAGGATTCAGGGTTCATGGTTTTTTGTTAAAAATTCAAGAAAACCCATACAAATATAATTCCATATTATTGCTTACAAACAAATAAAAAAGCAAGCAATACCAAGAACATATCCTAAACATAATATATCATCCCAACTTCAATCAAACTTATATGAGGAATATGAAGTGCGACTGCGGGCCCCCTACAATTTTTACGAAGAAACGAATATCCAATATCAATCACAAGTTTCTTCAAGTAAGAAGACGATCTACGTGCCTTAACATACGAGTGTCCCATGATATACGCAACTCCGGCCTCTTTCGCCTGAATCAACTGCAAAAGCTCGTCTTTCACGGCGGCATCCATCACCGGACCGGCAGGCGGCAGTTGGAACCGCACTTGGCGGCGCCGGATTTGCGGGTTTTCGTCGTCGAATTCGGATCTTAACCGTTGTAGCATCAAAGATTTGCTACTTTGTATGGAGGAGGAGTCGAGTTGATCGGAGACCATTAATGTCGCGTTTGATCTAGGATTTTTAATGGTTGAGAATAGTGAGAGAATATAGAAATGGAGTTTTGTTGGTTTGTTAATTATATAGAATATCCTACTTTCATTGTATAGCAAATTTGTTATTATACAAATACTAAGGAAATTTTTACTGCTATAATAAGAAAAAATGAAAGCGCAATGGTATATGTGCTTAAATAGTTTTGTTGATTTGTTAATTTTTACTTTCATTTTTTTTCTTATTAGGCCATTGTACTTTGAAAAATCTACTCATTTACAGCAGTGAAAATTGCTTTGAACTTGGATAACACGGGTAAATTTTTCAAAGTACAATGTTCTAACATAAAGAAATAAGAGTAAATTTTTCATAATAGACCTTATATTTTGTGTATTTTTCGATTAAACCTCAACTTTAACTTTTTCCTAAAAAAGGCCTTGTATTTTTTCATTTTTTTTTTCCCATCTGGCCCTTTTAGTCATTTTTTCCGAAAAAAAGAATTGTAAAATGTGAGTGTTTTTTCGGAAAAAACTAAAAAAGTTGACGTTTTTTTCGGAAACAGTTAGAAGGTTTAGGGTTCTTTTTGGAAAAAAAAAAAAAAAAAAAAAAAAAGGTTAATCACTTAATCTCATGGAAGACCTTATATTTTGTGTTTTTTTACCGGATTAAACCTCAACATTATTTTTTCATGAAAAAGACTTTTGCATTTTTTTCATTTTTTCCGATCTGACCCTTTTAGTCCTTTTTCTCCAAAAAAAAACACTGTAAAATGTGAGGGTTTTTTCAGGAAAAACTAAAAAAGTTGACGATTTATTTGGAAACATTTAGAACGTTGTGAGCTTTTCTCATAAAAAATGAAAAAATATAACGTCTTTTTCATGAAAAAAAACACAAAAAATATAAGGTCTTTTAAAAAATTAAATGAAAGTACGTTGCTATTTCTTGTAAAAAAAAAAAAAAAAAAAGCTAACTAACCTGGTGCTAATAACAGCCATTCGACCATCAAAGGAGGTGTTCTCAGAGGTGGACAACTGGGGTTCCACAGCCTCCATTTGTATAAACTCTGCAATACTTTGAATCAACTGATTCTCAAAATTCCCATCATCTCTCTGAATATCTTTATACCCGTATCTCACAATACACCTATACATCCGATACGGTCTCGGGCAGATCCGCCCGATCAAAAACCGTTCTTCGGGCAGCACAAAAGGCACAGGAACATGTTTCACACACACAAACACCAACACATTGTGAAAAGCGGGCAGATTCGTGACAAAATGAGAGAAGATGGAAGGGACACCGGTGGCAAGTTCAGAGTAAATGAGGCCGATTCCGGGCACACGAACAATTCCCAAAGTGGGGCCCAGTCCAAGAAGCCATTTTAAGGAAACTTTATTGTGAAGGTCATTGTTGTACTTTTTACGGGTGCCATAATGCCAGATGTACATTATGATTATGAAGACTAGGGCTATTAGAAGAGAGACCCAACCTCCTTGAGGGACTTTTGTTAGTGCGGATGAGAGGTAGATTCCTTCTATGAACCAAAAGAATATAAGGAATGTTGTGGAAAATATAATGTTTTTTTGCCACACGAAGGTTATCACGAGTGCCATGAGAAAAGTTGTGATGAACATAACTGTCATGCATGCGATGCCTGAAAATTAACAATTCAAGTATTAGAGAAATAAGGAATTGGAGATTTGGAATCGTAATGTGTCTTTTGTTTGGTTGGCAGGAAATGGAATGGAATTTAGTGATCAAATCTTTTATTTAATTTGGTCTTTTTTGCAAAAGAGAAAGGAATCGAATTCGGAAATCCTTCCACTTTCCTCCTCTATGAATGGTGAAAATCAATCAAATGTGGAATTTGAAGGACTGAATTGAAATTTGTCCATTTGGCAACAAACAAGCCATGGAATGGAATCTCAAATTACAATTCCGCCCACGCCCTAAATAATGTCACATGTGTTAGGTTGGCAGGAAATGGAAATGAATTTAGTGATCAAAGGTAAATGATTCTTAAAATTTTATGTAAAAAGGGTAATTTGGTCTTTTTGAAAAAAAATGTCACATGGGTTAGGTTGGATTCAAATCTTTATTTAGGTCAATATTTATGTAAAAAGGGTAATTTGGTCTTTTTGAAAATAAAAAAGAACGGAGTCGAATTCGGAAATCCTTCCATTGTCCTCCAAGAATGGTGAAATTTTCCGATGGAATGGAATCTCGAATTACAATTCCATCGGATTCAATCAAGTGAAGTGAAATAAACACACCCTAACAAAGCCTAGATATTTCTCCAGAAGGGTATTTTAGTCTTTTAATGAAAAAAGGGAAGAATGAAATTTGATCCCTTAGAATCCTTCCACTATCCACTCAGGATGGTGAAATCCATCAAATACGGTATATAAAGGATTCCAACGGAATCAAATTCCATTCATTTGACAACCAAACACGCCATGGAATGGAATCCAGAATTCCAATTCCGCCCTAACAAATACTAAATGTTACTTACCATAAGCATGGCCGACTAGAGTAGTGTCCTGGAATCCCACAGCGACCAAAAGAGTAAGAACCATAAGGATCCAATTAATTTCCGGGATATAAATCTGACCAAACATGTGTTTTGATGTATGGACGATTTTGACCCTGGGGAAACAACCAAGGGCATTGCATTGTTTCACAATCGAAAAGGTAGCTGAAATGATAGCTTGACTCCCTACAACAGATGCCAGGGTAGCAATAACAAACATCGGCCAAAACAAAGGTTCTGCAAGACAACAGAAGATGCTAAATAACAAACATAGCCCAGGGGCAAATTGGTAATTTGAATGAGACTAACCAGGTACAGATTTATAGAAACTGTCGGGAATGGAAGTAATGTTTTTAGACAAATAAGCAGCCTGGCCCATGTATTGTATGACTAAACATGGGTATACAACAATGGTAAATGCAAGCTGCATTTACATAAATAAGTAAGTGTTAGAATTACCAAAACAAGATAGCATAAATTTCTTTTCTATTTTCTATTACAACATTGTACTTTGAAAAATGTTACCTAATTGTATAAATGTACTTTGGTTTGGTTGGGGTTAAATGCAAGAAATAGCTGTTTGTTATACTTATAGCACCCTACTTTCATTTGT